>NW_027531873.1:4430047-4865319 GCF_008692635.1 Crocuta crocuta | reverse complement strand
ACATGCTCATGCTCGCTCTCTCTGAAAAATAAACATTAAAAAAAAAAAGAAAATCAGCACTTTCTAAAATTTCCTCTTATGAAAGAAAAAATTCTCTTGTCATGCTCCAAACTACCAGAAGAAGGCAGAAGATACACATGTTTGAGACTATGCAATAGCTCTGAATTCTGTTACATAAAGTAGCCTTTCTGACATCTTACACTTTGCTGAACTTGAGTGTTTTAATCCTCATTCAGAATTTTTCCTCACAAAATAATAAAAATATTCAGTGGATTTCAGTTTTACTATATAGTGATACTTTTAAATTCTGATGATTCTTTATTAAGGAATACTATATATTGAAACTAGCTATAAAATAATATCGAACAGTTGTTAAATGTTTATGTGAATGGTGAATTTTCTAAGGATTTTAGAAGCATGAGATGTTAAACAGACTTCTAATATGTTCCCCAAGATTTCCTGCTCCCTGGTGTATGTATCCTGCATAATCTCATGGATTATAATTCTGATGGATTTTACTATATGATTAGGCTATGCTATTATTGGCACAGTTAACCTTAAGATAGGGAGATTTTCTGGGTCAGCTGAGCAAATAACATAAGTCTTTTAAAAGTAGAAAATTACCTCTGGTTGATAACTGAAGGAAGTCAAAGATTTGAAGCATGCAAAGTATTTGATATCCCATTGCTTGCTTAAAGAGGAAGCAAGTCATGCATCAAGAAATATGGTGGCCTATAGATACTGACATCGGCCTCTAGCTGATACCCAGCAAGCAAACAGGAACCGAAGCACCACAACCACAAGAAAACAAATTCTGCCAGGAACAAGAATGAAAGTAGAAGTCTATTTATCCTCAGAGATTCTAGACACTAACATAGTTTGGTCTACACTCTGATTTTAACTTTGTCATATCCAGAGCAGAAAGCTGACTAATGCCATGGTCTATAAAAACTGTGAGATAATAACTAGGTATTTGCAGACTCTAAATTTTTGGAAAATTGTTATAAAACGACAGAAAATTATAAAAGTAAACTGACTTAATTCTCATAACAAGCCATATGAAATAGCAACTATTATCCTTATTTTGATTTTTCCAGTTTTATTAAGGTACAATTGACAAAAATTCTACACATTCAAGGTATGCAACATGATGATGTCCAAGTTGTTGCAGATGGTAGTAATTCCTTCTTTTTTATGGCTAAATAATATTCATATGTGTGCGTATGTGTGTACAATCTTCTTTATCCATTGATTGTCAATTAGATTATTTCCATATCTTGCTTATTGTGAATAATTCTGCAGTGAACATGGGAGTGAAAGTATCTTTTTAAGATACTGATTTCATATCCTTTGGATTTACATGCAGAAATATAATTGCTCAATCATGTGGTAGCTTTAATTTTAATATTTTGAGGGATCACCATCCTGTTTTACACAATGGTTGTACCAATTTACATTCCCACCAGCACTGTGAGATGATACCTCACTGTAGTTTTGATTTGCATTTTTTGATGATGATGTTGAGTGTCATTTTGTGTACTGTTGGCCATTTGTATGTTTTCCTTGGAAAAATGTCTAGTCAGGTTTTTGCCTATTTCTAAATGGACTATTTGTTTGAGTCATATGAGCTCCTGATATATTTTAGATATTAAGTCCTTGTTACAGCTATGGTTTGCAAATGTTTTCTTCCATTCTATAGGTAGCCTTTTCATTTATTTTCTTGGCTGGGCAGAGACTTTTAGTTTGATGTAGTCCTATTTATTTATTTTTGCTTCAGTTACTTATGCCTTTTGTGTCATATCCAAAAAACCATTGCTGAGACCAAAGTCAAGGAGATTTTTTCTCAGTTTTACACTAGAAGTTTTATGGTTTTAGGTTGCACATTTAAGTTTTTAACCCATTTCTAATTAATTTTTAGTATGGTGAAACATAAGGGTCTGATTTCTTATATTCTCCTTTTTTAAAATGAGGCTGCTGAGATAAAGAAAGTTATGGTAACTTATCCAAATAATACAGGTAATAAATGGAAACACCATGATTTTAAACTAGAAAGTAACAAGCATGTACTAAAAGACACCAGGCTTGGCCTGCATCATTTATTCAATCAACTTAGAGAAGTCAATTAACCATTCTAGCTAAAAATATTCCATCTATAACTTATACTAAAAAATCTACTTTCCATCCTTATTGTTTAGTTATAAACTATTTTATATAATGACATATCTAACAAATATCAGTAATGTGTTTGCAAAAGAATGTTTCATAAAATGATAAAAGACTCATGATAAAATGTTAAATGAAAATTACATACATAAAATTAAAATTCTCTGTGTGTGAGTGTAATTATCATGCTTCAGTATACATTTTTAAAAAGTATACAAGCATGCCCACAGAAGTATTTGGGAAAATTTTAAGGAAGTACATTCAATGTTAAACTCTTAGAGTTTCAGGGTTACACTTTTTTGTGTTCTGTTATTTATTTTTGAGAGAGAGAGAGAGAGAGAGAGAGCATGAGTGACAGAGGCAGAGAGAGAAGGAGACAGAGAACCCCAAGCATGCTCCAGGGTCAGCATGGAGTCCATTGTGGGACTCAATTTCACAACTCTGAGATCACAACCTGAGCTGAAATGGAGAGTTGGATGCTTAACTGAGCCACCAACCTAGGTGTCTCAGGATTATACAATGACTTTTAAAATCTCTATTATATTTCATTTAAATTTCTAAACATAAGTTAATAGAAATTTATTAAATTTATGCTATATTCTTTGCCTACATGAGCATTACTAGGGAAAAAACGTATTTGCATCCTCCAGGAAGTTTCCTTCTACTCTCTCAGTATTCATTCTCAGATGCCCAGGACTTTACTGTTTCTCACTACAACCAATACTAAATAGCAAAGGTTTCCTTGTTCACCTCTCCTGCTAGACAGACCTTTCTGTTAGGGACTATATCTTGTCCTGTTGTATTTTCAGCACATGGCACATTGTCTGGCACATAATAGGATCTCAATATAACTCCAAGTTAATTCTATTCTTTGTCATTTAAGTAATAATAAATGAATCTTAAGAAATAAAATAAGATAGTGTGTTAGGACCTATTAAATTTTTGGCCATGGTTTAAGAATGGGGGTCTTGTCACTAGCATACAGTTTTGCTATTTCCTGGATCATAATGCCATATTAGAAAGGCTGGTCAGATTCTGATAGGAGCCTCTTCTAGTAAATACCCATCCCTAAATTAAGCACAGGCATGCAGATGGTGTCTGTAAACAATTTGTTTAATCTAAGAGTAAAAGTGATTATCCAATTAAAATGAAGAAGGGAAGACTAATTTAGAATGCACTCACTTCTAATGAGTAAGAGAAAAAAAATCTATGACATTATGGAGCAGGTGTTGAGAGAAAAAAGGGGAGAGAGAGGGAGGGGGGAAATGTATGTGTTTAATGAGAGCCTCAGGATTGGAAAGTACCAGGCAGAAAGCAGAGTTGAAAGCACCGTGTAGCCAAATTGATATTACCTCCAGACAGTGTTGGATTCTTGGTGAAAAAAGACTGTGGTGGGTGAGGAGGAGGAAGAATCATGCTGTGAAGAGTATATCAATACATATTTTATAAAGCTATCTTCCTGAGAAATTTTCAGATTGCACAAATAGTTAAAGAGGTATGATACATTTTTTAAGTCATGTTTTTTGGCTTCTCTAAAATTTTGACCAGTGGTCCCATTTCACCACACATAGAAAGATAAGCAGAGGAATGATTTCTAATGACAACAAATTTGAGTAGCCTGAACTTTGCTTGCTCTCACTGTTATGGACTAAATTATGTTCCTCTTTTTTTTCATGTTTATTTATTTTTGAAAGAGAGCATGTGAGAGCGCGAGTAGGGGAGAGGCAGGGAGAGAGGGAGACACAGAATTCGAAGCAGGCTCCAGAGCCCATGCACGGCTCAAATTCACTTACTGTGAGATAGTGAACTGTGCTGAGGTTGGAAGCCCAACTGACTGAACCACCCTGGTGCCCCTGTCCCTCTCATTTTCTTAATTCTAAGTCCTAAATCTCAATGTGAGAATACTGGGAAATAGGGCCTTCAAGGACATAGTTAAAGTTAAATGAGGTCATAAGACTATGGTTGTGTCCAACAGGATTGGTGGCTTTGTAAGAAGAGAAAGAGACCTATAGATCATCCTTTCTCCACAAATAGAGAGAATGCAGCTTTCTGTAAGTCAAGAAGTGAGCTCTCACCAGAAATCCACCCTGCCCACTCCTTGATCTTGGACTTTGAGCCTCTAAAACTGTATGAAAATTATTTTTTGTTACTTAAGCCTATCAATCTATGGTATTCAGTTATGGCAATCTGAGCTTCCTAATACATAGATCTCTGTGTCAGTTAAACTGGAGCAGTCAGGTGGCTCAGACAGTTAAGAATTCGGCTCTTGACTGTGGCTCAGGTCATGATCTCACAGTTCATGATTTTGAGCCGTGAATCAGGCTCCATGCTGACAGTGCAGAGCCTGCTTGGGATATTCTCTCTCTTCCTCTCTCTCTGTCCCTCTAACATCTCTCTCTCTGTCTGTCTCAAAAAAAAAAAAATCTCTACCCTACTCATGCTGGCTCTCTCTCTCTGTCTCTCTTTCTCAAAAATTAAACAAAACATACAAACTCAACTAAGTCAGTAAACTGTGTGATCAACTGTATCTTCTCAGGAAAAATTATTCCATGTGACTTGTCTCTTCCTGCCTCATTTTGTAAGCTGGGATCAAATAGATACTGCCAGGAACCCCTTAGTTGCTCAGGTCAGCACTGAAACTACAAAATAACTAGGGAAGATAAGAGTAAAACTCACAGGACAAAAGGAAAGAGCCACTCTCTGCCTTGGTGTTTAATGTGTGAATCCTAATCTTTCCATGGAAAGGGAAGGAACATATTTTCATAGTTAGGTCTCCAAGAAGGACATAGGTGTGATTAAAAATTTATGAATCATGACCATAGCCTTGAATACTAAAACCCTAAAAACCAGAGAGACTTAAATGATGTTCCAGGCCTATAAGCACTCTATATTTGTAGCTAAAATTTGGCAACCAGCACTAGCATAGCCTTCTAGTCAACTGAAAAAGACATGAAAGCTGCAAGAATTCTTATTTAATAGGCAAGTCAAACAGAGTGACACAGATCTCTTTCTCCCTGAAACCCTCCCTAGTTCCCAAGATAGAATTGCAAGGTACAATCAGGAGACTTTAGGACCCTTTTACTGTACCAGTCATATCAAAAAAGACAAATCGTGAGTTTGGTTCTCCAAATACAACTGTCAAAAAGAAGAATCAGATAGACCATTCTTCACAGTCACACGGACTAGTTACCTTTTCCCATACCTACTGTGTATAAAAGGCTTAATGTTTTAACACCATCATATAATTTTAGTACAACTTCCTATCTTTGATGTGAGAGTTGGGACTTGAATCTAGATTATAGTACACTTCAATGTTATGCACTGGTAAAATAGCAATGCAATGATTAAAATGTCTCAGCTCCCCCATATTTCATACATTGTTCGCTCCATTTTATACATAATATATAAGCTTTGCAGAAATCAAGGATATTGTAGTTATCTGCTATTTTTTTTTTTTTTTTGCATCTTAATATCCATTCATTGTAAGCCTTTTTAATAAATCTCAATTTCCTTCTGGGAATCATCCTTTCTCCATTTTGTTAATTAACTTCTTTGGGTTGACAGTAGAGGTGAAACATGTGACAAGTCTGAGCTGGTCAGCAGTTCATAAACAATATGAATGACAATGGCATTTTCCCTAAAATTTCTATTTCATATTCCTATTTTCCTCTATGCCTGAACTGGGATACATCTTTGGAAGTTGGTGGATTTGGTGCTTAGATTAAACTGCTAAGGATGGAATGGATGAATGAATGAGTGAATGAATGAATGAATGAATGGTAAAGTAAAGCTATAAGAAGTAAAGATAGAAATTGAGTTCAGGTGAAATTATTTGAATCCTGGATCAAGTCTCAACTTCCAGTGATATTTTCAGTTACATAAAAATTTTTAAAAAGTCTTTTCAGCTGAAGCCAGTTTAAATAAACCAAATTTTCTAGAATCCTCACTATTCCATCTTATTTTACACACAAACCCCTGACTCTTAGAGAAATTAAGTAATTTAACCTAAAGCAATACTGTTATCACAAAAAGGAAATGCTAGGCTTTATATGCAAACAGTTGGAGAACTTGAGTGCAAAAATCTCCATGTCTGAGCTGAAGAAAATTAACCATCAGCTGGTTTGGGGAATTCATCAAAAGAAATGCACTTTGAAGGACATTAGCCTGATATCGCTCTTGCTGTTTTTCACTCAATAAGTATATTGTCAAAAGAGAATTCCATCCCAGGTCTGACCAACTCTATAGTCTACACATACTATACTTTTTCATGCAGCACAATCAATATAGGATAACATTCTGTTATAGAGAATCTGATCCTTTCTCTTTGGAGCCAGGAGAAAAACAAGTGAAACATGGGAGGAGAGGTTAGAAGTGTTCTACAATTAATATGTGTGGGCCTGGAGGTGCCCGGGTGGTTCAGTCAGTCAAGCATCCAACTCTTGAACTCAGCTCAGGTCATGATCTCATGGTTCATGGGTTTGAGCCCCGCATCGGGTTCTGTGTTGGCAGTGCCAGCCCGTTTGGGATTCTTTCTGTCTCCCTCTCTCTCTGCCCCTCCCCTGTTTTCTGTCTTTCTCTCAAAATAAATAAACTTAAAAAAAAGATTTGTGGGCCTGAAACACATACTGAATTAGATTATGTGAGCTGCTTTCAGAACATGTAACATAGAGCCTCCCTTCTTAAGCCTCTAGGAGGCCTTGGAGAGGATTGGGCTATCAGAAGAATCTGGGTCTTGATCAGAGATGGCTAAAAGGACATGGCTGATGATATTATTTGGGGGCACATATGTGTATTCCTAAAGTATTTCCCCCCAAAATAGGTCCCTGGCAACACTACTATCAGAGATGCCCTATGAATATATTCTTGGTTACAAACAAAGAAATTTGAATCTGGTAAAAGATGGGGAAAAAAAAACATATTGGGAAGATAGTGGTTAGCTCCTAAGTTGATAGTAAGTTGAGCATCCGCCTTGGTTAATGGCAGGATCCTTTGTAGCTGGGAGCACAGTAGTAGTCTCGTTAGAAAGAAGATGCTCCCTGCCACCAGACACTAATTACCACCAGCACTGATGTATTGTTCATAAGATGATGTCACCATTCTGGGGTGGGAGGGTACTTCTAAACTGCCCCTCTGCTTTCTTCCATCATTGGTTCCAGATGAAAGTCCCTTAGAAGAATCTACTGGCCAAGCTTAGGCTACTTCTTTAAATTCCAGCTGCCTTGCTTGAAGGAAAACAAATGTTGGGTCCTTTTGGCTCCTGTGGTATGAGGCACAGCCGTGATCCATGTAAAGACTTATGCCAAATCAGAATCTTAAAACATAAAAATAAGCAAATAAATAAGCCATGAATACCTGTTTCGTTCTGTAAAATATTTAAAACCAAACCATGGAAAGAACTGATACTCTAACTTCCTCTTGGATATTCACAGTTTTCTTTATGTATTAAAGCCTCTGAGATTTCTTACAGCAAAATAAATTACAATTCAGCATTCTGCAAACTTATTTGAGGAATAATGATAGAAAATAATAATGCACTGGAAATTTTTCCTCAGGTTGGAATTTGAGAACTGTTATCTTGAGCCTTTTATCTATCTATCTATCTATCTATCTATCTATCTATCTATCTATCTATCTATCTATCTATCTATCTATCATCTGTCTATCTAATCTATCTATCCCTTCCTCCCTCCCTCCCTCCATCCAGACCTTTTATCTCTGTTCTCCCTTAATATTCTTTTTTTTTAATGTTTTGTTTTTGAAAGAGTGCTAAAAGGGGACGAGCAAAAGAGAGGGAGACAGAGGATCTGAAGCAGTCTCTGCTGACAGAAGCAAGCCCAATGTGGGGCTTGAGCTCATTAATCTGCAAGATCATAATCTAAGCCAAAGTCAAACACTTAACCAACTGAGCCACCCAGGTGCTCCCTCCCTTAACCTGTAAAAGTAACCTGAAATGGCAACCTAGAGGCAGAAACAAAACAGCCTCATTTTTCCCTTCCAATTAAGATTATATCTAATGCCAGGATCATTTGGAATTCATTCATAGAATTGAAATCCTGAATCAGAGTTAAAAAAAAAAAAAGCAAAAAACAAAAAACAAAAACAAGAACAACAACTAATAAAAGCCAGGAAACTTCTGGTATTGAGATCTAAAGGAATGTCAAGGAGAGGACAAAAGATGAAAGTATAATGGCCAAATTTCATGATGCACATGACATTCTTTACCAGGAATGCATAGGAGAGACTCCAGCCTATAACCTCATGTTTGTGTGTGTGTTCCTTAGTTATACCATGGATATCTCAAATCTAGGTTCATGTATACATTTTTCTTTTCCATGGAATACTTTCCTTCTGCTATGGCTAATTTCTTCACATCTTTCAGGTTATCAATTTAAATAGACTGTCCTCAAAGCTTTTCTTTGACTTCCCTTGCAACCTCTTTCTCCATTGACTAAATTAGGGGTCACTTATATGCTGCCATGATACCATGCAATTTCTTTCCCACTTAGCAAATATCTTGGCTTATGTGATTGCTCATTTAATTATGCCTCTACATATGAATTATGTAAGAAAGAAAGCAATGGATCTATTTTCTTCCTTTTTTAGGTCATCTCTAAGAATTTCATCCACCAAATAATAAGGAAGATGATATTTGGTTCCTACCATATAAAGGTAGGCATGTTGGTTTCCTAAGATTATTATAACAATGCACCGTGGACTTGGTGACTCAAATCAACAGAATTTTATTCTTTCAGTTTTGGAAGTTAGAAATTTGAAATAAAGGTTGGCAGAGGGCCATATTCCCTACAAAGCCTCTAGGGAAGGAACCCTGTTTGACTCTTCCAACTTCTGGTATATCCAGATGATCCTTGACTTGGAGCTGTAGTACTTGAATCTGTCCCCTGCAGTCATATAGCATATCCTTGTGTGTTCCTTATGTAAACACCAGACATATTGGACTAGGACACACCCTAATGACCTTGCCTTACCTGGATTACATCTACAAAGGCCCTATTTAAAAAATAATAATAATAAAAGTCATATTCACAGGGACTGGGAATTAGGACTTCAACATATCTTTGTGGGGACATAATTTGATCTATAATAGTAGAGTTCATGTTCACCTGATGCATCCATAGCTTCCTCTAAAAATGTTAAGGCATCAAGCATAGTAAGTGAATGTTTTTTCTCTCTGTAGATAGACAGACAGACCTGTGTGTGTGTGTGTAACAAATAAGTCACATTTGAGAGAGGATTTTATGTGTTTCCTAGTTGCTATACTATTTTCCAGGAGGGGAATGTGTAGAAGGAATGCAAAGACAGATATACTATAAATCCCTACTTTTAGTCTTTATTTTAAAAAATCTTTTAAATGTTTTTTTGAGAGACAATCTTTATTGTTTTTTTGAGAGACAGAGACAGAGAGCGAGTGGGGGAGAGCAGAGAGAGAGGGAGAAACAGAATCTGAAGCAGGCTCCAGGCTCTGAGATGTCAGCACAGAGCCCAACACGGGGCTTGAACCCACAGACTATGAAATCATGACTTATGTGAAAGTCAAACGCTTAATTTACTGAGCCACCCAGGCACCCCTACAAATCTCTACTTTCAAAGAAAGGTTATGAGAGATAAATTCTTCTTCTTAGAACTCAAAGAGATGGGAATGCAGACTAAATCCAATATGTTGATCTGTTTGGTTAAGTGAATTCACAAGAAGAGAGAGGAACAAAAACAACCTTCTCATTGTTTCAGGAGCAAGAACATGCAGTCATCTTTTTTCTTCTTTCCCTTTTCTCATCTTCTTCTATTGTTTCTTCTCCTTTTGTCTTTTTCCCAGTTTCCTTACTAAAATTTAAAATGTTTTCTCCACCTCTCTCTCTCTCGTTTTTCTTTAGGAAATCATTACCTCTCAATTTCTTCTTTCTTAATCAATGGTTTACAATCTTGCCTAAGCATTAGAATCATCTGGAAGATGTTTAAAAAATACAAACCTATACCTATGGAGTTTCTGTTTCAGCAACTGTGATTCTATGGTAGGAGTCACGTGAGATCCACTGGCCTTCTAATGCTTTGGATGACAGCCTCTGCATTAATACCTTCAACTGTAGAATCCTGAAGGCTAAATATTTTTAAGAAACATATCTTGCGCACTTAGTATTTTCATTACCTTCAAGTTTGGGTGATGCCTTCCATCTTATAAAATAGACTAGCCCTGTATTAATTGACTTCAGTAATTTAAGTCACCTCAAGCCTACTCTCTCCTTCACCCTCTAGATTTCTGCCTCTATCCTCCACGACAGACAGCCCCTTGAGGAAGACACTGCTTCTTTTATCTCTGTATCACAATTATCTGCCATAGGGATCAGCATGCAGTGCATCTTTAATGCATTTAATTAAATGATGAATTGTTTCTACAGTTTCAGTTTCCAGGAAGCAGCAAATTTCTCCTACCCTCAACATCTCAGATTGGACTCAGCCTTAAACAAATCTAAGGTAAAATGATGGCCAAATTTCAGGCTACATCTCCATATCAACATTAAAAATAAATTATTTTCCTTTGAGCTCAGCTGCTTATGGAAAGACTAAGAGGTAACAGAAAGTTCTTTTCTTTATTAGGAAAAAAAAATGTGATATTGATGCCCAGGAGGGATCAAGGTTCTATTTATATACCTTCTCTGAATTATCAGTTTGTTGCTAGGCTTTGTTTTGAATTTCAGGGCTCTGACAGAGCAGGCTTTGCCTTTCAGAACTGACTGTTATGCAAGATTATTTAAAAAGTAGCTTTATTAAAATAAACACATGTAGAATCAAAACAACTTTGGTGTTTCTAGAGATATTTCCTAGAAAGGAGTGTGAAAAACAAGTCAACTGCCTAAGAACCATTTTGTTACTTCTAATTAGAAGTAGTTTTCTTTCTATTTTATGGTGACCTTTTAGCAGAGAGGCGGGGCTTATTTAAATAATTCCTCATATTTTCTAGGTACCATGGAGTTTGCACTTTTGCTTCCTGAGCTGATGCCTTTAGTGCCCTTCACAATACTTTCTCAGGTAATCTTCAGGTGCTCCAGATCCTGTACTGCAGAGTTGTTTGCTTGACTTGTAATTTTCATACATTTGCATTTAAATAAAAGAAACCTTGAAAACATTTCTATTGAATTTATAGTGTAGAATAAAGGCCAAAAGCCTGGAGAGGCAGTTAAATTCAAAAGGAAAAGGCATAGATTTGGGAGATTTGGGGATCAAAGGACCCGAGTCCTTGCACCATATTTGTTATGTGACCTCTGGAAGGTTTTTTCATGTCTTTGAATCTCATCTCCCTTATCTGCAAGATGGAAATACTGAACACATAGTTTATATGTACTTTTGAGAGTAAGAGAAGATCAGATATAAAGCCCTTGACACATAGCAGTAAGTGCTTAATAAAATAGAATTCCCTCCACTTCCCAGGATTGTTCTTTTTTCACAAAATTAAAATAGCCACCATAATCATCTCTTCCTTTTCCAATTATCAGCTTTATTAACTCATCTTGGTCTTCAATTGCATATAAATCTGGCTGTAATTGTTGCAGGCAAAAAAGTAACAGGCAACATAAATGAAAGATACAGATAAATGAGCAGAGGTCAAATCTTAACTCTCAAATGTATCTGGAAAACATCATTTGTACATTAATGGTTTTTGGTGCATCTCCCATATGTCAGACATCACCCTTATTATTAACCCTTAATTACTCTTCTACAAATACTGGGAATCTAGAAGGGAGACTAGACATGATCACAAGAAGTTCCAATATGAAGTTGGTATATACCATGAGAAAAGCATAGAAAAAGACTGGCCATTCAAAAAGGGAGACATTACTTCCATCTTGGGAAACAGCAAAGGTTTCTGGAAGCAAGGATTGTATTAGCCCTTGAAATGAAAGATGGTATTTGGAAGTCAACAAACTAGAAAGGAAAACATCATCAATGGAGATAGGAATGTGAACAAAAGCATTGGGAGGAAAAGCAATGGGTGCATTTGGAGAAGTGATAATTCAGTGTTATTGAGCCAAGTTGGTTCACTGGAAGAGAGAAACGAGTAAAGGATTCTGTTCCTGAGTGTTCTGCAACTTGAAAGTACTATGATTATGCAATTTAGCAATTCTAGTAGGTATATGAATCGGGCTTAAATAATTTGAAGCTGGGGATATGTCTTCCTGTGTTCGAAAGCAATCTGGCTTAGAGATGATTCTTTTTTTAGTGTAGTTTGACAGATTAAAACCTGGATTGAGCATATATATTGGGTTATATCAATAGATGACCCAAATAACTGAACTGAATATATATCTCCATTTGAGACTTAAGTCTTTAACTGCTGGTATATTCCTCCAACTCATTCAGCATCACTTCTTGAATGACTACTAGACATCACAAACTAAGATGTCCAAAACAATTTCTTATCTTCCTCCTCAAAGCTGCTAAACCATCAGCCTTCCCTGTCTCAGTTAATGCCAACTCCATTATTTCAAATTCCTTGGCCAAAAACTTGGAGTAATTCTTAGCTCTTTTCTTTCTCTTATAACATCCATCTATTCAATTGAGTAGAGGACTCTGTTATCTCTATCTTAAAAAATCCAAAATCTTCTAAGCCTCATTACCTCCTAGTCGAAATCACCATCATTTTCTCAATTATTGCAAATAGCCTTCTAAAAGACCTTCTTGCTTTTTATACTTGCCCTCTCCCCAAACCCCAGCTCTCAGCAGAGTAACTCAAATAATCCTTTTAATATAAAAGTGAAATCATATCACTTTTCTGCTCAAGTCCTTGCATTAGATCACCATTCCACTCAGAGCTACAGCCACACGATGGTCTATAAGGTCTTTGTGATCCTCCATTTTCTGTTCATACCTCATTTCCTCTCTGACCCCAGCTTCTACTAATCTCTCTCTTAAATCATGCTAGCTACACCTCATTCCTACAACAGAATTCAGTTTCATCACAGAGCCTCTCGACTGGTTTTTCTCACTGTTTGGGATGATGTTCTTGAGATAGGTGCAGGCTGTACTTCTTCAACTACTTCAAGTATTCTCAAATGTTACCTTTTCAGTAAGACCTATTGTAATTCCCTACTTGAAATTGCATCTACATCCCCATCACTCCCAAACCCTCTTGCTCCATGCATGACCATCTCACTTGCTCATAGTGTTTATTATTTATTTTCTATGTTCCTACATTGAAACATATGTTCACTGGAGGACTTGCATATTTCCTATTAGGGCCACTTATGTTTTTTAAGTGCCCACAAAAGTGTCTGATACATGACTGATGCTCAAACAATAGATAATAAATGAAATTGATTAAAAGATCTTTCTCCGTCCCTTTCTACCCACTGCTTATTTTACTTTGTCCTTGATACCTGTAGCTTCTTGTAGAATTTATTACATATGTAGGTGCTGAGTAAATGTGTCATGAATTCAAGTGTAAACTACATTTCAGTAGATTCTTTTAGAGCCATAGAACTTGCACATTATTAATATACAAAACGAAACAAATAACTATTTATCTCTGGTGATACCAGTGGAAATATTTTACTTTTTAAAAGAAGTTTATTTTGTTAGCAGCAGAATCTTGAACGTGCATTCCCTGGATTAGTGATTTTTAAACCATTTTTCACATCCTCCTTGTGGTTCTGGGACATGCCACAGAGGTTACTGAAAGTGAAAGCGAAAAGTCACAAGGCACTGTCACCCCACCAATCAAGGGTCCTATCTGAACCTTCCTGAGTTTCTTCTCACAGAAGCCAGCTCTGATATTTCTGCTTTTCATACTGAGCTTTTGAGTAAGATTTTGTTGGAACAAAGGATTCCAGCGCAAAAGGAGATTTTGAAAACAACTAAATTAGGTCATTTATTTTCTCAACTATCTACTTATTTTAATCTGAATAGATATCATTTCTCCTTTCAGTCCTTGCCAACTCTGAAGGTAAGTGGAATCACACTGAATACCAAAAATAAAAGATTTAAAAAATTCTTTCCCAAACTGACACTTTCTATTTTTTTTAAAGTGGGGCAAATGATTTTTTCTTACCTTGTGTTGAACTACAGTTTTATTGTATTTATTTTCCCATTGTATCTTCCCCTTGGTAGACTGAAAAACTGAATGATAATTGCTACAATTGTGTCCAGGAAAATTCATGTTTGCTATTAAATAAAACCGATAGAGAAGGAAGAAAGAAAAATCAGAATGACAGAATTTATCATGTCATAACATGTCATGCTGTCAGAATCTTTAATTTGAAGTCTGAAAAAATAAAAGCCCCCACCTACAGATGTGCTACAACTAGCAATTTTGAATCATCAAGGGATATTTAACATCTACTTGTATTTTATTACCTTGCTTGGTACTTTTCCTTTTCATTTATTTTACATTTTTCCTTCTTTGGTTTATAATTGTAGTCAACTAAAGCATAGTAATATGTATCATTGGGGCACTTGGGTAGTTTAGTTGGTTGAGCATCCCACTCTTGATTTCCACTCAGGTCATGATCTCAATGTGTCCTGGATTCAAGCCCCACATCAGGCTCCATGCTGATCATTGAGTCTGCTTAAGAGTCTCTTTCTCTCTCTCTGCTCCTTTTCTCTGTGCACTCTCTCTCTCTCTCTCAAATAAAATTTTAAAAATATTTATCATGTTCTTTCTTATTTGCCTGGAATTTTCCAAATTCCTTTCAGCTCCTCCTCTCTCCTCTTCTTGGGTCATTCTTAATTGAGTAGTTAGTATCTGTGTGTAGTTTTACTCTGTAGGCAATCTGAAATTAAGAGATTATAATACTGTTTAATTTCCAATGACCAGTAAAAATGCAGATTTTATTAGCCAAATATAATAAATATTTTAGAATCTTTCAGTTCCCTGACTTTACTTTATAATTATTTTGAGGCTTTTAAAATGATGTTTTGACATGGAAAGAGCCTAAGTGTCCATCAACAGATGAATGGATCAAGAAGATGTGGTTTATCTATACCATGAAATACTACATGGCAATGAGAAACAATGAAATCTGGCCATGTGTAGCAACATGGATGGACCTTGAGGGTGTTATGCTGAGCGAAATAAGTCAGGCAGAGAAGGACAAATATCATATNACCAATGAAAACAGAATCTCCTGGAGTGAGGTCCAGGCATTGATATTTTTTTAAAATGCCCTGGATTATTCTAATGTATGGTTTGTGTTGAAAAATAGTTCTCTAGGAGGCCTGAATTACTGAAAAGTAGACTAGACACTTATTTTATTTATTTATTTTTAGTATAGTTTATTGTCAAGTTGATTTTCATATAACACCCATTGCTCATCCCAGCAAGTGCCCTCCCCCATGCCCATCACCCATTTCCCCATCCCCCACCCCCATCCCCACCAACCCTCTGTTTGTTCTCAGTATTTAAGAGTCTCTTATGGTTTTAGGCATTTATTTTAAATTGGTTGCAAATGCATAATGCTTTAAGAAAAAATTAAAGCATGGAGCACTTGGGTGACTCAGTCAGTTAAACATCCGACTTCAGCTCAGGTCATGATCTCACCATTCCCAAGTTCAAGCCCTGCATCAGTCTCTGTGTTGACAGCTCAGAGCCTGGAGCCTGTCTCTCTCTCTCTCTCTGCCACTCCCTCATTTGTGTTCTGTCTCTCTCTCAAAAATGAATAAACATTTAAAAAAATTAAGAAAAAAATTAAAATGCTATAAGAACTGAATTTGCTATTGCTTTCCTAGTTCAAGATGACCTAAAGTGACTTAAAGTGGAACTAGAAGTGGATTCGCTGTGAACTAATGAGATTTAAGCTTTAAAGTGCTTACTTGCTCCTGCCCCTATGAGGGCTGGGAGTTCCCAAGAGTTGGACAGTGTTCAGGTAGGGTAAGTCAGGTAACAACCAAAAAGCATCTCTAAGAATTACTTGTAAATTACCTAAAGAGATCTCAGAAAAAGGGGCCTGACTCAGACAGTCTACAGTAATTTATTATAATATCTTATTCTACATGAATATTCATTTTCAAACCTAATTTTATATTTGTAATGTTTGCATTCCTTCTGTTAAAGAAAGGCTCACAAATTGTATGTGCTTGAAGCCTTGCAAAACTTAGCTCTGTCCCTGAATGGGACGATTTTAAAGAAAGTAGAAGGGATTGTTGGTCATATTCTTCACTAGAAACTTCAGTGTTAGAAATTCAGGGTAAAGAAAGGTTCTCTGTCTTTCAGTTCTTTTGAGTAGCTTTCATATATATTTTGAAATGACATTCTGAATTAGAAGTGGCCAAAGAATTTCCATTTGAGACTCCCAAATGAGACTCCCAAAACCAAATGAGACTCCCATTTGATTTTCACAACTGATTTTTCCTCCCTGAATTCAACCACTAGACTTTGAGGCTCATTATTATCATAATTACAGACATTTTATAGATAATGTTTTCTTATATATTAAATCATTTGATATTTATAATATAATAAGCTAGGAATTTTTTACCCCCACTTTTAGAGAGGATGCAAACTGAGAGATAAATTTCTCTGGTCAATATCCAGAATTCAAACCCAGAACTATCAGATACAGAAAGCTATATTCTTTCAGGAAACCTGGGTAGCTCAGTCAGTTAAATGTCTGACTCTTGGTTTCAGCTCAGGTCATTATCTCACTTTTCCAGTTCCACTGAGTTTGAGCCCCACATCAGGCTCCATGCTGCCAGTGAAGAGCCTGCTTGGGATTCTCTGTCTCCCTTTCTCTCTGTCCCTTCCTCACTCATGCAGTCTCTGTCTCTCTCAAAATAAATACATACATTAAAAGGAAAGAAAGCTATATTCTGTCCATCACTAAACTCTTATTTCAGCAAGACCTGCATTTCTATATTGACCTGAAATGTAAGCATTATCCTGAGGTTTTCAAATTCCAAATTTCTGATGATATTACAAGATCATGACTGCAATCATTTTTTTGGTTATGTTTTTATATATAATCCTAAGGAAGACTCCAAGGGGTGAGACTGGGATCAGCAGAGGACTATGGTGAGAAATTAATATCTGTCTTCATGCATGAAGAAGGGCTGGCCTACATACCAACACAATATTACATTTTCTAAGCTACTGATTATAACCATCCCCCGATTTTCCTCATTTAGAGTTTAGCCAATAGACTGTTGGCCTTACCAACAATTTCTAGTACTGAATGTTTCTCTCCGGACCAGTGGAGAGAAACACTCAAACGGACCACTCAACCTGTATCAGTGATGGAACAGTCACTACTTAGATTTCAATACCATTAGGGGAGGTTAAAACTCATTAAGTCTGTTTATTTCTCTTAATTTTCAAGTGGAAGATGTATACTGATTTTGGGCAGAGATGGAGGAGCTTTGAAAAGTAACTTTGGGGGGCGCCTGGGTGGCTTAGTCGGTTAAGCGTCCGACTTTCGCTTAGGTCATGATCTCGCAGTTCATGGGTTCGAGCCCCGCGTCGGGCTCTGTGCTGACTGCCAGCTCAGAGCCTGGAGCCTGTTTCAGTCTGTGATTCCCTCTCTCTCTGGCCCTCCCGTGCTCACTCTGTCTCTCTCTCTCCTAGAAATAAATAAAACGTTAAAAAAAAAAAAGTAACTTTGGTTTAATGTAATAAAGCACCTGCTTGTATATTGTGTCATTTCATATTTACATGCCTGGATACAGTTTTCTACCCTAATCCACCTCTGCATTTTTGATTTACCATTCAAAAACTAATTCAGCTGTCCCTTTCTTAAGGAAGCTGTTCTTGATTTTATTTTCTTTGTCTTTTCTATAGCTAATTCTACAACTGAAATAGTTAGGGATCAATTTAACTTCAAGTAATGGGAAACTTAAGTACAAGGGCTTAAATAAATGAGTGTATATTTTTTGACTTATTAAGAAATCTAGGATATGGGGTCTATTAGCATTTATTTTGTGGACCAGCAATCTCTGGATCCAGCATCTCTGGAATGCTCTTGGCCAAGAGCAAGATGGTCACTGAAGCACCAGGGCTCACATCCATATCAAAAGCCATAAATGAGGGTAGTGCTTTTCTTCATCATCAGGAAAGAAAAACAAAAACAAACAAACAAACAAAACAACTATGCCTTCCCAAAGCACCAATTCAAGTTTCAAATAGATCTAAATTCCAACAATTATGTCATATGATTCTCCAAGATAAAAAGGAGGCTGTCATTCCAATTAATTAGTTTTTCCATCTTCTTTGGTAGAAATAATCAGCCAGAGAGAAATGAATTGAGTACCGTGCTGTTACCCAACTATCAGTGTTAGACAGAGTTACTCTTCTTACGTTGATTATAAAATCTTTTTCATATTTTGTCCTTTTAATAAATGATTTGCTAGGTACGGAGAGAAATGGAGTCTTTCATCACTGAACACAAGATTTGCACTTGGTGCAGGGTATTCCCAACCTATTTACTGAACTGTATTGTGTAGTCCTACCATTCATTCTCTGTCAGTTTGGCTAAGCTGATACTGCGTTTCTCAGAATCCTCTACTGTGTATGGTTTAAGTTTACTGTTCGTACAGTAGTGAAATTTATGTAAGATATGCAAAGCAGAGTGAGTTGGCAGCCCTTATTCTCTGAAGGCTGTCATGGTTAGATACAGTGAGAGACAGGTATGGAGATGCCTGCATGTTTCCGTTTACCCTTGTTCCTCTCTGCAGGAGACAGTGTCCTTTCTTCCTCTCCTGTCCTGTGTCCAGCTCTTTTCCCCACCACTAGCTCCACTAACCAACAGCCCCAAGACTGGAAGAAAACAGCATTCCACGACTTCACCATTTCCCTTTGTAGTTTTACACCATGGGCCAGGCATGCTAAATCCTGGATTTCCCTGCCTAGCTCCACCCTGCCCTCCAGTGCCCTTGCTTCAAAGGAGAACATTAATGACTTTCCTTGGATCCTCCAACTCCCCTTGGAAGCCTATGTCTCCTATTTTCCCCCAAACTATTTAAACTTTAATTCTGCAAGAGATCATTCATATCAATCCATTTCCCTGATGTACCCGAACTGATACAGAGAAAATTAAGGGGCTCTTGTT
The DNA here is from genome assembly GCF_008692635.1 of Crocuta crocuta. NCBI lineage: Eukaryota > Metazoa > Chordata > Mammalia > Carnivora > Hyaenidae > Crocuta > Crocuta crocuta. Next base: position 4,846,111 of record NW_027531873.1, on the reverse strand, counting down.
CATGGTACCTCATTTTATCATTACCTATGTCACTGTTTTTTGTATATTAACAAAGGTATATAAATATATTATAATAGCTACATCATTTTATCCCAGATAGCTGTCTGTATATCTGGATGCCTGTTCTTGCAACTTCAGTAAGAGTTATGTAAATTATGAAGCACTTCATGAATATTTGCAAAATAATTTTGTTTTAGGGACTTTTTAAAGGGAATGCTTAAAGGAAATGTCACAACCAATTTATTTAATTTCTCTACTCTTAATATTTGATATAGAATGAGAGGAAATTTGAAATGAAGCTAAGAAATAAAACTGAATGGGTTCTTTTTTTCTCAGCATAGTTCGAGCAAACTTTATGATTTAGTGCTTATTTCTCGTTGACCATACTGAGAATAGTTCTTCACTTTTTATTTGTGACCATGCGTGGTTAAGCAGTAAAAAGTACCTAATTATCAATTTTAGCAACATGATCATTTTATCTTCATATTTAAAAATCCATCCTCTCAGGAAGGAGATCATAGTGGGGGAGAAGAAAAGACTGTTCAGTGATATACCTCATTTGTTAAAAAACTTTTTTATTTATTTAAGTATAGTTAACATATAGTGTTGTATTGGTTTCAGGTGTACAATATAATGATTCAACAGTTCTATACATTACTTAGTGCTCATTGTGCTAAGTGCACTCCTAATTCCTTTGATTTTACCCTCCTCTCTAGTAATCACCAGTTTGTTCTCTGATTTAAGAGTGTTATTTTTTGCCTGTTTCTTTTTCTTTCTTTCTTTCTTTCTTTCTTTCTTTCTTTCTTTCTTTCTTTCTTTCTTTCTTTCTTTTTCTTCCTTCCTTCCTTCCTTTCTCCATTTGTTTTGTTTCTTTTTTAAAAATTTTTAAAATGCTTTATTTATTTTTGAGAGATAGAGACAACATGAGCAGGGGAGGGTCAGGGAGAGAGGGAGTTACAGAATCCGAAGACAGGCTCGAGGCTCTGAGCTAGCTGTCAGCATAGAGCTGGGACACAAGGCTCAAACCCATGAACCTGTGAGATCATGACCTGAGCCGAAGTCAGACACTTAACAGACTGAACCACCCAGGAGCCCCATCATTTGTTTTGTTTCTTAAATTCCACACATGAATGAAATCATATGGTATTTGTCTTTCTCTGACTGACTTATTTCACTTATTTCACGTAATAACCTCTAGATCCATCTATGTTGCAAATGGTAAGATCACATTCTTTATTATGTCTGAGTAAGAATTCATAATATATGTTATATAAAATTTTAAATATATTATGAATTACTTATATATACAATGTTATATATATGTATATAATTCATAGATCATAGTATATGTATTCCATTATATATGCCCCACATAGTTTTTATTCACTCATTTATCAATGGACACTTGGGTTGCTTCCATATTTTGGCTATTGTAAATAATACTACAGTAAACATAGGGATGCATATATCTTTCTGAATTCATGTTTTTGTTTTCTTTGGATAGATACCCAGTAGTGGAATTACTGGAACACATGGTATTTCTAGTTTTAATTTTTTGAGTAGACTTCATATTGTTTTCCACAGTAACTGTACCAATTTGCATTCCTACCAACAGTGTACCTCAATTAAAAAATATATATATACCTATCCATATCTACAGCCTGCTTTTGACATTGCTGGAAAAAACAAAAAGAAGCCCATCTTCCTGGAGTTTTACCTGGAGGGATCTTTTCAACATTCAGTGGAGAAGAAAATATATTTGAAAATAAGTGCTGGATGCTTGCCAAGGTTTTCTACCTGCAAACACAGGTAAACCCAGAGTATTTCAGGTGTCAGTCAGCTGACAGCCCAGCAGGGAATACAAAAGGCTGTGTTTCTTGGGGGTGAATAGCTAGAGCATATCACTAATTAATTTTATTTTCAAAAGTGAAATTTGTGAGAAGGAAGCAGTGGTTACAGGATCACTTTTGTGTTTTCCAGGGGGCAATATATAAGCCTAGTATTTGACCCCAGCTATGATAGAAAAAAAACTGTCAAGACCCACACTGGAAAAAAAAAATTGATTAAGAAATACATTGGGGTGCCTAGGTAGCTCAGTCGGACTTCGGTTAGGTGTGCAAATTCGGCCCAAGTCATGATCTCATGGTGCATGGATTTGAGCCCCACATCGGGCTCTGCACTGACAACTCAGAGCCTGTGCTTGCTTTGGATTCTGTGTCTCCCTTTCTCTCTCTACCCTTTCTCTGCTGTGCACGTGCACTGCCTTCCTCTTTCTCTCTCTCTCTGTCTCAAAAATAAATAAATAAGCTTAAAAAATATGAGCACATGGTTTAAAGAAGTAAAATAAAAACAATTCATGGGTAAAAAAAAAAAAATTCTCAGTCTTAATTTTATCCTCAGGCCACTGCCGCATCTCCAGTTACAACTTGTAATTGTTATGTATTCTTCCAGTGTTTCTATGCAAGTATAAGAAAATACGAATTCATATTCTGTTTGTTCTTGTACATCAATAAATAACATATAATTTTATATAAATCTTGCTTTTCTTTTCACTTATATGTTATAGAACTTTCCATATTTGTAAATAGAGAACTTAGAGAATGTCTTTTTTTTTTTTTTTTAACAAGGACATAGAGTTTCATCTTGTAGATGCACCATAGATTACTTAATAATTCTCATATTGATGAAATCTTGGCTTGTTTTACAAAACACACATGAACAAAAAGCAGTTTATACATATGCAAGTATATTTGTTGAATAAATCCTAAACAGTGGGATTGTTGAATCAGAAGTTAAAACATTTCTCATGAAGAGAGAAACTGCCAAATTGCCTTATTTAGCCATTGTGGTCTCAGCTGAGATATATGAAATAGATCTGTCTTCCCATAAACTCACCAGTATGGCTGTTGGAATTTTTGTTGATCTCAAAATGAAATCTGGTACTGAATAATTTTTAATGTTCAGTTCTTTTATCATAAAGGAAACTCAGCATCTCTTTCTATGTTTCAGGGACATTTATACTCTTTCTATCAGCTCTTTTTTTATATCCTTGGCCTATTTATATAATTTGGAAAAATTTTTGCTCTTTAAATAGTTGAATTTACCAAAATTCTCCTTTTGAGTAAGAAAGGGCATCCTCACTCTAAAATTATAGGAAAATCTTCCCACATATTCTTCTAAAATTTGTATGACAAAATTTTCACACTTAAATACTTGTTCAACTTGGAGTTTATACTGATGTGTAGTATGAAGCATGCCTCCAGCTTTATCTTTTATATCTGACTGTCCCATAACCCAGTTATTCCATGGGCTTTCTATACAGTCCTATTGATCTACTCAAACACCAGTACTATATTTTAGTAATTAAAGCATTATTATATAGCAAAGAATAGTTCTCCTTCAATAGTCTTTCTCCACCTACCTCATCTTCACTTTGTTAATATTTCCTGTTTGGTTTTATATATGAATTTTAGAATCCTTAGGATCCTTAGAATTGTTATTTTATCAATGTAGCATTAAAAGTTACAAAATAACTGTTTCCAAATTTCTTCCATTAAGCTTTTCACATTTTAAAAACTTATTCCTAAGTATTTTACCTTTATAAATAAGTTTATTTTCTTTACTTCTATTATTTGTTTTTTTGTTTCTACATATAAAACCTACTAACTTCTGTATTAATTTTATTTTTACCTTGCAATTTCACTGAATTATCATTCATAGTAATATTTTTTTCAGTTGATTCACTTGGTTTTCTAGGTATATAATCATCTCATCTGAAAGTAGTGATCACTTTTCCTTCTTTCCAATTCTTATGTCTTATTTATTTTATGAATTATTGGTTAAAATTGTAGTACAATGTTAAATAGTATGGATGGTGTTGAGCATTATTACCTTATTCCTAACTTCAGTGTGTCCCTATTAAGCATACTGGTTCTTCTTTTGAAACAGACATAGTATATCATACTGAGGAATGATCAATTAACCCTCCTTTCCTGTTGAGATGCTTAAAATCAAGAATGGGTAGAATTTTTAAAAAATGCCTTTTCATAATGCAAATCTATGATCATACAATTTATTTTATTACATTGATTTTAATGTTATAGTAATATATTTCCTAATTTTGACCCAATATTCTGTTCCTGTTACAAAATACACTTGGTCCCGATGTATTAGGTTTTTAATGGGCTACTGAATTCTATTTGCTATGATGTGAGTTGTGATTTTTTTCATCAATATTTATTGTAAGATAAATCCATAGTTTTCTTTTTGTTGCAAACTTTGGTAGTAAAGTAATGCTAACTTTAAAACCATTTTTAAATTGTCTTCTTTTCTGTGTTGAGGACTATGCTCCAGTCTGGTTATAATGGAAAAGATAATATAATTGGAATCATCTGATCTTTAAACATGTGAAAGAATTCCCTTTTGAAGCCATGTGGGACTGTTTCTTTGTTGGGGGAGGGAAATATTTCTTATACTACTTTTGATTATTTTTCCCTAAGAAAATAAGTCTGTAAACACTTTGTTTTCTCATTCTAAAAGGTTTTGGTAGAGGGTTGGGGGGGGATAAAGGAGGTCATTAGGCAAGTGATAACGAAACACTGGAGAAATTATTATTAATTACTAACTCAGGAAAAAGGGAGACTTTTTTAGGTGGTCATAGAGTGCTTTTCCTTATATTTAATTTTCACGAAAACTTACTCTCATCTCCATTTTATAGGTGAATGAAAGGAAGTTCTAAGAAGTTATATAACTTTCTCAAGAACAGAAGCAGGAGAGCATCATTCAAACAAACTCTTGCCTCTGCGACCATAAAGCCCCAATATTGTAGATTGCACTATTTTTTCTTTCTTCTGCTTTCATAGATGTGAGGATTAATGTATAAATCAGGATGTGTAACTATCAGTTAGTTATTAAGGTGTTTAAAATCAAATAGATAATCAAGAGCTTACATAATAACTCAAGTTGCTGTCACATCTGCATGCAATCAACTCATCAAACAAGAGGAAGAGGATGTAAAGACCTCCAAGGCATTAACGGGTCTGACTGGTACTGAGAATTGGAGTTAGCTTTTGCTCATAGTACAGGGACATAATGGATAGATGGCCCCATATTGAGTGGCTCATTAGTGTAATCATCCTGTCATCTCTTTTTTACTGTCATATTGGGCCAATTCCTAAAGAAGAGGTTAAATTAAAAAAAAAGTACTTTTATAACACATGCAACCTATAGCCATGTTGACTTCCTTAAATAAATCTCAGACTCTTTTGGTGAAAAGAATTGCTGAACTGCTTTATCAAATCTTAATGCTGAAGCTCATATGGGAATGGTGAAATATTAATCAAAAGTGTGAGAGCTCACCCCAATTCTCAACTTAATTTCCCCCCAATAAACATGTATCCTCTAATCACTCTTCATTTGAAAACTTTCTGTTTCTAATTCTATAATTATCAGCCTTAAAACTTTTTCTTCTAAACATATAATATCTTGAAATTTTGCACTATAGATTAAACTATATCAATTTCAGGTTAATCTGAAAGCCCTCAACAGTGTGTTACCAAATTATAGAAATTCTAAATAGCAACTGAAATAAAAAGGATATAAAAATAAGGGAACTTAGCACAAATTATATTATAAATGGATGGGGAGTTGCCACGAGTTCAGATCTGTGGGGGGTAGGAGGGGTGAAGGGGTTGTTTAATAATATAAGAAGCACAAGGGAGTTTTTAGGATACTGAAACTATTCTGTATGATGCCATAACAGTGGGTATATAACCTAATGCATTTGTCAAAATCCATAAAATTTAACAGCAGAAAGAGTAAACATTAATGTATACAACTTAAATTAAAAGAGAGAGAGAGAAGATCTATCTAGAAAGCTGAAGAATCCCAGGATGTATAGTGGACGGTGACAAAGAGGAAAAAGTCTAATTGGATTAGAAATGTATGAAACAGCCTCAGTGACAGGAGAGGGGGTAAAAAATGCCAAAATTAGTGGAGTCTGAACTCCTAAAGGCAAAAAGCAACAGTGCATACACTCCATCCTTTAGTTAATAAAGTTGTCTCCCACAGAGATGTGGGTTAACAACTGTGAAATCTCTATCCCTGTATAATAGAATTGAATAATAGAGTCTATAGATGGGAGCAAGTTTTCATAGTATTGGAGTGGGGTCCAGGAAGGTTTTTGTAGAACTAGTCTTTGAATAACATACAGAAGAATCTTAAAGAACATACAGAATTCTAGCAACCAGAGAAAAGAAGAAAGCACATTTCAATGATAGGAAACAGCATTAGCCAGGTGTCCTCAAACTTTTAGGGTTCAAAAATCCTTTACATGTAGAAAATTATCTAGCACCAAACAGGACTTTTTAAAAAAAATGTGCATATATATACATTGATATTCTCATATTATGAATTAAAACTGCTAAAGATTTAAAAACACATTTACTAACTTATTTTAAAATAAAATAAAATAAATTAAAAATCCATTTTATGTCGACGTAGTCTCTGGAAAACTCAACTTTACACACGTGTATGAAGAAAAGGCATGGGCTATCTTAGTATTAATATGGACATAGTCTCAGCCTTGGAGACCTTGCTGAGTGTCTTGGGGACAGTGTACAGTAGTAATCACACTTTGAGAACCACTCGCTTAAGCAGAGGCACTGAGGAGAGAAAGTCCCCAAAACATTGAAGGGAAAGAAGGCATAAGTTAGAAATAATATTATCAAATTTGAACAGTGTAATGATATGTTAAATAAAGAATTAACTGAGGGGCACCTAGGTGGCTCAGTCAGTAAAGCGTCTGACTTCGGCTCAGGTCGTGATCATTGTTTGTGGGTTTGAGCCCTATGTCAGGTCCTGTGCTGACAGCTAGGAGCCTGGAGCCTGCTTTGGATTCTGTGTCTCCCTCTCTCTCTGACCCTCCCCTGCTCATGCTGTCTCTATCTCTCTCTCAGAAATAAATAAAATATTTTAAAAATAAATAAATAAATATTTTAAAAAAGGAATTAACTGAAAATGACATCATCAGATATTGGAGGGGTTTGAATATTATGCAGAGTAGTTGGATTATTGGTTTATTTCTTAACAATCATGGAGAGCAGTTTTTTTGAGAAGAGTAATAGAATTTATTTATTTATTTATTTTTATTTGAGGAAATAACTTCTAATAGCAATGCAAAATATAACTTGGAGTGTTAAAAGTTTGGAAGTCAGACAATATCACTTAGGAAGTAATTTTAACAGTCGACATGAATCATAAGGGGACCTAAGAAATTTTAAAAGGTGGTGAATTTTATAGTTAATATAAAGGGAGAATGAAGAGTGCTGGGGGTAATTAAATATGTGGTTAAGGGAAAGAGAAATATATGAGGGACAGAGGAATTTGAGACCACACTGGAAAGAAAACTATGTAACAATATATTTATATTCTCAGTACCTAAACCTTACATAGAAAACTTGCAGTAAACTTTCTGAAGACACTATTTTTTTTTTCAGGAAAACTAAAACTATAAGGAGAAAAATCTTAGCAATAGCAATCCTCTTAGTAAGATGGATGAATATCTTAGAAATATCTCTTGAAATTAGGTCTAGACCACACAAAGGACCCTCTTGGAAAACTATATATGAACTCTGTGTGTTTTTTTAAATGGGTCATTGTAGTAATTATACAAGAATTCTTACAACTTATCGTAATGAAAATGGTGCCTGGTTAACTGGTAGTTTTGTTTTGTTGAGTGGGATTTAAAAACNACGGGTTCGAGCCCCGCGTTGGGCTCTGTGCTGACTGCCAGCTTAGAGCCTGGAGACTGTTTCAGAGTCTGTCACTCCCTCTCTCTCTGACCCTCCCCTGCTCACGCTGTCTCTCTCTCTCTCTCCTAGAAATAAATAAAAATATTTAAAAAAATCCAAAGCTAGATTTCTCAATATAGGAAAAATTGGAAAGATGCTATTAAGGAGTGAATTGTGTCCTCTTGGGATGCATATGTTAAAACACCAACACTGAGTGCCAGGAATCTAACTGTATTTGAAGATAAAGCCTTTAAAGAGGTAATTAAAGTTAAATCACGCGATAGGGATTAGCCTTAATCCAAGTAATTATATTTGGAGATAGGGCCTTCAAAAAGGTGATTAAGTTAAAAGGAGGTTCAAAGGGTTGGGCTCAAATCCCACATGACTGGAGTTCTTATAAGAAGAGAGACCCCAGGAATGCACACATAGAGAGAAAACCCCATGTGTGGACACGGGTAGAAGGTGGCCATCGGCAAGCCAAGGAGAGGGGACTCAGGAGATACCAAACCTCCCAACACCTTGATCTTTGATTTCTAGCCTCAAGACTGTGTCTGTTGTCTCCCATTCTGTGGTAGTTTGTATGGGAGCCTTAGAAAGCTAATATAAATGGTGAAGGAGAGAGATCAGAAATATAAGTTTGCTTAAAAAATGGAAAGGGATATTGGGGAATGAACACACATCTAATGGGCATTTTGTTTTTGTGGCAAACAAAGATTTCTCTTTACCTCCCAGAGGCTCTTTAGTAAAACCTATATTACTTGCAGCATTTTGGAATTGATTAGTTTTTTATTTTTTGGTGGACAAGACAGAACTTCAAGGCAGACTTGAGGTCAATAGGGTTTGTACATGAAACCCAGCTCATCTGGGTTAAATAAACAACTAGATTTATTCCAGTATGAAATACTGACATGATCTGGAACCATTTTAAGATGGAACTAGAGTGGTCAAAACTCCTTTAGGTGTCTGTTTGACATGAGCCAAAAGCTTTCCACTTCGAAAAAATGACAATTATTTTAAGTAATTGCCTGAGAAGTCAGCAGGAGAATGGATAGACTGATGATTGTGGACCTTCTCGAGATAGAATCAGTAGTCAGTCAATGTACAACCCCGAGTAGTTCAGCTTGTTAAAACCCATAGAAAACTATTTTTTTTCTTTTCTTCAACTCAGGTAATTACCCTCTTCCTTTTCTTCACAAAAACTCCTGCTTTTGGGGTGCTTGAGTGGCTCAGTCATTTGAACCAGTTGAACGACTGGCTCTTTGTTTTCGTTCAGGCCATTATCTCACAGTTCATGAGTTTGAGCCCAGCACTGGGCTCTGCACTGACAGTGTGGAGCCTGCTTGGGATTCTCTCCCCCCCTCTCTCTGACCCTTCCCTACTCTTTCTCCCTTTCAAAATTAATAAACAAAAATGTAAAAAAAAAAAAGTAGAAAACAAAAACAACCTCCTGTTTTCACCCTACAAGCAGAGCACTATTTCAATTTGTACTTAAATCTGTATTCCCTGAATTGTAATTCTTTGACCCCAAGTAAAGATTCATTTGCCTCACTGCAGTTTTCTATTTTCGGGTTAACAAGGTCTGACTTTGATTTATATGTTTCCCGTATGCTACAATTCCCTTCATTAATCTAAAGACAGAAAATTAACTATTACCATCTAAGGGAAGTTTTTTTACTCTTTTTATTCTCTCATAAAGGTTTAGAACCTCATGTACACAATTTTCTGGATCTTATGGAAACATTTTTTAAAATAAAGGTGATCTTATTCTTCTATGTTCTGAAAACAAATTCCTCTTTAGATTGGTCTGCCCCAGATAACTGAGTTCTTACAAAACAGGGGTGTCAGGTAAATTCAAGAAAAACTGGTCTTGCTTTACGGAAATGGCAATATAGGGAAAAATGGAGATTCAGAGTTGTTTTCATATGTTACTCAACAGATAGACTTTTAACCCCATTTGGGAAAAAATGAGACAAATATAATCATGCCAACCATTTTCCTAGTCTTACCTCCAGGGGGGAAAAAAAGTCATAGGTATTCAAATTAAAAATAATAAAAAATAACTATGCATAAATTTTACTTTTCTCATTTCCTAAATATACGACTTGGATTAGTCATATAATCTCTGATTATTTTTCCTATTAATACAATCAAGAAAATCAAGGGAACCTGGGTGGCTCAGTCGGTTAAGCGTCCCACCTTCGGCTCAGGTCATGATCTCATGGTTCATGGGTTTGAGCCCCCCAGTCGGGCTCTGTGCTGACAGCTAGCTCAGAGCCTGGAGCCTGTTTCAGATTCTTTGTCTCCCTCTCTCTCTGACCCTCCCCTGCTCTCTCTCTCGCTCTCGCTCTCTCTCAGAAATAAATAAAACATTAAAAAATTTTAATTGAAAACAAGGAAATCATACTTTCTAAGAAGAAGATCATTGCAAAGATATCTTTTTAATTACAAAAAATAACTAGTCCAGTATTTGCCACAATGATGATTACATTTTCTTTCCTCCATGTTTCCCCAAGAAAAAGAACCACAATAGCTATTTTCAAAAGTTCCAGTTAAACAGAACCTTTCAACAAAATGTCTCAAAATATATGCTCTGTTTTCTTTGGATTGAACAGTTGCTTCATCCATTATGCAGATCAAATATATCAGAGTGGAAGTTTCTGTGATTAATTTGCTGGTAAGGATCATTATCCACTTTCAGAATGACCAAAAGAGTCAGACTGGATGCATTATGTTTCATTTATTTCATAAATCTAGAGAAAGCTTTAGCTAAAGGAATATGAACAATTTATTTATCTTTATCTTCAGTTGCTATGCTCTGGGCAATGATTATAGAAAATGCAAAAGACCCAACTACAAGCTCCCAGAAGCTTCCAGTTCCAAAACCAAAGAGTCCTAGGTAAAATTCTTTACTCCTTTGGTGAAAATAGTAATAAATGTTTTTATTTATGTTTTCTAATATTTAATGCATGTATTGTTGTAAAGTTAGGAGACAAAATGAAGAAAGTGGAATAAGAATGCACATAATCCCATGATAAAAATGAAACCCTTCTCTCCAATAACCAATTTTTGTCAAATGGAAAGATTTTAACTGACGTTTTCTCACTAGAAAACTAATATATTCATGTTTATATCCAGTTCAACTTAAAGAATTCATAAACTAATATTAAATCAGCAATGTAAGTGGGATAATCTTGCATATATTGATTTGTAACAATAAGCTTTTAACTCAATGTATCATAGGTAAATTTCCAAGACTGATCATGGATCTTTTTATTTGAGCAATAGCTATATCATGTTATATCTGCTTCTGAAGGATATATATTTTCCCCTTAACTCTAAACATTGCCACAATGAACCTGTTTGCTAGTATGTATTTATATATACATATATATTTTTTTAAAGCAAAACTCTAGAATTAGAGAACTTTAGCCAAAAGTTCTAACCTATTTTACGACTTTTAAACCTTAGGTCAAACTCTTTTCTGGAAACAGCATAACTATTAATCTTAAATAAAACAAACTGTGAAAAGATTTCAATCTAAAATGGAACTGGAGGACATGAAATAGAGACTCTCACGTGTGTATCTCAGAAGAATAGAACTTCAGAAGTGAGAAACTCATTTCCTATAAATACCAGATTTACAGAACCCCAAAGCTTATCTCATGAGCAGTAAACATCTGACAAAAATCCCTCCACACCTTTAAGCCAATGAACTTACTGCTGGGATCCTGGGTGGACTTCCCCCTCTTTGCACTCCTTGCCTGTGCATACAGCCTCCCCCAACCCTCAAAAGGGCTCACCTATAGCATGCTACAGCAGGTGTTTCCCAAACTGCAATTCCTCTACTATTCTTGAATAAACTCAATTTCTAATTGGAAGGGCTTGTCTCCGTTTACCTCTTTATTTAAGTTGAAAAAGCCAGGTAAAAAAGTGTTGATTCTCCAAAGCTTGTGCTAACATTAGATATTATCTATCTTTTAATATTCTATATTTTGTCAGTCCTCTTAGTCCAAAATAACAAGAACGCCAACAAAAAACCAGTTCACATTCATGATTTTAAAAATAAAACTTTGTTTCTTAACCAAAGAAAACAAAAATACTAATTCAAAAAGTTATATCCAACCCTATGTTTATTGCAGAATTGTTTACAATGGCCAAGATATGGAAGCAGTATAAGTGTCCACCATAAAAGAATGGATAAAGTGGATGTGGTATATACATAGAATGGAATATTACTCAGCCATAGAAAGGATGAGATCTTGCCATTGGCAACAGCATGGATGGATCTAGAGGGTATAATGCTAAGTGAAATATGTCAGTCAGAGAAAGAAAAATACCATATAATTCACTCATATATGGAATTTAAGAAACAACACTGATTGAACATAGGGGAAGGGAAGGAAAAATAAGATGAAAACAGAGGGAAGCAGTTATAGTTAAGAGACTTTTAACTATAGAAAAGAAACTGAGGGTTCCTGGAAAGGAGGTGGGTTGGGGGATGGGCTAACTGGGTGATGGGCATTAAGGAGAGCATTTGTTGTGATGAGCACTGGGTGTTATATGTAAATGATGAATCCCTAAATTTTACTCCTGAAACCAATACACCACTATATTCAATTCACTAACTGGGTTTAAATAAAATCTTGGAAGAATAAAATAAATAAAGAAAGAATAAAGTAAACAATCACTAAAAAGAGAAAGAAAGAGGAAAAACAAAATAAGACAAAAAGCCAGACTCTGATATACAGAGAACCAAACTGGTAGTTGTCAGAAGGAAGATGGGTGGGTCGAAGGTAAAATAAAGGGGATCAAGACTATACTTATCTTGATGAGCACTGAGTAATGTGTACAATTGTTGAATTATATTGTTCACCTGAATTACAGCACTGTATGTTAATTATATCACAATTTTAAAAAAAGTTAATGACCTCAAATAAAAATCTTTATCTCCATCACTCATGTTTTGCTTCTTTCCGTTGTCTTTTCAAATTGTTTCTCCAAGTGTCTTTCTGATCTTCTCCCCATATCTTATTGATTTTAAGACATATATCTATACATATACTTTATACATTATATGGTGTATATCTATGTTATAGATATACAATATCTATCTTTTATCTTCTATAAATAGCTTCCTATTTTGCAATTGGTATTAATTTTGCTTGTTTTAGTTCTGGGTTGGTATATTCTGCTCTTCTTCACTTCAGTTACTATTAAGTAGTTTTTAATTTTTTTTAGTTAATATTTTATCATATCTTTCACTATGGTTTAAAAGTTTTCCTTATACCAAATTTCAATAACCCACTTTTTTAGGTTCTCTAGGTTGTTAAAATGATCACATATCTGGGTTGCCTGGGTGGGTCAGTCGGGTAAGTGTCCGACTTCAGCTCAGGTCATGATCTCACATTTTGTGAGTTCAAGCCCCACATTGGGCTCTGCTGATAGGTCAGAGCCTGGAGCCTGCTTCACATTCTGTGTCTCCCTCTCTCTGCACCTCCCCCACTCACACTCTGTCTCTCTCTGTCTCAAAAATAAACATTAAATTTTTTTAAATGATCACATATCTAATTTATTAGAGATTCAGTGTGATATAAAGTGTAAGAGGTATAAATTTATGTTTTTAATGATGTATAATTATTGTTCACTATTTACTTCCCTTATTTTAAAATGTCAAATTTACCATTAAAAACATTTCTTTCTAGGGGCATGTGGGTGGCTCAGTTGGTTAGGCGTCTGACTTTAGCTCAGGTCATGATCCCACAGTTCCTGGGTTCAAGCCCCGCTTCGGGCTTTATGTTGACAACTTAGAGCCTGGAGCCTGCTTGGATTCTGTGTCTTTCTCTCTCTCTGCTCCTCCTCCACTTAATGTTCTTTCTCTGTCTCTCAAAAATAAATAAAAAGTGTTAAAACATATACTTCTCCCTCTTTACATATATTATTATTAAGTTAATTTTTGTGTGTAGTGTGAAGTAAACACACATGTATAAAGGACACACAAAGAACATACATATACATATATATATTAAGAATATACATAAAGAATTACCACTTTTCACAGCATTATTTATTGAATAATCTTTCCTTCTAGTGTTTTATAATGCTCATTCTAAATAATATCAAATGTCTGTATATGCAGGGGTTTGTTTCTGACCTGTTTTATTTTATGGTTCTATTTTCTCTCCCTGTTCCAGTACAATATTTTTAAACTATAGCCTTCTAATGAGTCTTACTGTCTTGTAGGTTATATCCTCAGCTCCTTCACCATTGTCTTCTTCAGATATGACATGGATTATCTTCACTCTGTTTTCCACATGAATTTTAGAATTAGCTTTAAGGATTTTTATTGGAATTGGAATTTTATAACTCATTACAATAGTGAATACAGTTTTACTATCCAGAAAATAGAATATCTATATTGTTTTAGGATTATTTCATGTCTTTATATTTTTAATTGCTGCTGAAAGAACCTGCACATATTTTGTTAGATTCTTAATGGTTTTTTTGCTAATGTAAATGGTATTTTGTTTTATAACTGCCAGGGGTTTTTTTTGCTATCATACAGGAACATCACTGGAGTTTTTATGCTTCTCTAGCATTTAGTATATTGATGAACTTGTGTTTGTTCTAAATGTTCTATGTGGATAATCATATTTATCACCTGAAAATTATAATACTTTTTCTTTTCCTATTCATCCTTATGTTTTACATTTAATATGTTTGTCTTGCTTCATAAGCTAGAACAACTTTCTTAGCTTTTCTGGGGTCAATAGATGTGGTATTGTGATTCATAGTAAGAAATATATTTGGTTTTCATCCCTTTTCCTGGCACAGAACTCTTAAAACATGGTGAAGTTTTCTCCAGATTCTCCAGGGATAAGAGCTTTAAAGGAGAAAAAAGCTTATCATTCATAACAATCTCCTTTCAACCACCCCTCAAATTACGTTAATGAAAAGGCTTTTGAAAAACCCATAAGGATGGGTGCTATTGGCCAAAAGAACTGACCTTGAGATTAGAGGGTTGGAACTTTCACTTCCTCCCCACAATTTCTGGGGAGGTTGAATTAATCACCAATGACCAGTGATTTAATCATCATGACAAGTAATGGAGCCTCCAAAAATGTTGAAATGGATGGGGTTCGGAGAGCTTCCAGTTTGGTGGATATGCAGAAGTGCTAAAAATGTGACACCCTAGGGACAGCACAGAAGCTCTGTACTCCTTTCTACATTCCTTGCCCTATGTATGGCTGTTCCTGAGTTTATATTCTTTTATAATAAACCAGTAATCTATTAAGTGAACCCTCTCTGTCAGTTCTGTGAGCCACTGAACAAATTAATTGCACCCGAGTAGGGGATTATTGGAACCTCCAATTTATAACTAGTCAATCAGAAGCACAGATAACAAAGTAGACTCTTGATTAGCATCTGAAGTAAGGAGCAGTCTGGTGGGACTGAATCCTTAACCTGTGAGATCTGATGTTATCGTCAGGGAGGTTAGATTTTAGCTAACTATACAACATCCCGCTAGTGCTTGAGAATTTTGTGGGGGGAGGGAGAGCAACCCTTACACATTTGGTAATCAGAAGTGTCAAAAGTGTTCAAGACAGTATAGGAAATGGAATGTTGTTTTATGAGTAGTAAAGGAAATTTTGTTTCCTTTACTATAGAATATTCTTAGTATTCCATTTTTATTCCCTACTGGTTTATCTATTCCTCTTTTTGATTAATTTTAGCAGTAGCTTCGGGGTTAGCAATGTACATTCTTAATTTATGAATGTATTAGGGTCAATATTTTACCACTTCACACTTCACTACTCAGTTCCCAAGTCACAATTCTCTCTTCCTACTTTCCTTATTATATTTTACATTTCAAAATCTCCATTTCTGGAATGTTATAACTTACAATATTATCATTTTGTTTACCTCCGTCCTTTTGCACTATTTTTGTTATTTACATTTCTGTACACATTATTAACCCCACATTACAACTGTATGATTTTTTGTTTTAGTCATTTTCAGAGAATTTATTTACTCATTCATTCATTCATTCATTCATTCATTTCTGAGAGAGAGAGAGAGAGAGAAAGCGTGAGCAGGGGAGGGTTAGAGGGAAAGGGAGACACAGAATCTGAAACAGGATCCAGGCTCTGAGTTAGATGTCAGCAAACAGCCTTATGCAGGGCTCGAGCCCACGAACCATGAGATCATGACCTGAGCCAAAGTCAGACGCTGAATCGGCTGAGCCACCCAGATGCCCCTTTTTTCAGAGAATTTAAAAAGGAACAAANGGAGAGAGGCAAACCATGAGAGACTCTTGAATGCTGACAAAAACTGAGAACTGATGGATGTGGGGGGGGGGTAATTTATCCATTTAATTACCATTTCTAGGGCTCTTCATTCTTTTTTGAGTTTTCTACCTGGCATCTTTTCCCTTCATCCTGAAAACATGCTGAAGTATTTCTTGTAATTCAGTTACAGTTAAAGATATATTTTCTCAGTTATTTAATTTGTCTATAAAGGTTTTTCACTCTTGTTTCTACAAGATAGTTTTACTGAATAATAAATTCTGGATTGATAGACTTTTTCTCATTCAGAACTTTAAAAAAAAATTTTAAGTTTATTTTTATTTTTGAGACAGAGAGAGACAGAGCATGAACAGGGGAGGGTCAGAGAGAGAGGGAGATACAGAATGTGAAGCAGGCTCCAAGCTCTGAGTTAGCTGTCAGCACAGAGCCCAACGGGGGGCTCAAACCCACAAACTGTGAGATCATGACCGGAGCCGAAGCTGGAACTCAACCAACTGCGCCACCCAGGCGCCCCTCATTCAGAACTTTAAAGATATGATTTCATTATTTATACCCACCCTCTCTCTCTCTCTCTCTCTCTTTTTAACCTGAGAAGACAGAAGTCATTCATTTATTCATCCTATTTCCTCTCATGTACTGTGTTTCTTTTCTTTTTGATTTCAAGATTTAAAGTTTAAACTTACAGAAATTTGGTTATGATTTGCTTTAGTGTGGCTTCTTTTGTACTTATTTGCTCAGGATTTGCTAAATTTGTTAAATCTCCAGATCAAAGTTTTTAATAACACTTGAGAAATTTCATGCCTAAATTTTTTTCAAATATATTTTTCTACCTAGTAGTCAGTTTCTTTTCCTTCTAAACTCAAATTACATGTATGTTAGCCCATTTGATATTATTTAGGAAAATTTTGGAACTCTTTTCATTTTTCTTTAAAGATGATTTTTTGTTGATATAGCCTCATATTCATTTCCTCTTCTTCAGCCATGTCCAATACAGTTAAGCACATATAGCAACTTTGTTAATTACCTGAATTATTTTTAAGTTCTAGAATTTCTATGTTATTATATATTATATTATATATATTATATTATATTTATTGTTTCCATTTTCTGCTGCTGTATTTATTTATTCCTTAAGGCCATATCTTCCTTAGATTCTGATTTTTAAAGTGTTTATACTTGCTATTTTAAACCTTTGTCTACTATTCTCAGTGTTATGCCAGCATGAAGTAAGTTTCTATGGATTACTAAAAAAAACATGGGGACTATTTTCCCGCTTCTTTGCATTTCTGACATTATTGATTATATATGGGGACACTGTGAATTACACTATGTAGATACTAGAAGAGTATCTTTCTCTGAAGATACTAGAAGAGTATCTTTCTCTTGCCTTTCTCTGAAAAGTATCAATTTTTGTTCTGATATATGGGTCACTAACTGGATGCTCACCTTGAGCTTGTATAGGCTTGGTTTTACAGTTTGGTAGGGCAGATCTGTGGAAAGCCCACAGTGTTCATCAAGCTTCTCTAACTTGTTAGAACTTACCTTTCAAAATCTTTGGTCCTATGTTAATCTTGTAAGAGTTTTAATTTTAGCCTTTTTCGTAATTACTCTAGGACATAATCCCTATTACTAAGGCATCCTCTTTATATGTGTCAACTGGAATGGGATGGTAAAGATATTAATGAAGATGTAAGGTCTCTCCACTTCGGCTGGATTCCAATGTCTCCAGCACTGCTTAGCCTTTAATATCTTTTTTGCAATCTCCACCCCATAGCAGCCACTTTCTAAACCTGTGGTGGTCTCTTACCTATGTGTAGTGCAGCCTGCTGCCAAGGACTTGGATGGGACTTTCATACTGAACTCTGGGCTCTGCTTCTGTACAGATCTTTCCTTACAGTAATGTACCTAGCTGAATCCAATTATTTTAGCTCTGCCCTGAACTCAAACCTTTGCTTCCTCCTAGGGCTCTGCTTTAGTTGGTGCACTGGATTCAAGATGCTGCAACTGAAATTAAGAAAATTTCCTCAGGCCAGGCTAACCGTGGGACTTACCTTGAGAATGTCCCTTCTCTTAGGGATTAAAATCTTGTGTTGTCAGTAGTCCACAGCCTGATAAAAGTCATTGTTTACAGTTTGTACAACTTTGACTATATCAGGAAGACTAGCCTAGTACTATTGACTGCATCATAGCCAGAAGCAGATATCTTTGTCCTAAAATATTTTAAGGTATTTCTTTGGGTCACTTTTCTTATGTAAATTTTAATATGAGTAATTGTGATATATATAAAATTTTGAATCCTTCTATTCTTACCTAACACTAGAAGTATTATTCACCATTGCTTAAAATAGCGATTAACCATCTAAAATACTTGATAGAAACAAATAGTTGGATTTGCAATAATTTTCTATAATTATAATTCAAAACTGTAAAAATCTTATACTTTGTAACCAATCTTGTTTTATGCCATAATTATTGTTCTTTCAGATGTTTGTATTTAATCCTTGCTGTCAGTCACCCTGAAGCATAATATATACAGTTGTCTCACGAAGAGCAACTCAATTACAAATCAATGCTTATAATCTGAAGTGGCAAGTGATTTATTACTAGTAATGGCAAATATGACACTCATAAGTAACAGTAGGTAAGTGAAAGTGAAAAGGTATGTTGCAGATAAATGTGTATTCACCTCTACTCTTATTCTTCATTTTATTGTATTTATAGCCTCCTTCATCCTTTTTAAAATGTACTATCTCCACTAAGAATTTTTAGGGCTTTGTTGAATTAATAACAGACTTTAATCTGATCTTTATATTGATACAGCTCATCTTTTCATTTCGGGTATTGGCATTAGCAGCAGATTTCAGACACTGAATCGAAGTTCCATTTCTTAGCGCTTTTGACTTGAGATTTATATTTGAAAGCACTGTTTGTCTCCTTTGTCAACAACATTTTAGCACAAAAGGCATGTTTCTTCATATCTGAACTCACATGTACCTCATGCTAGAGTTTGGATTCAATTTCAGTAAAAGCTCCTGTTGCTACCAGTTGGTAGCCCTAGGCTGTAGTGTATTAGTAAGCATTTAACAACTGTTCCTCAAAAACAAACAAACCAAAAACCCTTCCGAAACAGGAAAAGTCTTAACTGGTAGAAGTTGCTGTTGGAAAGGAATGTATGCAATTTGCTCCAAGATACACAGCACCTTTTCCTCAGTTCTTGGAGAATGATTGGCATCTCATTGAGTGCTCAAACATTCCTTCTTTCAGGCATCAACTTTAGCTTTGCTTGAAGGACAGAGTTCTTTAGAAAGGTCACTAAACATTTGTTCCTTCATGTCTAAAACAGCGCTTTTTCTCTCCTAATGACTATTTAAGCAGTCATCTTCTTGAGTGAAATTTAGGAAATTTCAGATTTCTTTTTTAGCTCCCCCCAGATTTAATGAGGTATAATTGACAAATAAAATAGAAAGATATTTAAAGTGTACAGTGTGATAACTTGATAGAAGTGTATACCGTGAAAAGATTCCCACCATTGAGTGAAATAACATGTCCGTCAACTCACATGTTTACCTTGTTTTTCTCTTTTTCTTGATAATTCAATTACACCACAATACAGTATTACCAGCTATAGTCACCATGTTATACATTAGATCCTCAGGACTAATTTATCTTATAACTAAAAGTTTGTATTGTTTTAACAAATCTCCCTATTTCTCCTAAAACCTTAGAAACTGGAAAACAAATTTTCTCTCTGTTTCTATGAGTTTGACTTTTTTTTTTAGATCCACAAATGTGATACTATGCAGCATTTTTCTTTCTCTGATTTATCTCACTTAGCATAACATCCTCAACCTTTTCCTATATTGTCACAAATGATAAGACTTCCTTCTTTTTAAAGGTTGAGTAAAAAAACATTGTGGTATCTACATTCCAATATACATACATAGGTCTGTTTTTATACTAGTACTATACTGTTTTAATTACTATAGATTTTTAATATAAATTTGGAGTTGGGAAGTGTGGTGCTTCCTAGCTTTGTTCTTTTTCAAAATTGTTTTGGCTATTGAGGGTCTTTTGGGGTTCCAGATGAATTTTAGGACTGTCTTTTTCTCTTTCTGTGACAAAACACCATTGGAATTCTGATAGAGATTGTGCTGAATCTGTAGATTGCTTTGGGTAGTATGGACATCTTAAGAATATTAATTCTTTTAATACACAAGCACAGAATATCTTTCCATTTATTTGTAACTTCTTTAATTCTTTCCCTTAATGCTTTATAATTTTCAGTGTACAGATCTTGCATCTCTTTGGTTAAATTTATCACTAAATATGTTATTTTTTGATGCTATTATAAATGAGTCTGTTTACTTAATTTCTCTTTTTGATAGTTCATTGATGGTACTTTACCAGCTTTTGAGTGTAAAGATTAATATAGGTGTTTTTCAGGACCACAGTTTGTCTATCTTTGTTTGTTACACACACATGTGAATATACCCTGAAAAACACACCTCCACATACCTTTCAGAAGTTCAAGCTTTCTCAAACCTTTTACTTAACTACATAGAACTAGAACTAAGAAGTACTATAGAACAAAATTTTTGCTTCAGGTTGGCTATTTGGTATAATTTATTTAAATATGGTAAAATATAAATGAAAACAAATACAATTAATAACTTAAAGATCATCTTGTTCTTTCTTTTTAATGCTATTTTTTTAAGGTTTTATTTATATTCTGAGAGAGACAGCGTGAGCAGGGGAGGGTCAGGGAGAAAGGGAGATACAGAATCTGAAGCAGGCTCCAGGCTCTGAGCTAGCTGTCAGCACAGAGCCGGACGCCGGGACGGAACCCACCAACTGTGAGATCATGACCTGAGCCGAAGTCGGATGCCCAACCGACTGAGCCACCCAAGCGTCCCTAATGCTATTTATTTTTAGGAGAGAGAGAGAGATACAGCACCAGTTGAGGAGGAGTATAGAGAGAGACAAGAATCTGAAGCAGGCTCCAGGCTCTGAGCTGTCAGCACAGAGTCTGACGCGGGACTGAAACACATGAACCATGAGATCATTACCTGAGCTGAATCAGATACTTAACTGACTGAGCCAGCCAGATGCCCCTCATCTTGTTATTCTTAGA
The DNA here is from genome assembly GCF_008692635.1 of Crocuta crocuta. NCBI lineage: Eukaryota > Metazoa > Chordata > Mammalia > Carnivora > Hyaenidae > Crocuta > Crocuta crocuta. The sequence goes on along the minus strand of NW_027531873.1, from coordinate 4,824,887 downwards.
GAGGATTTCTCTGACCATCTCTATTCTCTCTGTCAACTTACTTTATTTTTTATCAGAACATTTTTTTACTACCTGATATTATTTATTGTTCTGTTTATAACACCAGGAATGGTATGTAATAAAAAATAAGGATATCCTGAATAAATTAATAACCTTAGAAAACTTAATTATCATTTAAAGTCCTCAGCCTCCACCAAAAATTTCCACTAAGATCAATTTTAAATATAAATTAACAAATATTCTGAACTCTTCTCATGGAGATATTGAAGATATTTTGTCATAATACTATACAAAATAAAATTTCCCAGTTGCTACATAGATCCAAAGTTAATTTCATGTGCTCCATATGGACTACATTTTAAGTCACAACCTCTATCTGTAATTAAAATCCATTTAGGGGTTTAGCTTGCTGAATTAATAAACAGAAAGACAGATGTAGCTAGATATACTTATGTTTATTTACATATATGATTACAAAAAACCTTTTTCATTTATATTGAGAATTCTGAAAATTATTTTTAATGGTTACATATTTTATCACCAAAAAATGTAATTATTTACATATTAGCTGCACAAGTTTCTCAAAAACTGTAGGTATAAATAGAGCTATGTTTGCATTACTTATTCAAATTTCACTGTTTCTTGACATTGCCTCCCTGTGTACATCCTCAAAGCCTTCAAAGATTCTAGAAAGTGTTTTTAGACAGTCCCCAAGTGGTCACATAAGAGTATCTCACATTTCCTCATGAATGTGGAGCCATGTGATCACCAAGCGTCACTGACATTCTTGGGTACCCATCAGGCAGTTCTATGCCCTCTGACCATTCCTGCTGGATTCCAAAATGTTGAGGAGGAATGGTGGACAATTATTCTGCATTTACTGGGAATCACAGTAGCTGGCAAATACTAGCCTCAACTAAGTGGTGTGACTACTACTTTGGCCTTCTTCCAGATACACACATAGCATACCAGAGTCTACCACAGATACCCAAGGAGCCACCACAGACACCAGAGTGATCTTCCACAGAGTGGGAAAGAATACTGCTTCTTGTATTACACCCAAGTACTTTAAATTGTACTCCCTGATACCAGAGAGATGAATGAGCTTTATTTAGCTGAGAGTCTTCTCAAATGATAGATTTAGAATCAGACCTTTTCTGGTCCCTATGACTTTACTACATAACGAAGCGGGAGATAGTTGGTTTGTCTTCTCTATAGGCTTAGTTCTTTTCTAGCTCCCCCCTCAGTCATTCACTCAAATTGATTTCTGATAACTCTCCTTCCTTCAACAACCTTGCCCACTAGTTTATGAAACAGAAAAATGAAGTTAACTGCTACTGTATAACCATTACTCTGTTGTTAGACTGTGGGTGGTTTATTTATTTTATTCTTTGAGGATCCAGGGATCCAAAAACAGTGGGCAGTTTAAAGTTTTCCTCCTATTGTTAGGAAAATCTTGAAGCTTAAGGCTCTTTTCAGGGTAAGAGGTCAGTTAGTCATGTATCTATTTTTATTATTTTGGAGGCTATTTATTTAAAATAGAAGATGGGTTATTTGGGTAAAAGTTTTGATAAGTTTAGTCTCAATATATATTTGAAAGTAGATAGTTTTACCTGAGTTTAGCTGATAGATAATCCCTTTTCCAATCTCACAAAGCAATTTCTTCGTTAAGCAATTTCTGTGGTGAAATAACTGTCATTCTTTAAAACACCATCACTTGTTACAAATACAACTAACTATACTAATAATAGATCACATAAAAACACCAAATCTTATAATTCTTTAAAAATATTCCTTCAGTGCTCTTACTAGCAGAGTATTAGTTTCAAAAAATTTTGCAGTTTTTAAGCTTTCAAGTTTGAATGTCAAGGTTTAGGATCAGGCTTTGAAATTTTATTGCCATAAATTTTGTGTATGTTATATACAAAGAGCAGCTCCTCCAGTCTGGCATAAGGTATTGGTGGCCTTGATCATATGTCGTCTCCTTGTCTTATCGCTCACAGGGGATGAAGTGAATGTCAGCTTTCAAGAATTTCCATAAGACCATGGGAAACAATGTTAATTATGTTAGCCCTTCTTGGCACTGAACTAACCAATTCCTATTCTGTGACTCAGTGAGTTGAAGATGCCAATATTATGTTTTGTACTTATCACCGTTAATGCACCAGCTACTGAAATTCAAAATTAGTTTTCTAATGTATTTATAATTGCTGACTAATTTTTAATCCTTTCATCCATTTTCTGTTTCTCTTTCTCCTGCTTTTTACTAAAATGCAGAATAAAATACGTATAGTAGATAAAGCAGTGTGTATGTATAGATGAAAACACCCAGACTAACTTGCCAACAGACTTGGAAGGCACATTAATGTAAATGTTTAAAAAAATTATCTTCTATGCCTGTCAAAACAACCTAAAAACAAGTCTTTTATAGAATTACGTGCGTTGAATCTGCTGATTATAAAAGAAAATTATCACAGTCTTCTTCATCATTATTCTCATCATCCCAGATATAATTATTGAATGCCTACTAGGCATCAGTAATTTTCTAAGCCCTTTACTAATTTTATTAGTTTTCTAGGGCTGCCATAATCTAGTACATGAACTTGTTGACCTAAAACAACAGAAATTTATTCTCCCACAGTTCTGGAGGCCAAAAAGTCTGAAAGCAAGCAGGGTTATATTTGTCCTAAGCATATAGGGGAGATTCCATTCCTTGCTTCTTCCAACTTACGGTGGCTGCCATCCTCTTTGAGGTTGTGGCCACATATAGATTCCCCCTAAATAATCCAAATTGAGCTCGTATCAAGATCCTTAATTTAATTACAACTGCAAAGACTCTTTTTCTAAGTAAGAAAACATTCACAGGTTCTGGAGATCAAGGCATGGATGCATTTTTTGGGGAGATACTAACCCACAATGCTTACATTACTTCTAATTGTCACAAATATGGAGATAAACTATGAATGATAGAAGTTAGCAATTTTTAAAGTCTATTTATTTACTTTGAAAGAGAGATCATGAACGGGGGAGGGGTAGAGAGATAGGGAGAGAGAGAGAATCCCAGGCTGGCTCTGTGCTCCACACATAGGGATCGAACTCATGAACTGTGAGAACCTGAGCCAGATGTTAATGGATGCTTAACCAACTGAGCTACTCAGGTCCCCCAGAGATTAGCAATTTTTTAAGGTTGCACAGATCATGCAGTTGTAGGACTGCATAAGGAGAACCCATCCCATTACATTTTCTTGTGTTTGTTTCATTTTTATTGAGATATTACTGACATGCAAACAAGTTGTACATATTAAATGTACACATCTTGATGAGTTTAAAGATAAGAACACAACTGTGAAACTGTCAACACTGCTTTTTACTTGTTCATGTATTCATTTGCATCACTCTCATCTTTAGGTGTCTATAGGCCTGAGAAACTCTTATTCTATATGTTCACCAAACCTTACTTGCAGCCTTTAAGACAGAGTAGGTACTAAGTAACAAATTATTGGATAAGTAAGTGCATGGATTCTACCCAGCAAGTCCTCTATGGATAACAAGCCAGGGCCAATGTCCATAACATAAAGGAAATGTGTCTGTTATTTTACAATTGTTTTACCTAAAGGTTGTAAAAAGTCAATAGCAAAGACTAACTTCTTTCCAGAGACACTTAGTATGAAAATTTAATTCTTTAGACTTAGCTTCTCAAAGAACAAACTCCAAAATATAGCTCTATAAATAGGAATCTGTCGTTCTTCCTGTTCTTTTTTTGTTATTATATTTTGAAAAGTCAGGGATAACTGAAAGATGACTTTGATAAATTACCTCTTTATTTGGTCTTTAGCACAGCCACTGCCACATATTGACCAGTGTGTAATTTGTGTGGACCAGCAGGATCCAATTTGTTACCTAGTTATTGCTGGTGACTGAAGATCGTTATTGTTGTTGTTGTTGTTGTTTTTTCCTCAGACAAATTGAGTGATAATTGAGGATGGCCAAACACCACATCCAAACTGCCCAGTGACTGTGGTAATTGTTTTGTGAATGAATCATTCAGCCTCCCTTTCTCTCCTTGAGGGAATTTAGTCACACATTCCAAAAGGCAACTAAAATTTTGGTAACATAGAGGACTAGGATTGAAAATTTTAAGACCTCATCTATTTGATGAATAATTTTCTCAAAGTTACATTTTATTTCCCTGAGTATTTCATTCTGGTCTTTGTCATTCAATCATTAACATTGTTACACCAGGACAAATACCATCCAGGTAGATCTTAGTGTTTTATCATAGGTCTCTTGTTTGGTTTAGATGTACTTCTTGGGTTGTTTCAACATTGGGATTCCTTATTTGTTCTCTAAACTACCCTGAGTTTGGCAAGGAGGCTTTGGGCATTGCAAGGAAGTTAACAGATTTCTATCATAGCTCACTAAAAGGGAGTTGACATCAGATTCATAGATTTGAAAATGGGAGAGATTTGAAGGAATAGAGTTCAGGGACACTGATATGTTAGTATTGAAATGTAATTGATTTGAAGTATGCCAATGAAGCACCCTGATATGGAGGTACATTAAGCCACAAGGAACTAAGCTTTCCTGATATTTCTCACGTTAAAATTCTTTATTTATAAAATACATATAACATACTTCAACTAGGGTTCATGTAAAATTAGATTAGTAGTAGAGTGGTACATGTTGAGCATCTGGCATAATGCCTGGAACACATTAGGTGTCTGAGTATTATAACTCAAAAAAAGTAGAAGTAGGGCAGATAATTTCAGAAATTTTTTCTATATTCTGAGCAGAAATTTTAACATATACTTATTAATTTCTTACCTTTGTAAGTTTTCCAGTGCCCACTGTTTACTCCTCATGCATACTAGCTCAAGAAACTAAATTGAGAGAGCAGATAAGTTTCTCAGGGAAAAAATTTGCATTAGCCAAATTTATGACACTGGCAGATAAAATCAGAATGCTAATTTCTAAATTTCCTGGTTAAAACATAACTGTCATGCAGTTTGAAGTATTTGAGTCATTATTTTATCTCTCTTGGCAGACTTCATGAGAAACCATATCATAATTAGAATGCTATGTGGAATCTGAATAAGGAACAGTAGATGAATAGAATTTTAATTACCATCAGGTTTATACACTTCAACAGATTCATCTCCACAACATGGGTGGTCTTGTTAACAACAGTGAAATGTTTGAATCTATTGTCTACTTTTTCATTTCCTTTGAATGTTGGTTGGATGGATATTATATTTATTTGTTTCTATGACTTAACTTTTATGTCCAACTTCCTGGCAGATCAGGTTTTTTTTCCTTCAGGAGTATTGATGTCCTCAGTCAAGAGTAGTCAGTTACTCCTTGACAAGATCAAATCTCTTTATAAAACATTCTCATCTCTCAGCATTTGTTCATTGTGCAATTTTTACACTACAAACGTCAGAAAGCAATCTCATCTTTCTTCTTTCCCCAATTTTTGGATCACCTTTAACTGAAGATGCTACTTAATTTTTTTTATGATTTTAACAAAAAAGAATTGACATACTGCACTGTGTAAGCTTAAGGCACACAGCATGATAATTTGATTTCCATATACTGTGAAGTGATTACTGTGATAGGTTCAGCTAACATTAATCATCTTATATATACACAATATATAAGAAGACACAATATACACAATCTATAAAGGAGAAGAAAAAACAATTCTCTTTATGATAACAACTCTTAGGATTTGCTCTCTTAACAACTCTCTTAGATCTCACACACCATTAGTAACTATATCCATCATGTTGTACATTACATCCCTAGCCTTTAATTTATCCTAAACTCAGATATCTGTACTTTCAACCACTGTCTCCAATTCTTCCGCCCCCTTGCCCTATGCCTCTGGTAACTATAAGTCTGATTACTCTTTCTATGAGTTTTTATTTATTTATTTGTTTGTTTACTTTATAATTTTTTATTAGATTCTACATATAAGTAAGATTATACAGTATTTATCTTTCTTTCTTACTTCTTCCATTTAGCATAATGTCTTCAAGGCCATCCACACTGTTGCAAATGTTTGTATTTCTTCATTCTTTATGGCTGAATAATATTGTACTGTGTGTGTGTGTGTGAATGTGTGTGCATGTATGTGTGTGTTTACCATAAATTCTTTATCAATTTATCCATTGATGGACACTTGGTTTGTTTCTATGTGTTGGCTATTACAAATCATGCTGTTTTGAACATGTGGATGCAGATATCTTTTTTATTTGGTGTTTTTATTTCCTTTGGAGATATTCACAGAAGGTGAATTGTTGGATTATCTGGCAGTTCTTCCTTTTTTAATTTCTTGAGGATTGTCTATAATATTTTCCACAGTGACTATACCAATTTATAATCCTACCAGCAGCACACAAGTGTTCTTTTTTCTCCACCTTCATGCCAGCATTTGTTACCTTTTGTCTTTTTGATGATGGCCATATCTAACAGATATCTTATTGTGCTTTTGATTTCCATTTCCTAATGACTCATGTTGTTGAGCATCTTTTCATGTACCTATGGTATATGTTTTATATATCTTCTTTGGAAAAATATGTCTACTTAGGTGCTTTGCCCATTTTAAATTTAGTTATTTTGTTTTTGTTGTTGTTACTGAGTTGTATGAGTTCTTCATATAATTTGGATATTAATCCCTTATCAGATATATGACTTGCAAATATTTTTTTTCTCATCCTGTGGGTTGTCTTTTTACTTTATTGGATTCTTTTGCTGTACAGAGGCTTTTTAGTTTGATGTAGTTCCTCTTGTTCATTTTTATGTTACTTGTAGTTTAGGTGTCATATCCTAAAAAATCATTACCAAGGCCCAAGTCAAATTGCTTTATTCTTATTTATTTTCTAAATATATTTTTAAAAAATTTTTACATTTATTTATTATTGAAAGACAGAGTGAGACAGAGCACGAACAGGGGAGGGGCAGAAAGAGAAGGAGACACAGAATCTGAAGNACCAATTCTTATTTACTTTTTTAGGAGTTTCATAGTTTTACATTAAAATCTTTAATCCATTTCAAGTTGATTTTTGAGAGTGATAAAATAAAGGGGTCCACTTCCTTTCCCTTTAATGTAAATATCCAATTATCCCAGAATCATTTGTTGAAGAGACTGCCTTTTTTCCATTGAGTATTCTTGGCTTTCTTGTCAAATATTAGTGGAAAGTATATGCTTGGGATTATTTCTGGGATCTTGATTCTGTCCCTTTGGTTTATTTGTCTGTTTTTATGCCAACACCATACTGTTTGGATTACTATAGATTTATAATATGGCTTGAGATCAGAGTGTGATGCCTCTGGCTTTGTCCTTTCTCAAGATTGCTTTGGTTATGGGACACCTGGGTGGCTCAGTCAGTTAAGTGTCCGACTTCGGCTCAGGTCATGACCTCACGGTTTGTGGGTTCGAGCTCCACATCGGGCTCTGTGCTGAACTCTTGTTCAGAGCCCGGAGCCTGTTTTGGATTCTGTGTCTCCCTCTCTCTGACCCTCCCTTGCTCACACTGTCTCTCTCTCTCTCAGAAATAAATTTAAAAAATTAAAAAAAAAAAAAGATTGCTTTGGTTATTTAGGGTATTTTGTGGTTCCATACAAATATTTGTATTATTTTTCCTATTGAAAAATGTTATGGGAATTTTTATTGAGATCACATGGAATTTGCAGATTGCTTTGTGTAGTATAAATATTTTAACAATATTCATTCTTTTGATACAGGAACACAAGATACTTTTGTGTGTCTTCTTAACTTTCTCTTATCAGAGTCTTGAAGTTTTCAGAGTAGAGAGCTTTCACCTTCTTGGTTAAATTTATTCCTAACTATTTTATTGTTATTGATGCTATCATAAATGGGACAATTTCTTTATTTCTTATACAGAAAATTCATTAAGAGTGTATGAAATGGTACTGACTTTTATGTTAAGGTTATATTCTGCAGCTTTAGTGAATTCACTGGTTAGTTCTAAGAGTTTTTAGATTAAGTGCTACTCATTTTCCTCACTTAAAAATGGAGATGAGAAAAGTATCTTTTGTTTTCAAACAAAAACAAAAAGTATCCTCATGTTTTGTTTTATTTCATTTTGTTTTGTTTTCCAGAGACTTAATAAAATAATACTTTTAGGGGCGCCTGGGTGGTTTAGTCGGTTAAGTGTCCGACTTTCACTTAGGTCATGATCTCACGGTTCATGGGTTCCAGCCCCGCGTCGGGTTCTGTGCTGACTGCCAGCACAGAGCCTGGAGCCTATTTCAGAGTCTGTGTCTCCCTCTCTCTCTGACCCTCCTCTGCTCGCGCTGTCTCTCTCTCTCTCCTAGAAATAAATAAAAATATTTAAAAAAATTACTTTCAAAGCCCTTAACACAGTGCTTGCCATAAGTATGGACTCGGTAAATCTTTTTTAATTCCCCTAACATTTACTAATTTTTCCTATGATCTGGCTTGTCACAGAAAAGAAACACGGACATAGGAAGACTTTTAATAATACATATAGCCCACTCGCTAACAGTTTCCCTTTTTAGATCAAGTGAAAGAGTAAAGACTATCTTTATGTTGACTAGCTGAAAAAAGATGTTGTAAATGCTTGAACTACATTTTGTAAGGGTATCTTGAAGTTGGAGCCTTAGATCCCAATTTTGAAGAAGTCAGGCAAACTACATAGGATAATGCACATGAATGGTCTTTAAAAATGGCAAAACATGTGACATATAGAGAGGGTAATCACTATTCTTAGAAAAAGGATTGTAAATTTGTAGATAATATGGGAGCAGTACATACAATGAGGTTTTATGGAGTTGGGGAAGGGACAAATTCCAGAAACTTTCATGCAAGTCTTGCTTCTTTAACAATAAAATTATCACAAGGCAATCTAACCACAAAGCGAGACAAAGTGCTCTGGTTGTTAATGCCTTCCAGTGACATCTCCTGAAAAAGAATCTCCCCTGTGGAGATTATAAAATGACATTATTCTTGCTTCACTATTTTCATGTACAAGAAGAAGAAACTACAGGCTAATGAATCAACACGTCACTTATCCAGCCTCCTCCTCTCAGCAGCCTTGCTTTAAATAATCTCTTCTTTGAATTATTTAGTAATTTCACCAGAAGCACAGCAAGGATTATTAGTCGATCTTTTCTACACCAGGCATGGTTGAAAAGCTTAATAGTTTGAGACTTAACATTATTTCTTAGTTATGTAAATGTTTGTGATCTATCATTTGTTCATGAAATAGTGAAGTTGAAATAAAACTTTCACTTTGAAACAAAAAAAAAACATTTACTATAAGAAGAAAGCAGTCACAGGTTAATCAAGTCGATAAAGTAGTCATGGGGCTTTTAGTCAGATACAAACATATTAAAATATACAAATACTGGAATCCTTAGGAAGAAGTGAATCTCAATGCAGACTGCCTCTATGCAAATTAGGCCATCTTTCAGCTAAAAACAGTCTATTGGAAAGTTTTGTTGTGTCTTTAATCCATTCTTCCAATTTGAAACCCCAGGAATTTCTTTCTAACAATATTTCTGTGTAGAACAGTTGTCCCATGCTGGACATGCCTTGGTTGCTGCCATCCTGGGCAGAATCAATTTGATCTAGTTTGATCTAGACTCATGTAAGTTACTCTATTTGCCAATTGCTTTTGTTGCTCACATTATCAGATTGGACCAGAGTGTGTGTTAGTAGTTTACCTCTTCAAAGATCAGGGTCTTTATGCTTATCTGCTTTGCCTTTGGTTGACTTGAACAATCTGTAGAAATTATCTTTATTCTTTGGAATAGTTGAATTATGTGTGATCAGTCATGCAGGTCTAATCTGTCATGTTCTGACATTGTAGGGAAGCAGATGCAGGCTGGATATAAGCAGACATAAGCAGTTTAGGCCATGTAATTAATTGAAAGTAATACATTTAAGTGTATATGTTTTCTTGTGGGGAGTATTTCTAACAAAATATTTACTAAGCATCCCAAAGAGAAATAGTACTAGATATCTGACATCTGAGACATAACCTCAAAAGCTGTTGAAGCACTATACATTGATTTCAGGAGCTAAGCTGGCTTTGGTAGGCATGGCTATGTGCAGTAATATAGCTGAGCATTATTTGACTCCTTTTATATAGCTTACAGTCTATTACTCCTCTTATATAGCTTACAGTGACTCTTTTAGTCACACTTCCCCAGCTTTATAAAAATCATTTTTAGTTAATACCATTGCTTTTTCCAAGTATTTTTTATTGGATTTTTATATCTAACTTTTAACAGAATTTTATATTTATTAATTTTTGGTTGTAGTTTAATGATGTGTTTAAAGCTGCATGTTTTCATCTGGATATTCATATTTTCTTCCATAGGTGCTTCCATTTTCTGGATAGTTATAGGATTCTTTTGATATTAAAGTTGTTGTTGTTGTTGTTTTTAATTGAAGTTCAAGATACTCAGGATGTATTTTACCCATTTTCTAAACTTGCTTTATGCTTTTCTAAAAATCATGGGGTCTTTTTTATTTCTATGTTTTTACCTTTTTTTTCCATTGGGAAAACTTTACCATGATTTTAAAATTGAACATTTTATGTATTTTATTTGCTCTTTATATTTTAGTTGGCTGTTGTATGTCCATTTGTTTCTTGTTTGTTTTAAAAATTATTTGTATATAGCCTGCTTAAAATCAAATTCCATTTTCTTTACCGCTATTTTTACATGCTGCTGTTTCTAATTTAACTTAAAAATAGCATCATTAATTTTCTCTTAAATTTCTTAATTTCTTAGTTGGAATAATCCCCTACTAATTTTGTTCAATTTTATTCTTATCTTCTGACTATCTTATGCATGCTTTAGCTTTTTCCTCTTTTCTTAATGGGTTTAATTCAACACTTTTTGCTCTACAGATAAACAATTAAGGACCACAGAGGTTGGAAAAAGTCACAGTGAGATGGAATACTCTACACATCCCTCCATATTGTTTCTCCCTCTCTAAAACTGCCAGTTCCAATAACAATGTCTAGGTCAGATTATGGGCTATAAATTTTGTAAATTCAAAATGACAAATACAATTTAAACAAGGAATTGTTTATCTACCAGCTCCATAAATAAATATGGTCATGTTAAGAGTTAGTATACAGTAAGTTACATAAACCAGACCCAGAAAGATAAATACTGTTATGATCTCACTTATATGTAGAATCTAAAAAGGGACAACTTCACAGAATCTGAGAGTAGAATGATTGTTTCCAGGGGCTGAGTGGTGGGGGTGGGGGAAATGGGGAATGTTGGTCAAAGGGTTACAAATGTTCAGTTTTAATATGAATTAGTTCTAAAGATCTATTATATGACATAGTGACTATAGTTAATAATACAGTATTGCATACTTGAAATTTGCTAGGAGAATAGATCTTAAGTCTTCTTAAGACAGACAAGAAAAGGTAAATGTGGGGTGATGGATGGTGTTAATTAACTTGATTGTCATAAGCATTATACAATGTATACATACATTAAATCATCATGTTGTACATCTTACAAAAAAAAGAGTTAGTAGAGCATAGTGGTTGGGAAAAGAGATGCTGGAGCCGTAGTCCCTGGGTTGAATCCCAACTCCTCCATTTCTAGCGCTGTGCCTTTGTAAAAGCCACTTAACTTTCCTGAGCCCAAGTGTCTCCATTTGTAAAAAGGGATGATAATACCAGTATTTACCTGGTACAAAGGACTGTTGTAAAGATTAATTGGTGGTTAATATATATAAAACCCTTAGAAATAGGGTGCCTTGTGGCTCAATTGGTTAAGTGTCTGACTTCAGCTCACGTCATGATCTTGTGGTTTGTGGGTTCAAGACCCCTATCAGGCTCTGTGCTGACAGCTCAGAGCCTGGAGCCTGTTTCAGATTCTGTGTCTCCCTCTCTCTCTCTTCCCCTCCCTTGCTCACACTCTGTCTCTCTTTCAAAAATAAACAAACGTTAAAACAAATTAAATTGGTGTTCCTGGGTGGCTCAGTTGGTTAAGCCTCCGACTTCAGCTCAGGTCATGATCTCCAGGTCTGTGAGTTCAAGCCCCACACTGGGCTCTCTGCTGATAGCACAGAGCCAAGAGCCTGCTTCAGATTCTGGGTCTTCTTCCCTCTCTCTCTGCCTCTCCCCTGTTTGTAACTCTGCCTCTCTCTTTCTCAAAAATAAATAAACATTAACATTTTTTAAATAAAAAACCAAAACTCTTACAAGTATGGGCAAATATGCCACAGCTGTTATTCCATAACATTGTTCTTTTTTGTTTTAATGTTTATTTACTTTTGAGAGAGAGATAGACAAAGGACAAACAGGGAAGATGCAGAGAGAGAGGGGAGACACAGAATCTGAAGCAGGCTCTGGGCTCTGAGCTCTCAGGCTTAAACCCATGAACCATGAGATCATGACCTGAGCCAAAGTCAGGCATCCAACCAACTGAGCCAGCCAGGTACCCTCATAGCATTGTTCTTAGAGTATGAATCATCGTGATGTGGTGAGTGATGAGGGTGAAGACTAGCATTCAAAGAGGTGCATGAAGACATCTAAAAGGAAGATAGAAATATGCTGCCTCACTCAGGTCCCTGACTGTCCTCAGCTTGTTATGAAAATGAGGTTACACTCTTTGTTTCTGTCAGTTCCATGCCTGTTATGTAAGCACTTAAAAGACGCATATAATATATGGAATATAATTAGGCACATTGTAACAGTCAAAGCATTGGCAGCAGCAAGATGGATCACTCCAAACAGATCGTTGAAGAGAAAGGACTGTTTACAAAAAAGGGTGGTCAGTGTAAAGGAAATCAAACTAGGGATAACAGATCATCATGTGTCCGCAGAGGAACAACATCTGGAAGCAACTATGACTCCTAGATGCAAGGAGAGGGAGTGGTCACCAGAATAAAGTGAAACCTGCTGCTTTAAAGAAGGGTTGCTCTACTGAAGCTCTGTCCCTCATGAAGAAAGGCAGATAATGCCAACCTGGGCCAGGGCAAGAATAAATACCCAGAATGTTCTATTTTCCCATTCTCCAATCTCCTACTTGTACCTCTCATTGACTAAATTCGATGATAAATCAAAGGACAAGGATCTTAGCCTCTAAGCCGTGTCCTGCTGGGGTCGTCAACTCCTTAGATGTACATTAATGACTATATTAGTTTTCATCTCTTATCTGACATTCAAGCCCATAACCAAATAACTCCAAATTACCTTAGGGCTCTGGGGTAGATAATATGAACTGGCTCATTCAACCCCTATTCTATCTGCCTTCCAGAGTGCTTTCCTCTGCTACACAGGCAGAAAGGATATAGAGCTACCTAGACACATTGCAACTACTGCTCTGGATACAAAACAGGTTCTACTGATGAGATGCACATGTGTGAATTCAGAATGCAGATATGATGCCAAGGTTATCCTGTTGCTGCTGGTTATCCTGCTGCTGCTAGTTGTGTGTCCTCCCTCAAGGTGGCAGAAGTAATGCTGAGAGGGGATTCAAGAGCACACACTATACCATGCAATGTCTATTCACCAAATCTGGAAGGCTTAAAAGGCAGGTGTGGGTTGGTAGAAGTAGTGGTGGCAGCACTTTCAGATCACAGCTCTCCTGTGTGGTGTGCTCTTGAACTTTATCCTATTCAAGATTCCTGCTATTTCACAGCACTTTCAATAACTTTGTAAGCACATATTTATTTACATTAAATCCTTTGCTACTTGAAAGAGTTTGAGTGTGCTTTGTTTCCTGCACTGAACTGTGTCTAATACAAACCCCACCGTTCCTACTCTTCAGCACACACCATGCACTTCAGTGTCCTGGGTTGCTGTTGGGCATCAAAAAACAAAACAAAACAAAACAAAAACAAAAACAAAAACAAAAAACACCTTGAGATTCTCTGATTCTAAGGTCTTTGCTTGAACTAACCTTCCTTTCTGAAAATCTCACCTTTATGTAATGCACTTTTATTCATTATTCTGCTCCAGGTTCAGCACCAGTGAAAACTCCTTCATATGACCCTTTTCCTCTCCTCCCCTCCCCTTCTTTTCTTCCTCCTCTTCCTCTTTATCTTTTATTGTTCTTTCTCTCTCTCTTTCCCTAAGCCTGGGTCACTACATACCTCCAAATGTCTATAGCAATAAACTGCTCTTCCTAACTGATCAAATAAATTTACTTCTGTTTCATATAGTTATGTCCAATTCCTTTAAATATATAAGGGCATACCTCATGTTTCTTTGCTTTCTCATTGAATTTTTATGCATGTGTGACAAATTTACCAGTGCCTATTCCAGTGTCTTGGATATAGCTATAATATTTTTCAGTTTAATTATGTATAAATGAAATTTTGCTTTCCACATGCAGACCTAGTCTTTATTGACTCACAAACAAAACTCTATGACTTGCAAAATTAATACCCTAGCATTGCCGTATGTCCTTGATATTCTTTAATATTCAAGCCAAAATAAGATGTTGCAGAAATTGTCCATGACTTTTAGTTGAAGATTAATGTGTGCTTTTTAATCTTGAGGGGAGAAAAATAAAGAAACCTAAGATAATTCAATCAATTTGTGCATTGTTTTAAATCTGACTCAAAAACCAGACACTCACATCTGCCATTACTGAATTCCCAGAGAAGCTTTTGTTGACTCCTAGAAAAAGTTGTTATTTTATGCTCTTATGTCACCTAAATATGCACACAGACATATAGTTCCAGCTCTGAATGTATATATTCAAACAACAAAGTTTTGGGCATTTCAAAAGCATAATACAGAAGTAGATATATATTAAAATGGATGGCTACAGAGAACTATGCCAAGAAACAGAAATGAATGCATTGCAAATTAAAAATCACCATATAAATACAAAATACTTTAAGTGAAGATGCCTTTCCTAGCAAGGAAATTGTATGCTTGAGATCAAGCCTTGGTGCCATACTTAACTGTATAAACTTGGGCAGGTTATTTACTCATTGAGTTTCATTTCGGCCACACATCAAATGGGAAAACTGAGTTTTACCTCCTTGGTTCTCTTGAATTAAAGCACAAACACTACCCCCAGAGAATGCTCCTGAATACAGACTAGATTTATAGCAGATGTTCATCATATCTTGAAAATACACCACAGCTGTGGAACATGACAGGACAGTAAGATAGGACACTTTTGGCTTTTATCAATCATCTCTTGGGTCTGTGGTAAAATTAGAAGAAGGCAAAAAGGAAGCTGCAATGCAATATTTCTAAAAGACACTAGTTCCTAAGACACCAAACCAGCTGCATGCATCCTCTTCCATTGATCACGCAGATGTTTGGCACAAAACAGTCTAGCATCCAGATGTTCAACCAGTTAGTACTTTGTATACAGAAGTTGGAGCACAGTATAGAATAGGCTCCAACACATTTTTTCCCCTCAGTAATAGCTTTCATTTTTCTTTCTCTTTTACAATTCTCAGGACTGAACATCTTTATGTTTTCAGTATCCAATTGATCATTTTAGGCTCAAATTTTCTATTGAACCATAATAAACATCATAACATAGGTTAGTAATTATGGTACTCATTTTAAGAAAAGTTGTGATTTAATGGAAAAACAAAACTTGAATGTTTTTGGCTTTAAAAAATTATTTTCAATGATAACAATTTTTATATAAAATTTTGAAGGAAATTAAATTTGAAAAGTTGAGGTAGATAGCATTTACATGTGAGAACAGAGATTATCTATGAGTTGATGAATTATATTTAAATTGATAACATGACTTAACCTTTAATCCACTAAGTACTATCCCCAAAGTTGTAGAAGGCCAGTCCCCACTAGGTAACAAATTGCAGAATCTCCCCCCAGTGAATACATTTTTTAAAAATGCTGCTTCAGTACCATTCCATTATTCACACTGATGATTTTCAGCTGGTACTAAGAACATTGCAATTTTTTGGTCATCAAATCTGTAGCTACTGATATATCTCAGGACTATGTACATAGCATAGACTCTGTATAAATGATTGAATCTTTACCAAAGTATTAAATCACCTTAACACCTTAACATGCTCCCTTCTCTCCTCTCTTTTTAGGTGAAAGTTTGAACAATCAGATAATAGCCTGCTGATGAATTAATGGATGCCCCTGGTTTGATAGCCCAAATTTTCCAGTGGTGCAAATAGAATAGAATACAGATCTGTGATGATGTAATTAGAGTTCCCACTATAGTATATTAGAAATATTATTGAATTGGGAATTAGGAAACTGAGGTTCCAAGTCTGTTTCATTATTAACATAATGTAAAATAAATATGTTTGGTTTATCCTGTTGAGTTTTACTTCCTTAAAAATCAATAAGGAGTTGAAAGAGGTTGCCTCTAATGTGCCCTCTGCCAATTAGCCTCCTATTACAAGTCATGTGTCTGCCCTAGCATAAACAGGAAGTGCTTGTATTTGCTTTGTAACTAAATATACATTTTCCTTCTCACATCTACAGTATATATTTTTTCTTCATTAGATATGGAACTACTATATAAACTCTTCAAAGTTTTAAAAGGAAGTAACTAATGACAAACATCCCCAAAATAATAATTCTCTAAAAACAAAGACTATAGTCAGAGCACAGAGACTAACATATTAAAACTCTACAAATGTAAGAAATCCAAATCAGCTGAATATTGATTGTGAGTTTAACATTTTAGTTGTGCTTTAAAGGCTGATAAATATCACTCTATATGATGCCACTTATATGTAAACAACTTTTTAAAAATTACATGATTTAAGTTTTTAAATAAATTATAAGGTACTTTAAATTATAAAGTATGTATCTTTTGTGTTTATTTTTGAGAGAGAGGGAGAAAGAGCTAGTAAGGGGCAGAGAGAAGAGGAATACACAGAATCCAAAGCAGACTGCAAGCTCCGAGCAGTCAGCACAGAACCTGACACAGGGCTCGAACCTGCAGACTGCAAGATCATGACCTGAGCCAAAGTAAGACACTTAGCTGACTGAACCACCCAGACACCCCTTATGTGATTCTTTTTTAAGTTTAAAACAGAGTCCATTAAACAAATCCAATATAGCACCAGTTTTTAAATGACTTTTCATTTTTTATTTGTTAAGGAAGAGGAAAATACATGAAGGCAAAAGGAGACTAATAAAGGTAAAGAGACTAGGAGGAGTCAAATGAGGATAACCAGTTAATTTTGCTATGGCTTTGCATAAGGGAAATTGATATTTTCAAACACTCAAATATTAATTCACTGAGATACTGAGTTTTAAAGCACCATTGAATGTCATTGCCCTTTGAAATGTCAATTTACCAATATTCACAGTTCATTAGCTGAATTAATCCTTAACCTTTCGAGGTCTCTCTTTAGAAGGCACAATTCAACAAAGAAAAATTATCTTCTGGAGAGAAAACAGCCATGAAGCTTCAATTACTGTGAACCAAAGTATACAAGAACATGTGAGGATGCGTGGGTGGGCACATGCACACACGCGCACACACCCCTCATACACAAAGTAGACTATTTGAAAAGATAAATGAAAATATTTATGGAAGTTATCTTTAAGAGATTATGTGTAATTTTAATAAGATACTTATCTTTGTTTTAAAATTTTCTAAAACACGGTGGGCTGGGTGGTTCAGTCGGTTAAGAATCCAACTCTTGATTTTGGCTCAGGTCATGATCTCGTGGTTTGTGAATTAGAACCCCCCACATCAGGCTCTCTGCTGTCACTGCAGAGCCTGCTTCAGATCCTCTGTCTCCCTCTCCCTCTCCTTCTCCACCCCTTCCACACTCACACTCTCCTCTCAAAAATAAATAAATACATAAATAACCCAAAACTTTCAAAAACACATGTATCATTCTTAAAAAATAAGTTATTAGTCAATTTACTAATTAACATATAATAAAGGTAGGAGTCATTTGAGTATTTCAGCTATTCCTTAAGCAAATGGACACTACCACTTGGACCAGTAAATATAACATTGTACTACACAGTAGAATCATCTAGGAGCTTCAAAAAAAATCTCATTATCCAGGCTGCACTCTATGACAATAAAATGAGAAGCTCTGAAAATGAGAACTAGACACAAGTATTTTTTTTCTTTTTATAATGCTTCATGAATTTGCATGCCATCCTTGCACAGGGGCCATGTCAATCTTCTCTGTACCACTCCAATTTTAGTATATGTGCTGCTGAAGTGAGCACTAGACATAAGTATTTTTAACATAATCCCACCCAGTGAGTCCATTGTTCAGCCAAATCTGAAAACCAGTGATATAAAAAACAGACATGTTATATATAAATCCAAGGATTCTGAATTCTGGAAAAATGACATAAAGATGCAACTGTCTAGTAATAAGTGTCTAGTGATGGTATTCTTTAAAAAAATTTTTTAATGTTTTATTTATTTCTGAGAGATAGAGATAGAGAGACAGCATGAGCAGGGGAAGGTCAGAGAGAGAGGGAGACACAGGCTCCAGGCTCCGAGCAAGCTGTCAGCACAGAGCCTGATGCGGGGCTTGAACCCACAAACCATGAGATCATGACCTGAGCCGAAGTCAGAAGCTTAACCAACTGAGCCACCCAGGCACCCCTAGTGATGGTATTCTTAATCAAACTCTTTCTGTGACCTTATCATGGCAGACTTCAAAATAGCCCATCCTTGGGGCGCCTGGGTGGCTTAGTCGGTTAAGCGTCCGACTTTCGCTAAGGTCATGATCTCGCGGTTCGTGGGTTCGAGCCCCGCGTCGGGCTCTGTGCTGACTGCCAGCTCAGAACCTGGAGCCTGTTTCAGTCTGTGACTCCCTCTCTCTCTGACCCTCCCCTGCTCACGCTGTCTCTCTCTCTCTGTCTCCTAGAAACAAATAAAACATTTAAAAAAAATAGCCCATCCTTCCTGGATTCATCCCCATTTTCACATCTGGCTCACCAAGACTTCTGTCAATTCTGTGAACTCCTTGATATTCTTCTTATAAATTCGTTTATGACATACGATGCTCAGTTATTTAAAGCCTATACCCCTAAATGCTATATTCTTAAAGTATGATTAATGTAGTAAATTGAACTAGACAAAAAAGAGAAATTAAACCTTTAAATAGGTAAAATTAAACTGTATGTTTTTAAAGTAAAAATTTGGACCGCTACTATCTATAATTATTAGTATGATATATAACAGTATGTTTTACAAGTATTTTCTCACTTATAATCCTACCTATATCATTAAGTAATTACTATAGCTATATTCATGCCACAAATGACTATTAATGGATAATGCTTATTTATGGATATGGGTTGTTTTGATGATGAAAAGAATGTAGGGGAAAATGGAAGTAACTTAGAAGTGATTACAAACTGGTAGAGTCTTTGGCTACATAAAGTTTTGTAAATGCATATTCCTTTGACCTGGTTTTGGTATAGTATTTCAATCATGGTGTTGTGTTTGCTTGTTAATAAAACACCCTAAGGTTCATTAAGTTTCTCTTATCTATGACTAAATGAATAAGAAGCATAAACCTCTACATATGTGGTAAAAGAATATTATCTGTTTCAGCCTGACTAATAAATTAATCATCCCATCATACAACCAAGGAATGAAGTTCATGTGATATAAATGGTGGGATGATACAAAATCTTAAAATCAGGATCTGATTTTGACACATCTTTACATTCTTCATGACACCTACATATTAGAGACTTTTTTTCATTTAAAAAAAATTTACTGACATTTCAAGCCAGTAGACTCAAAGTTTATCTATGTATTTATTATTTCAAGATGTATTTAATAGAAACTAGCTCTATTTAGAAGAGGAGACACAAAATCAAAAGTAATGATCTTTTCCCTTGAAGGGTATTCTCCAAAATGAATTTGAGTACAAATATTGAAAAAGAAGTAGAAATAGTGTTAGTCTATTTCAGGTGATTATTAAGTTAGATAATAAATAACTCTCTTCTTACTTCTATTGTTCAAGTAAGAAAACTATCAAATTTCCATCTCCATTTCTGATCTTTCCCCTAAATCTCAAAATCTTATATCCAACTGTTTAACTGGCATGTTCATGTGTATGTTTACACCTAACATCAACAAAACCAAACTACTGTTTGGTTAAGTTTCTGAACTTAAACCTGCTTTATCCCATACTTCCATAGGTCAGTAAGTGGCAATTTCATTCTTCTACAGGCACAGCCAAAGTAGCTTGGAATTATGCTTACCTCTTTTTTTTTTTTTTTTGAGAGAGAGAGAGAGTATGAGTTGGGGTGGGGGATCAGAGAGAGAGACACACACACAGAATACGAAGCAGGCTCCAGACTCCAAGCTGTCAGCACAGAGCCTGACATGGGGTTTGAACCCACAAGCAGTGAGATCATGACCTGAGCCAAAGTCAGACACACAACCCACTGAGCCACCCAGGTGTCCCAACTTACCTCATTTTTTAAATCTTTATTGATTACCTCAGACCAAAGTTTATCAGCCAAACCTGTCAGCTTGATTTTCCAAATTCATGTAAAATCTGATCCGTTTCGTCACCACCCTCATGGCTACTACCTTAGCAATATATGACAAGCCCACAGCTAACATTATTTTTAACAATGAAAAGTTGTAATCTTTTTTTAAATAAAAAAAAATTTTAGGACTACAACATGTCAGGTATGCCCACTGTTACTACTCCTATTCAACATAATACTGAAAGTCCTACATAGACCAATTAGGCAACATAAAGAAATAAAAGGCATCCAAATTAAGACAAGAAATATACTGTATTTGTGGATGACATGATATTACATTAAAAAAGAAATCCTGCAGTCTCAACCATAGAACTGTTAAAACTAATGAACAAATTCAGTAAAGTTGTATATAAAATCAACATACAAAAATCCATTGCACTTCCAAGCATAAACAACAAAATATGTGAAAAGAAATTAACAAAATAGCCTCATTCAAAATAGCATCAAAACTGGGGCGCCTGGGTGGCTTAGTCGGTTAAGCGTCCGACTTTCGCTTAGGTCATGATCTCGCGGTTCGTGGGTTCGGGCCCCGCGTCGGGCTCTGTGCTGACTGCCAGCTCACAGCCTGGAGCCTGTTTCAGAGTCTGTGACTCCCTCTCTCTCTGACCCTCCCCTGCTCATGCTGTCTCTCTCTCTCTCCTAGAAATAAATAAAAATACTAAAAAACAAAAACAAAATAGCATCAAAACTATACAATACTTAGGAATGAACTTAAACAGGGAGACAAATGATGTCTCCACTAAAAACTTTGACTCTGATGAGGGAAACTAAGCAAGATGCAAACAAATATAAAGATATTCTATGTCCATGAATCAGAAGAATGAATATTGTTAAAATGTCCACACTACCCAGAGCTATCTATAGATTTAATGCAATCATTAACAAAATTCCAACAGATTTCAAACTAAAGTACAAACCTATAACAATCAAAACAATATGATAGTGGCATAAAAATAGACACGTAAAACAGAACAGAGAGTCCAGAAATAAAATCCTGCATATCTAGTCATCTAATATTTGGTAAGAGAGCCAAGAATCCTCAATGGGGAACAGAAAGTCTCCTCAACAAATGTTGGAGAAACTAGATAAGAGCATGCAGAAAACTGAAATTGGACTTTAATCTTAAGTAAGTCACAAAAATTAACTTGAAATGGATTAAAGACTTAAATGTAAGATCTGAAAATGTAAAACTCTGAGTAGAGAACAATAGGAAAAACTCCTTGTCACAGTTATGGCAATGATTTTTTAGATATGACCCAAAAGCACAAGCAACAAATTAAACAAACAAACAAACAAACAAAGCTACATCAAACTAAAAAGGTTCTGCTCAGCAAAGGAAAGCATCAACAAAATGCAAGGACAACCTACAGAAAGGGAGAAAACATTTGCAAACCATATATTTGATAAGGGGTTAATATCCAAAACACATAAAGAACTTATGCAAAAACAAGCAATCTGATTAAAAATGGGCAGAGGAAATGAACAGACATACAAATAGCCAATAGTCAACATCATTAATCCTCAGTTAAATCCAAATGAAAACAAGGAGATGTCACCTCATAGCTATTCAAATGGCTATCATCAAGAAGAAAATAAATAACATGGGGCGCCTGGGTGGCTTAGTCGGTTAAGCGTCCGACTTTCCCTTAGGTCATGATCTCGCGATTCGTGGGTTCGAGCCCCGCGTCGGGCTCTGTGCTGACTGCCAGCTCAGAGCCTGGAGCTTGTTTCAGTCTGTGTCTCCCTTTCTCTCTGACCCTCCCTGCTCACGCTGTCTCTCTCTCTCTCTCCTAGAAATAAATAAAACATATTTTTTTTTTAAAAAAAGAAGAAAATAAATAACAAATATAGGCAAGGATATGGAGAAAAGGAACTATTGTGCATTGTTGATAATGTAAATTAGAATAACCACTATTGAAAACAGATTAGAGGTTCCTCAAAAAATTAAAACTAGAACTACCTTATGATCCAGCAATCCCACTTCTGGGTATACAACCAAAGGAAATTGAAAACAGGATATCAAAGGGACATCTGCACTCCCATGATTATTGCAAGATTATTCACAATAGCCAATATATAGAAACAATATAAGTGTCTGTCAATGAAAGAATATATAAAGAAATTATGTGTGTGTATTTGTATTAATGATGGATTATATATCATTCTGTATATCATTTCATATAATGTAATATATATATTACATTATATATATTATATAACACACATATATATAACATATATACCATATAACAGTACGATTCTATGTACTTGGATATTGCTAACATTTTAAATGTTCTCACCACAAAATAGAAATAGTAATTATATGACTTGATGGAGATGTTAGATAACACTGTAGTGGTAATCATACTGCAGTATATAAGTATATCAAATCAAACATAGCACATATTTTTTTTGAGAGAGAGAGTGTGTGTACAAGTGGGGGAGAGGGGCAGAGGGAGGGAGAGAGAAAGAAAGAGACAAAGACAGAGACAGAGACAGAGAGAGAGAGAGAGAGAGAGAGAGAGAGAGTCTTAAGCAAGCTGCATGCTCAGTGTTGAGCCTAATGTGGGGCTGGATCCTAGGGCTCTGGGATCATGACCTGAGCCAAATCAAGAGTCAGAGGGTCAACTGACTGAGCCACCCAGGTGTCTCAAACAGAAACACTTTAAAGTTGTTTTACACATTAAAGTTATATGTTATATACCAATTACATCTCAGCAAAGCTTGGAAAAACAAAACAAATTCAGGTTGGCATCAGACTTTTCAACATTAACACACACAGCAAGGCAACAGTGGAGGATCGTTTTTGAGAAACTGAAAGAAAGACATGAGACAATTGTGTTATACTCAAATAATTATGTTAATGAAAATTATATATTTTAGAATATACAGAATATAGCAAAAGACGTACTCAGATGAACTGCAAAACCTTAAAAAGTTATATCAGTAAGAATGAGAAAATTAAACATCCAATAAGAACATACAAACCAAAGACAAGCATTATAAAGACATATTAATAATAGAAGTTAACATGTTAGGTAACAGAATAGTAATATGATGAACAAATAAATTAAAAGTTGTTTCTCTGGGAAATAATTTAAGAGAAAAAAAGAACAGGAAAAAATTGACATCAAAAATGACTGTTGACATTAATTTCTTTAAAAACGTAAAGGGAATAAAGAATTTTTTCTGTGTCTTTTTATGAGGAAAACAGTTATTAACAGTTGAAAAGAGAATCTTTAAAAAAAACAGAATTATGACAGCTAATAAATAATGTATGCTAGTGTTTTGGACATCAAATACAATAATTGTGTCAGGAAAAGATCATCAGTGGATGCTAAAAAAGAGGCCAAAATTGATGTAGGCAGGATTTTTGCATACTGCCAAAATATCACCACAGATTACTTTAAAACTGCAATGGGAAAAACTATTTTTATAATGGAGTAGTTTGGTTGTCACCCCTTAAAGAAAAGTGACCAAATTTAACATCAAGTAAATTACTTGACAATATGTTCCTCCTGATGTGATATAATCTGAAGTAAATAACTCTGCAACATTTTTTAAATGTTTATTTATTTTTGAGAGAAAGAGATGGACAGAGCATGAATGAGGGAGGGGTAGAGAGAGAGGGAGACACAGAATCCACAGCAGGCTCCAAGCTGTAAGCACAGGCTCAAACTCACAAACCAAGAGATCATTACTGGAGCTGAAGTTGGATACTTAACCAACTGAGCCACCCAGGTGCCCCAGAAGTAAATAACTCTTAAGAAATATTCCCAACAGAAGAAATACTTAACACAGATGGAATCAAGCTATTATATACAACTTTTAAAAAGATTCAATGATATACACAGAGAATTATCTAAAATGACCCTGCAAGGAAAAAAAAAGAAATAGAGATCTAAAAGAAAACTGGCCCAGTATCTTGAACAACTACTGCCATTTTTAAAAGGGGGAGGAAACTTGTTCTAAATTAAAAGAAATGTGATGAATATTTCAATCAAATGTAAAGTGAAAACTTGATTAAATGTTATCATGAAAACATGAAACTATAATTAGTCAAATCATTTTAAATTAATATAGATATAATATTATGTTATATGGTTAATGTTTTGGTTATTGAGGAGGATGTCCTTATGCAATGTTTTTAGGAGTTAATTATCATGATGTCTACAACTTTTTTGAAATGGTCAATGAAGAGACTGAGATATCTATATATATTTATATATCTATCAATATCTACCATATCTATATCTATCTATCAAAATAGTGCAAGGGATTAACAAGTTTTTTATGTGTCAATAATAGCAGATGTATGTTGTTCATCGCCATATTCTTTCATAGTTTGGAAATTTTAATAACAGGTGACAAATAGCCTGTTATTTTTTTTAAACTAAAGTGTAAAATATGCAACATTTTACCTACTTCCTCAGTCAAAAAAGTTCTTTACATCTAGGTAGACTTCATTTCTTTAGACACAACCATCTGAGGTGAATACTACTAAAAAATTTATGGGGCATCTGGGTGGTTCAGTTGGTTAAGCGTCTGACTTCAGCTCAGGTCATGATCTCACAGTTTGTGGGTTTGAGCCCTACATGGAGCTCTGTGCTGATAGCTATCTCAGACCTTGGGGCCTGTTTTTGGATTCTGTCTCCCTCTCTTTCTGTCCCTCTCCTGCTCACTCTCTCTCTCTCTCTCAAAAATAAAAAAAAAAGTTAAAAAAATTTTTGGTTATTTAACAACTCCAAACTGAATTAGTACAATTAAAAATGTTTCACGTACGTCACTTTTTAAAGAATCCAAAGTTTTCATTGAAAACTTATGCCACTAATCCTGTATCAATAAAATCTGAAAACCAATCCCCAGCCCAGGCAAATTATATTTCTGAAGTCCTATACTTGACATTCACAAAGGCCAGAGGAATAATTCATTACTAACTGACTAAAGGAGACGGGATAGAGCAAATATTCTTGGTTTTCACTTTCCTGTGACTTCTATTATCTGTGATACTTGTGTGGAGTCCATCCGTCATCTGTGAATTAAATTAAATTGGTCAAGAAATTATATTTGGCAGAATAGTTTGCCTGTATGGTGGTTGGGGTTGAACACCATCCAGCTAACCATTTCTTCTTTCTCAGAAAATGGCATTTGATGTTTTGCAATGACAGTAGCCTTCATCTCTTGGGTTACTTATTTTTGTGTCTTTTATTTTTTATACATTTTATTCAAAGCTTCATAATTTAATTTCCCTTGGAGTTCAGTGATCACCAGTGCTGCACTGGATGTAGGATAATCCTGGCAATGTCATGTGCTAAATGTTACCAGAGTTTACCAAAAGTTTCCTTTCTAGGCGCATGAATGCTCTTAACACTCTTTTTAGTTTTTTAAAAATATTTTTTAATACTTATTTATTTATTCATTTATTTTGAGAGAGAGAGAGAGCAAGCAGGGGAGCGGCAGAGAAAGAGGGACACACAGACTCCAAAGCAGGCTCCAGTCTCTGAACTGTCAGCACAGAACGCGACATAGGGCTCAAACTCATGAACCATGAGATCATAACCTGAGCCAAAGGAGTCTCCACTTACTGAGCCACCCAGCCACCCCAACACTCATGTAGATAAAAATCATATGACTAGGTCTGGCCAATAAAATGTGAGCAATGGAAAGTCACGTGAGACTTGCCTAGTCTGAAACAGTGAAAAATCATTGAGAGGAACTCCAGCAACTCTGCTTGCTTCATGAGCAAGATCAGCCATGTGGGAAGGGCCTCTTCCATTGTATATTAATATAAACTAAACCATTTTTTTTAGGCACTGAGATGCAGGAGTTAATTTGTTAGTGCGGCATAAGCTAGCCTATCCTAATACACATGGCTTCCTCCTTCCCCTATGAGTGAGGATATTTGCTTGGTTGTTATCTTACCACTGACATGGCCATTTAATTTGGGATTGTTAGGCCTGTGAAACTAGCTCAGTAGGAAATCTTAGCATCAGTTCTACATATGTTTCAGTTAGAGAATCACAGTTCACAGATTATTGGGCCAACGTTGTAGTTGCTCCTGAAATCTGTATTTTAATCACCTCCTGAAGAATAATACATCTGGCGTGTTCTCCCAAAGATACTTTACTTGCTTACCCCAGCTATTGATGATAATGTGCTCAAGTAGTATTTGTTCTGCTGTATCATTTTTGGCAAGAGTCGAATCTATTCTATTCCTTTCAGAGAGATCCTACTTAAATTTTAGTAGTTTGATATGCCTGTTCATTTAGTTCCATTCCTTTTCAAATATACCTAGAACTTACATTTGTTTACTGAAATTCAGTGCCCTTTTATTTGCTACTTTCGCTTGGTTTTTGGATCAGATGTTTGTTTTTTAAAGAACCCCTTAGATTTTGAAATCTGTAGTCTCTCACAGTAAGATATATGAAAGCAATGAATTCTGTTCAAATAAATCATGTCATTCTCTACCCACCCTGATTTGGATAACTCTGATGAGTTCCCACACCAACTCTAAAATTAGACTGACTGGCTCTCCTTCAATATATTTCTAATATGTTGTAAACTTTCCTTAATGTCCTAATTCTGTAGCTTTATTTAGTGTGTTCTCTAGGAGAGAATCAATTGTCAAATGTTCATCTATAATAACCAACTTGCATAGAATGCCATCTAATATTGATTTGATCATTCATGAACAAATTTTCTTTTTCTTTCCTTCTCAATGTCGATCTATTCTGGACTATAAGATTCATATTTCCCTGTCCTATATCATTAGCTTGATTTCTAATATCTCAATTTTTAAGGAATTATCCTTTTCTTCTACCTTCATCAGTTGGTTTTCATTTATTTTACTTTCCATCATACTCTGCTTTTACTCTGAAATAAAATTAATACAAGTTTTCTGTTAAGTCCCGAGAAAATATGATTCCCAGAGACAGCTTTATAGGCACAACCCTTTTTGACTGACTACTCTGGACACTTAGCTCTAGGTATACACTTTATAATAGGGGTTTCCATTCCTCCTTGTCTATTAACTAAATCAATTGAATTATCGTCTCAGTGTTACACAAGTCTTCCTTTCTAGGCACATTTGCTACAGTTCAAAGCCACACACATATACACACACACACATCACATCACATGAACTCATCAAGAATAAGACCCCCTCACCGTTCCCCACCCTGCTGTGAAGCCTTCTCCAAACTGCAGATAGGAAGAACAGAATTTGGATCAACTAATATAGAAAGGCCTGCTTATGTTTTACATTAAGTAATTTGAGCTAGAAGCTCATAAGTTCTGTTATCATAGACAGAATGTAGCTGTCTCTTCAGCATACCATCTTAGCCTACAGTTCTGATAAACATTATAAATGGAAGAAAAATATTCAGTCCATTAATGCCATAACATCTCTTAGACACTAATGTTTTGTTAAAACTCAATGAATTCAAGTTGCCCCTAACTTCATTTTCAAGACTCTCCAACAAGGTCAGATTTTGCAAAAACAGCATACAACTGAAAAAAAAATGAGGAGGCTTCCAGGTGAAGACACAGAAGGGGTATAGCCACTAATTTATTTTTCCATTTCATTAATTTCAGATTTTCTTTCTAACAATTAATTACTTTTAGTTAGCTCTGGTATATAATTCTGTCATTTTCAAGTTTCTTAAGAGAGCACCAAAGTCATTTATTTTTAGACTTTCATATTAAATAATGTAGGCATTTACCACTATAAATTTTCTAGGTGACAAATTTCCTTTTCATAGGACTTTTTTTTATGAATCGTGCACTTTTCATTAGTTTCAAGATAGTTTATAATTTGTTTTGATTTTTATCTTTGATCATATGCCATTTAAGAATGCTTCTTATATTCTAATTAGTAACTACTTTTGTTACAATTTTATTATTTACTATTTTGTTCAGATCAGAAACTGGCCTGCACAATCTGATTTTTAACACTTTCTGCATATTATTGGTGACTAATACATGCCAATTTTTACAAATGTTTCAAGATACTCATGAAAATATGTAAAACAAATATAACTTTACCTATTATTTTATTAGATCTATGTGTTCTAAATGAAGTTTATTTAAAATCTACCTCATAATGTTAATATCATCTATTTCTTCTTGAATTCCACTGTTTTGTATTATAGATTTAGGTACTACTTTGTTTGATATTTAGAGTAATAGGGCTCTAATCCCTTCCTAGTTAATTGTGGCTTTGATTATTATATACCATTTCTCCCTATTCATACCCTGTCACCTTTTATGCTGTTAAACTTAGATTTTTCTTAACTAATATTTATGTTGATTTCTCTGCTTATATTTTTGTTTGAATTTTATGGTCTATTTTAGCACACCACTGTGTAATCAAATGGAGTTTTAGATAAAGTTTTTTTTTAACAATTGAAATATACTTTGGGGGATAGCATATAACAGTGTTTTTTGATGTGTGTCTTTATTTTTTAACCCACTCAACAGTGTCCCATTTATGATAGGAAAACTTGTTCCCATCACATTTAGTGTATAAAAACAATTCAGCTTATTCCTTCTACCTTAAATTATATTATGAATCTTACCTTGCTGTTTTCTCCTTTTCCAATACTTTTTAATTTTTTCTGGTTAGAACAATTTACTATTGATCTTTCTCTTGCCTTGTCAATGTGGAGATTCCATACCACTTCATTCTACTATTGCTTATCCACTGTTCCCAAATTTGATAATCACACATGTGCTTCTATTCTATATAAACAAATATTACAAAGAGAAATATTTCAATTATTTCCTTCAACTAAATACTCTATATTTCTGTACTACCCTGTCCCCAAAATGGAACTTTTAAAACAATATTCTCACCTTTTCATGATTATCACTGTGAGATTTTTAGATGCTTTTCTTCTACCTCATCACCCCAACCTCAGTCCCAAATTCCTATAATATGCTAGTAACTTCTAATTTAGCCTATTGTTAGGATTTCCCTACAGTATGTTTTGCTATGTTAACAGATTGCTTATTTAACACCCAAATTACATAGCCACAGTCACTCTTCAGCATATTTTTATATTTAACTATACTTTTTAAGATTTATTCTCATTGCTGTTGCGTCTCCTTTTAGACTCCCTTCTATCTAGAGGTCACTGTTTTGATTTTTTTTTTTCTTTTTTCTAGAGTTTTATCTCACGGAAAGCTAAGACTGGAAATGTTAGTGATACATTCTCTCATTCTTGCAATACCTCATATGTCTTTCAATCTCCGTAATAGATAAGTTATATCCTGGCTTAATGCAGTATACTTGGATGGTAGCCTCACTGCTCTATACTCGGCAGGTGTTATTACAATGTCATTAACTTCCAAGGTTTTAGAAGAGAAGTCTGTAATTGGTCTAATTGTTTTTATTTACTAAGGAACCTGTTCTCTGAGTCTGGAAAATTATATACTTAACAGCAACAACATAAAAGTTATCCTTGGCATTTAGCAATGTTATCAGAATATGCCCAGGCAAGGACATTTTTTTTTAACCAATGTTTCCAGGAACTTAGTGATTATTTGCAATCTGAAGCCTCAAGTATTTCTCAAGAAAGATTCCTTTATTATTCATTTATTTTTTCCTGTCTTTTTTCTATTCATGTTTCCCATCTGAAATATATCTGCAAGGAATCCTAAACATATCCTTTTGTCTCGTATCTTTTCTTTATTTCCATTCTTCTATAGTTTTACTCTGTATTTTGTTTTTTTTTAAATATGTGATTTCTAGGAGGCTAATTTTGGTCTCTTCAGTGTCCATAATTCTTAGTTTATTTGCTGACTCTTTCAGTTTTAAAATTATCCAATTATTTGACAAAATGGTTTTAGTTTCAAATGGACTCCTAGTAAATGAGTATATTATTAGATTGCTACTTTATTGCTTAATATGTTGTCTGTGTTCCCTTATGTCTGATTTTCTAGAAGCAGTCCATTTTCTACTTTCTACTTCTTGCAAGTCATGTTACTTTTTTATCTTTTACTACTCTCTGAGACTTAGTTATAATTTCTGTGAGAAGTTATAGAGTGGAAGTTTCATAAATTGTGGGAGATAAAATGTTATCTGGCCCTGGAGTTTTATAGGTTGACAGTCTCTCCTGAGGCACCAGGAAAAAGCTACTCATCTCTCAGATTTGTCTTCCCCTCCTGAACCTTTAGACCAGGAAAGCCAGGATTATTGCTTATTGCAAGGAGGAGTGCCACACACACACACACACACACACACACACACACACACACGAACAGTTAGGTCTGATCCAGCAAAAGAAAAACTAGAGTGATTATAGAATTAGGCAGAAAGAAGAGTTATAGGGACATATAAAGGAAGCAGTGCTTTGATAGGCTCATAGCAAAGGACTATATGCAAAAAGGTCAACATCAGTGAAGAAGGAAACCTGTGGGTCTTCTGAGAACAGTCATTGAAGGCAGCCTTCCCCTTCCCATCTGGATATATGAATATCTGCAGTCAATCTCTTCTCTGTATTTTTTATATTCTTATCTTTGTACTTTACTGCTGATTCCCAGGCTCTCTCATTTTTTTTCTTCCTATTTTTTTCTTTGACCTCACAGACTATGAGGACCCTCTCCTACCTTCAGGACTGGCTTTCCTGCTGGCCTTAGCAGCTGGTCAACTCAGAAAAGATAGCTATTGGGGTGCCTGGGTGGCACAGTCAGTTAAGTATCTGACTTCAGCTCAAGTCATGATCTTGTGGTCAGTGAGTTCAAGCTCCATGTCGGGCTCTGTGCTGACATCTCAGAACCCAGAGTCTGCTTTGGATTCTGCCTTTCGCTCTCTCTCTTCCCCTCCCTGCTCACACTCTGTCTATCTCAAAAATAAATAAACATTAATTAAAAAAAAAGATAGCTATTAATTGGTTTTGCATTGGCTGGACAGGGAATTTTGAAAAAAGAAGTCAAGCTGCCCACTTCCTAGAATCTCGTAGAAGCTGCCATTTTAACTGCCTACCCCATGATATGTGTTCTATCCATGTTATTTCAATTGTTCCTTGCCAGAAAGCCAACTAGGTAACAATATTCTTATTTTACAGATAACAAAACAGAAGTTTGAAGAAATTCAGCAATTTTCCTCCAATTTTACAATCAAGACTGGTCCCAGACTGTGGACACGGACACTTTGCTTTCTATCATATGCCATGAATATGTGTTAAAATCTGACACTATCTTAAGATGGAAGTGGTGTAAGGAGGTTTGTAACTTAGCTTGATAGCTGTCTTTGCATACATGTGCTCTTGCTAGAAATCACCTCATTGAGGGACTAGAGTCTAAACTTCAGCTTTAATGGTAAGAAAAGATACTGTCTCTTCCTCCTCTAGCTATGGTAAGGCCCACTTCCCACAGGCATTGGGAAGGTACAGCAGAGAGCCTGGTTAAATACGTGGCAAATACTTCTCAGAAACAGATAAGAAAATCTGAACTTGCAGATCTTAGAGTAGATTTTTCTAGAATGTAAAAAAGCTGGAAATGAATAGTGGGAAGGTTTTGCCAAGAAGAACCCAAAGATTCAGAAAATATTTACTCTTCTATTTTCTGCTGTGAAGCACTTATAGTTCACCTTAGTTTTAGTCTCAGAAATACCCAACAGTATGTAGCAGCCTTTAATGTTTTATTAAAGAAGTTCTTTGATGATCTACTCATGGGCTCAGGGAATTGCACCTCTGCCAGTCAACCTTCCCACCCCCCTTGCCAAACACCCCCACTAGAAGCTTAGCTATGGTATAGTTTTG
This sequence comes from Crocuta crocuta, assembly GCF_008692635.1. Lineage (NCBI taxonomy): Eukaryota > Metazoa > Chordata > Mammalia > Carnivora > Hyaenidae > Crocuta > Crocuta crocuta. Next base: position 4,792,642 of record NW_027531873.1, on the reverse strand, counting down.
GCCTTGTGGTTTTGCTTCTGTTTCTTTGTCTTTTTAAAAAAAATAGCTCATTATACAGTATATCCAGAATTTGAAAAATAGTCGATGATGAAAACCATAGAATTGTTTATTAGATAGTAACTAAGTAAAGTCTAGCCATTACAAAAAGAAAGAAGAAAGAAGAAAGGAAGGAAGAAAGGGAAGGAGGGAGGGAGGGAAGAACAAAGGAAGGAAGGAAGGAAGGAAGGAAGAGGGGTACCTGGGTTGCTCAGTCGGTTAAGTGTTCCAACTTTGGCTCAGGTCATGATCTCACAGTTTGAGAGTTTGAGCCCCATATCAGGCTTTGCGCTGACAGCATACATTCTGTGTCTCCCTTGCTCTCTGCGCCTTCCCTGCTTGTAGTTTGCCTCTCTTTGCTTCAAAAATAAACATTAAAAATATTAAGAAATAAAGACAGAAAGAAATAAAAGTTCAGGTATTATCTTGAAAAAATGTTTTACTATATGTATATGAGTCTGTGTAAAAGCAAAATGTTTTTCTTAAAATCATGACCAATGCTTTACTCTTGGCATAATTAATATAGGCTAGATATTTTCCATTTGCTCCTCTGGATCAATCTCCATCCATCTTTCTTCATCCTGCTCTGCCCCCAAAGATACTGCCTTCTTTACTTCTGTTGATGGTATAAAAGGACTCCTTAGCTCATTGGTTTCCAAGAGTTAGTTGAGTTATATGAACAGAAGTCAGTAAATGGAGAGCACAAGAAGGGAGGCTGAAAGACATTTAGCTGTAGTATTCTTTCTTTTCCCTTCTTTCTAGAAGTTGGATTTTTCCTTTCATCAAAGACTCTGCTCCTGTCTGATGGTCTTCTTCATAGAGCTACACACTTTGGGTAGTGGTAACTCCTTTTTTCCCTTCCATTTTCAGATATAGTGGTTGCTGTAACTTTCTGCTAGTAGTCAGGAAGTTGCTAGTACAGGGGAATTTACTATTTTTTCCTAATCCCTGCTGAAAAATCTTTCTAAATAGTTCCTTTATTAAGCTCTCTCAAATAACTTAGGACGGGCAATGCCATGGAACCCTGACTGGCATACAACATAAAAAGTATTCAGTTGTGGGGGCGCCTGGGTGGCTTAGTCGGTTAAGCGTCCAACCTTCGCTTAGGTCATGATCTCGTGGTTCGTGGATTCGGGCCCCGCGTTGGGCTCTGTGCTGACTACCAGCTCAGAGCCTGGAGCCTATTTCAGAGTCTATATCTCCCTCTCTCTCTGACCCTCCCCTGCTCACGCTCTCTCTCTCCTAGAAATAAATTAAAAATATTTTTTAAAAAAGTATTCAGTTGTGGATAGTATAATGTTAATAAAGGAAAACATAAGGATTAATCATTAGCTGAAGTCAAAATACTTGGTCTTAATTTAAAATCTGATCTCTCTCAGTTTCTAGAAGTTTTAGAAAAGTTCATTACCTAACATCAGATTTCTCAAGGGTGAAATACTTTCTCAAGTTTTTAAAAATATTTTTATAGGTATTTTGAAAGAGAGAGCAGGTAGGGACAGAAAGAGAGGGAGATAGAGGGAATCTTTAAGCATGTTCCATGGTCAGTGCAGAGCCTGACACCTGGGACTCCATCTCATAAACCATGAGGTCATGACTTGAACCAAAATCAAGAGTCAGATGCTTAACTGACTAAGTCACTCAGGCACCCATCTCACAGAAGTATTTAAATGGGATAAAAATTGGTGCAGTGCCTAGAAAACATGGTAGTGAATAAATATGGGTCATGACAAGTTTTGAATGGCATCTACATAGCTAAGCTAGAATTATGTTTCATAGAATCCTTACCTGTATAGTCCTAGGTTGGTGTTGGCTCTAAGAAAAATGTACATATTTAGAAGGCAGCAGTAAAGCAGCAGCCATTTTTCTCTGAATAAAGATATTTGGTCAGGAGCTCTTGTGGATGCCATTCATCTTTATTAATCTGTTGGCTCACCTTGTTGGCATGAGGCAGCATCAGGACTCACACCTCCCCCAGTTTCCATTAGGACTCTCAGTTTTTCTGAGTCCTGAGCCAGAGGAAAAGGTGCCAGTGTTTTTTGCAAGTTGTCCACACCATTAAGGCTGAAAGCATTGAGAGGCAGATCCTAGTTCTAATTCATCCTCACAGATTTCAATGTATCCTCACTCTCCCCAATTTTATGTCCAGGTTCTCTTCCCAACACCTGATTTTGTGGATATGTGGTCTCTTTAGTTTCCCACCAGACAAAGAGGCAATTTCCAGAAGTTAAAAAAAAAAAAAAAAAAACATCTCCCACAACTGTAGATGACCTAATCCTTATCATAGTCTTTTATTCTATATTACTCAAAGTGGCTCTATTCACCTGACTGAATTCAGCTGATACACCAATCCTCTTCTCTTCATACCCTATCAGTGACATAATCACAAACATGACTGAGTAGATCTCAAAGAATATCAGAATCTGTTATCCAATAAAAGTAGGGAGACTAAAATAATGTAATAAGCATTTTACCATGTGGATCATGAAGTTAAAGAAAGATAAAACAAAACAAAACAAAAAACTAAAATCTAGAAGTCTTTATTTCAGGAATTAAACCCACCCTCAACCTTGGTCACAGATTTCAAGAGTAGCTTGGACTTCAAGTCTTTTTGGCTTCATTTTTCTCCATTCTACAGAGATGATACAAAAGCTCAGTTCAGTGCTTGGAAAAGGAGATGGGGAGACAATTACTGATTATTAATTTTCACTGGGGTTATTGAGCAAACCCTTGGCTGCTTTTTTTCTCCTCGGATTCCTGTAATTGTCTAGTCAAGTTTAACTCCCAAGGCTTTGCTCCCAGATAAAATTTCATGCTCATTTAGCACATGATACCTTTAGAGCTGACAGAAGTGATCCACCTGGAACAGCCCAGCAACCCTATGCTTGGTCCCAGAAAGTGACAGAAATAGTCTTCTTTGTCTCCTGGATTCTCTATGGGTCATTTAATAGCAACAGTTCCTCTTTATTCTTTTCCTTTTTGAATGGTGCTTTTGTGAGTTGGAGTCTTGATGTAGCTGTCACAAACCTCCCACTTCAGAGGTTAAACTACAAGATCTAATGAGGGGAAATTATTTTTAGCTTAGCCTCTGGCACTATAAATTCCAGAAAATTTTTGAATTAAGCTTTATGACTTTATAGGAAAAAATATAACAGGCCAACAAACTGTTTTAACTCTTTCTCTCTCTCCTTCCTTCTAGGTAAAACCTAACTAGGTGATTTGTTTTTTAATAGTATTTTAAATGACTTCGGTAACATGCCAATTTAATTCAACAAAAATTCTGTTTTATGTGTTTGTTTTCTAATTGGAGATTTATCTCTGACAACTACTGTTAGACTACCAAAGACTGTCCACAATCAATGATACGTGAGCAGGGACTCTGATATCTTCATTTCACAGTGGAAAATAGAATTTATCTGTGAGATCTAATATTGAGGTTGAAAGAAAAACATATTCTACCACTTTATCCTTAAAAGTTGAAGTATTTCTCCTAAGGTAGAATTCCATCTTAACTCAGAGTCAAGAAATAAAATGGAAGCTTAGTCATATTGGAAAGAAGCCCAGTTGTGAAGTGGGCTTTCTTCTCTGCATTATGTCTTATCTAAGCCCTAGGCTACTGTCCTCTGAATCCTGGCTTCAGACACTTCATTACTTATTAACAACTTCACTAGAGAGGAGGAACTGAAAGAGTTGGAAAGTAAAAGTAAAGAAAGCCCTTGTTTGCAGGCTGATGATCGTGAAAAGAAAATATTTATTGCACAACTACTATCTGCCAGGCAATGGGGGATTGTGGGGATATATTTATTACAGACTGGTTGGGTAGAAAGCTACAAATTACAAGTATAAAGTTAATTAGCACTACTTGCTAAAAATGTTACAACATAAGCTTTTGTTCTCAAGAAATTTTAAATATCATTAGTGGGAACTGTTGGGCCTCAGGACTAACTGAGGGAAACTGTCATTATTCTCTAATACCACAGAAGGGCACATTCCAGGAAAAACCTGCAGGAGGCTGGAAATTTTCTTCTTTTTTTTTTTTTTTAAATTTTTTTTTAATGTTTTTATTTATTTCTAGGAGAGAGAGAGAGAGAGAGAGAGACAGCGTGAGCAGGGGAGGGTCAGAGAGAGATGGAGTCACAGACTGAAACAGGCTCCAGGCTCTGAGCTGGCAGTCAGCACAGACCCCGACGCGGGGCTCGAACCCACGAACCGCGAGATCATGACCTAAGCGAAAGTCAGACGCTTAACCGACTAAGCCACCCAGGCGCCCCGGAAATTCTCTTCTTTAAAGTGGTTATGCATAGTGTAAAAGCTATGTAACTAAGGGCAGAGGTGTGCTAAGAAACAAAGGAAGACAATCTCATATAAACAAGATAGAGGGAGATCTTGGAGTCTTAGTTTGAATACTAAAAGGAGAGGCCCATCAATTATTCCAACTATGGTAAAACCAGAGTATCAATCATGATGATAAGGCAACACTTATTATTTTCTATGGCCCAGGAATTATGCTAAATCCTTTGTATACATCATCACATTTTTAAAATTTTTATTTTAGAGAGAGGGGGGCAGAGAGAGAGAGAGAAATTTTTTGTTTTTTTTTTTATGTGTATTTATGTTTTAGAGAGAGAACATGAGTTGGAGACTTGCAGAGAAAGAGCATGGCAAAGGATTTGAAGTAGGCTCCATGCTGACAGCAGAGAGCCCAATGCTGGGCCCAAACCCATGAACGGTGAGATCATAACCTGATGTTTAGCCAAATGAAGCATCCAGGCACCCCAAGAGAGAGAATCTTAAATAGGCTCCCCACTCAGCATGGAGCCAAGCTGGGATCATGACCTGAGCTGACATCCATAGTCTGACATTCAACTGACTGACCCACCCAGGCACAGGAACCCCAATACATCATCACATGTATTCTCAAATAGGTATTACTACCACCATTTTACAAAAGAAGGAACAGAGGATTTAAAAGTCCGAATTCACACAGCAGTGAGTCAAAGAGCTTAGCCTCAAGCCTTAAATCAACTTTAGTCCAGAAATGTTGATTTAAATGTTAAAGATAAATAGAATGGCTAAGACAACAATGAAAAAAATGTGCCATTGTGAGTTTAGGTAGATGAAATTTTATGTAATCTGAAAAGGTGAAATTCGAACCGAGCCTTCAGGTTAGAAGCAGCTGAATGGGAATACAGGATATTCTTAAAAAATGAGTTGCATGAACATAGTTATATAGGCAAATAAAAAAGGAATATTTGAACTTAGTGAATCACTGGCCTGAAGTTTTCAAAAGGTTTGTGGGTTAGGAGTGCTTGGGTGGTTCAGTTGGTTGAGTATCTCTTAATCCCAGCTCAGGTCATGATCTCACAGTTTGTAAGATCAAGCTCTGGATAGGGCTCTGGGCTGACAATGTAGAGTCTGCTTGGGATTCTCTCTCTCTCTTCCTCTCTCTCAGCCCCTCCCTCCCTCTCTCACTCACTCTTGTTCTTTCTCTTTCTGAAAATAAATAAACATTAAAAAAGAGCTTGTGTGTTAATAATATCTACTATTCATGGACACTATTTATCCATGAAAACTTGCTATTGCAATATTTCCCAAAAATGATATATAAGGGTATAAATATTTGTTATAGAAAAATATCTTCTTTAATCTATTAAGTTGAAAGTATACGAAAGATAAAAAAATATATAGGTTATAAGAAATTTCTAGTTGAGAAGCCTAGTTGTGTCAATGAACTAATATAAATGTCGGTTAAATGTGAAGTATGCATTATTTTTTTTAATAAAATGAAACTCCCAGAACTTACTCAAAATAAGATCAAGTCTCCATTTCCAAATATTTACAAGACGGTTTTGGAATGACAAAATGAGAATGAACTTAGAACCAAATTATATTCTACTTTTTGGTTTATCCAATTTTTGAAACATTTCCGTCTCCAGCAGAAACTCCTCATGTTAGTCAAGGGAGCCACACAAACACAAACTTTGCTTTGAGAAAAAAGGTCTTTAGGACACTTTGACAGCAGGTTGATTGAACAAGAGCTCACACTGGAGAAAGAGAAACAAAAAGTAATGAGGGACCATAAAGCAAATGGAGGGCCAAGCACAAGGTAGCATTATCCCCTACTTCCCCAGGGGAGATGTGTGTGATAGTCTGCAGGCACTTCTAGCTGCCCAAGAACAATGGAAAGGTCAGAAAACAAATGGTTAAACTGATAGTATTCATCAGTTTACAAATCTCTTAGTAATATTATAAGAAAACAATAATCTTATTAATAGACTCATCTCCAGGAACTCCTTACTATCTTAATGATAATGTTTTGCAAGAGCAAAAAACAACCTTAGATTGACAATAACTAGGTCACCAGTCATCTGTAAATCCTCTTTAGAATATGGAAATCCCTTTAAGAAATTTCCTCTTGACTTTACCTCCCCCAACTCCACAGTATAAGCAGTCACTCTGTACAACACCAGTTCAGCTCTTCCTGCCCATGAGTCCTGTCCCAGTGCTTTAATAAAATTGCCTTTTTGTACTAAAAATGCCTTTCAAAATCCTTTCTAGGCTGTTGACTTCAAACCCCCCACAAACACCCCAAAAACCCATTAAAAAGTACTAACTTTATCAATTACCCTTAGCAACAAGTATACAGCTGCTCCAGGCAAAGTGGGTCTGAAGTAGGCTGAAGGTCTGGAAGTTACACCATGAAGGGCTAAGTGAATCATAACCTCAATGCTCCTGATTCAAAATGTCTGCCAGTGTTACTTGTTAACATCAAAAAGATGTTAGGGATGAGATCTAGGGATGAGAATGATGCCATGGCAATATTTCCAGTGAACCTTTGGATGTTTGCAGTAACCTTATATTCTACAAATCAAATTGCAGAAATCCTGGTTTCTTTATAGAAATCAACCTTTGCCATATACTTAAAAATTTGTAGCACTCCTTTGACCCAGATAAACACCAGCAGGGTGTTCTTTTCCAATGATTTAGGGATTGTTGATTATTAAATTTTCCTAGTAAAAAATGTAATTATTGATGAAACTGCATTTTGTTTGGAAGGAGTAATTTTCTGCTATGTGATTTAGAGGTAAAGATGGTTTCATTGAATGAAAGATAGAACATGGTATGTTAGACTGTTTTTTCTCCTATGAGGATTTTCCCCTTAAATGGAAGATTTCCATGCAAGTTCAAAAGTCAGGATAGGCATGGAAGGGGCAAAAAGGCAGCTTTAGAATTACTGGAGCTCAGAGGACAAGGGCAAGCCTGGCAAAAACAGCAGGTTCCAGGAGAAGATTGGCACTGGGTCAGAAAGAACTAAATCTAAGAGGGTTTATCATTAAAGCTGGGTATATTTCTTTGTTTCTAAATATCCTAGAGATTCATCCTCTTTTATTCTAGATATAGTATCTCTGGCATTAAGGTATCATCTTCATTTTACCACATTTTCTGGCTTTACTAGACATCCATTAAGGGAATCATGTTATAAGAATACAATTACATTCTCCTTAGCATGAAAGGAATATCTTTAGGACAACAAACCTTAATACCTTAACTTTTCTCTCCATCCCACCTCTCAGAAACCACACAGCTGAGAAATCACATGTAAATTCATTGGTTTTACAGTTTCAAAAGTAGCAGTTCTTGGGGCGCCTGGGTGGCTTAGTCAGTTAAGCCTCCGACTTTCGCTTGGGTCATGATCTCGCGGTTCGTGGGTTTGACCCGCGTTGGGCTCTGTGCTGACTGCCAGCTCAGAGCCTGGAGCCTGTTTCAGAGTCTGTCACTCCCTCTCTCTCTGACCCTCCCCTGCTCACGCTGTCTCTCTCTCTCTCTCCTAGAAATAAATAAAACATTAAAAAAACAACAACAACAAAAACAAAAGTAGCAGTTCTCCTTAACAGGGATGGCAGGGGGAGTAAAGTTACTCATATTGACCAGTGTGAGGCAGGGTTTCAGCAAGATATAAGTAGACTCACACCAGATATCCTATACATCTTTAGAGAAATGAGCGTCATCCTCTCCTTCCCTAAGCAACCTGTTGAGAATCTTTTGTGTGGAAGCTGTATAGTTCCAGCCTGGTATGGTGCCAGATTAACCATAAGTTTAGGCCAATGACAACCATGGACACAAGTACAAAGGAAATAAATTAAGTATTCAATGTTTGATAACTGAAAATAAGGAAAGTATGGAAGGAAGAAGGAAGGAAGGGGTCTCAGCATAGTTAATTATTAAAAATATGAACTCCAATGTTCTCCAGGATGGATCATGTGTCAGGCCACAAAACAAGTTGCAATAAAAATAAGATTGAAATCATGTCATGTATCCTTTCCAATTATAATAGTATGAAGCTAGAAATCAATCAAGAGAAAAAAACTGGAAAAATGACAAAAAGCATAGAGGGTACACAACATGCCACTAAACAGCCCATGAGTCAATGAAGAAACCAAAGAGGAAATTTAAAAATACATGGAGACAAATGAAACTGAAAATACAACAAGCTCACATCTGTGGGACACAAGGAAAGCAGTTCTAAGAGGAAAATGTATAGCAATACAGGTCCATCTCAAGAGACAAAGAAACAAAAATCTCAAAAACAAAAACAAAACAATCCAAACTTATACCTAGAGGAACTAGAAAAAGAACAAACAGAGTCCAAGATGAATAGAAGGAAGAAAATCATAGAGGTCAGAGCAAAAACCACTGAAAAAGACACTAAAACATCAAAGAAAATATCAATGAAACCAATAGGTATTTCTATGAAAAGATAGGATAAACTTTTAGCCAGATGCATCAGGAAAAAAAGAGAAGACCCAAATAAATAAGATCAGAAATGAAATAACAAAAGTAACAACTGACACCAGTTAGATTTACAGTATTGACACCAGTTAGACTTACAGAAGGATCATATGAAAATTATATATCAATAAATTGGACAACCTAGAAAAAAATGAGTAAGTTCCTAAAGACATACAACCTTCCAAAACTAAATCAGAAAGAAATAAAAAAAATCTGAACAGACCAATTTCTAGTAATGAAATTAAATCAGTAATCAAAAGCTCCCAACAAAAAAGTCCAGGACCAGATGGATTCACTAAACATTTAATTCTACTAAACATTTAAAGAAGGATTAATATCTATTCTCTCAAACTATTCCAAAAAATAGGAGAAGAAAAGCTTCCAAATACATTCTACAAGGCCAGTATCACCCTGATATAAAAACCAGAAAAAGATACTACATAAAAAGAATACTACAGGCCACTATCATTGATGAACATAGACACAAAAATCCTTGAAAAAATATCAGCAAACCATATTCAGCAATATATTAAAAGAGTTATCATTCATGGTCAAGTGGGATTTATTCCAGGGACGCAAGGATAGTTCAATATTCACAATTCAATGTGATATACTACATCAACAAAATGTAGGATAAAAGTCACATAATCATATCAAGAGATGAAAAAAAAAGCATTTGACAAAATTCAACACCCATTCATGATAAAAAGAAAAACCTCTCAACAATGTGGGTTTAGAGGAAATATGCCTCAACATAATAAAGGCCATATATGAAAAGTCCACAGCTAATATAATACTCACTGGTGAAAAACTAAGAGCTGTTCCTCAAAGATCAGGAACCAGACTAAAATGTTAACTCTCACTGTGATTATTCAAAATGTTACTAGAATTCCTAGCCACAGCAACCAGACACAAGTAAAAGACATCCAAAGAGGTAAAAGTGGTTAAACTGTCACTATTTATAGTAGACATGATACTGTACATAGAAAACTCTAAGCAGTCCACCAAAAATTAAGTATTAAATTCAGTAAAGTTGAAGGATACAAAATTAATACACAGAAATTGGTTGTGTTTCCATACACTAATAATGAAGTAACAGAGAAATTAAGAAAAGAATCATACAGTTGCACTAGAAAGAATAAAATACCCAGGAATAAACGTAACCAAAGAGGTGAAAGACCTATACTCTGAAAACTATAATATATTGTTGAAAGAAATTGAAGATCACACACACACACACACAAAAGGAAAGATATTCCATGCTCATTGATTAGAATAATTAATATTGTTTAATTATCCATACTACCCAAATAAATCTACAGATTTAATGCAATCCCTATCAAAATACCAACATTTTTCATAAAACTAGAACAAATATTCCTAAATGTGTATGGAACCACAGAAGACACCTAGCATCCAAAACAATCTTAAGAACAAAGCTGGAGGCATCACAATTCCAAACTTCAAGATATACTACAGACCTGTAATATTCAAAACAGTATGGAACTGGAACAAAAATAAACATACAGATTAATGGAAGAGCATAGAGAACTCAGAAATAAAGCTATACTTTTATGATAAATTAATCTTTGACAAAGGAAGCCAGAGTATACAATTGGAAAAGAAAAGAAAACAAAACACTCTCTTCAATAATCAATGCTGAGAAAACTGGACAGGTACATGTTAAAAAAAAAAAAGAAACTGGACTACTTTCTAACACCATACATAAAAATAAACTAAAAATCGATTAAAGGTCTAAATGTGAGATCATAAAACTATTAAAAGAAAACATAGATAGTAATTTGACATTGGCCTTAGCAAATTTTTCTAGATATGTCTCCTCAGACAAGGGGAACAAAAGCAAAAATAAATTATTGGGACTACATTAAAAGAAAAATAACTGTTTTACAGTAAAGGAAACCATCAACTAAACAAAAAGGTGACTTATGAATGGGAGAACATATACATAAATGATAAATCTGGTAAGGGTTAATTTCCAAATTATATAAACAACTTATACAACTCAGCACCAAAATCATCATCATCATCATCACCATCACCATCATCTGATTAAAAATGGCCAGAGGACTTGAATAGGTATTTTTCTAAAGAAGACATATAGATGGCCAACAGACATATGAAAACATGCTCAACATCATTAATCATCAGCAGAATGCAAATGAAACCACAATGAGGTATCATCTAACACCTTCCAGAATGGTTAGACTCAAAGACAAGAAATAACAAGTATTGCCAAGGATGTATTTAAAAAGTAAGCCTTGTACACTGTTGGTGGGAATGTAAATTGGCATAGCCTACTGTGGAAAACAGTGTGGAGATTCCTCAAAAAAATTAAAAAATAAAATTACCATAAGATCCAGTAATTCCACTATTGGGTATTTACCCCAAAGAAAATAAAACACTAATTCAAACAGACATATGTATCCCTATGTTTATTGCAGCATTATTTAGAATGGCCATTATATAGAAGCAACCGAAGTGTCTATTTACAGATGAATAGATAAAGAGGAAATGGCAAGCGTGTGCACACACACACACACACACACACACACAGGAATATTACTCAGCCCCCCACCCCCCAAAAAAAAAGAAAAAAGAAAAAAGAATGAGATCTTGGCTCTGTCAAAACATGAACAGATCTAGAGGTATTAAGCTCAGCAAAAAAAGTCAGAGAAAGACAAATACCATGATTTCACTTTTATGTGAAATCAGAAAAAAACAAATAAATGAACAAATAGCCAAACACCTACAAATACAGAGAACAAACTAGTGGTTACCAGATGGGCAAAACAGGTGAAGGGCAGTGAGAGATACTGGTGTCCAGTTACAGAATCAATAAGTCATGGAAATAAAAGATGTAGCATAGGGAATATAGTCAGGGGTACTGTGATAGCACTGTATGGTGACAGAGGGTAGCTACACTTGTGGTGAGTATAGCATAACATGTAGACCTATTGAATCACCACACTGTATACCTGAAACTAATATAACATTGTGCCAACTACACTTCAATAAAAATAAATAAAATAAAATTCTGTTCACTTCTTTATGCATATTTTACAGTATGACTTTGTCTTTATTTTGAAATAACTACATGGGGCCAGGGTGGTAGGGTATTTTTATGGCTTTAATGTTAAAATTGGTAAATTTCTGAGGTATCTGGCTGGCTTAGTCAGAAGAGCATGTGACTCTTGATCTCAGGGTTCTAAGTTCAAGCTCCATATTGGGTATAGAGATTCATGAAAAATATCAAATTTAAAACAAATAAAAATAAAGTGACAAAGTTCTTAATCTTATGCTAGTTTAGGGTCAGAGACTCAGCCTTGATAGACTTTATTGAAATAGTCTCTGTGTATTAGAATTATGGTAATTCTGGAGGTCTCTCAAAAGCAGACAGGCACCCAGATACATAACTCCTCTAAACACATTGGCATATTGAGACTTCAAATAGAAAGCCTCGAGTCAACCTTTCCCAGTTTGCACCATGTAATTATAATAGGGTGGCTCCTAGGAAACAACACACAAAAGAAGTGAATGGTAAAATATCATTTGAGGGGATTGGACATCATATTCTCCCTCAGGTGATGGACCTTCCCACTCTGTCATGACCCATGGGTCGCCATGATGTGGCAAGCTGAAGAGCAATCAGTTCTTAGATCCAGATTGTTTTTAATAGGCCTTAATCTAAGAGTAGGTTCTCTTTCTTGCTGTCCTATATAAATAGAATCTGAAGAAAGGCAGTTATTAAGGGGGCTGGGAAATGATCTCACCCTTCCCATTACACTAGACATTGGTGTGTATATATATATATATATATTTTTTTTTTTCCCCTTCACTTCTGGGTACCATATTTCAGTATTTGCAGATGCTCAGTGAGGCTGAAACTCAAGTTTCAAACACCTGAAGTAAAAGAGAAATGTTCCTTTCTGAGAGATTTTAATACTATTTTAATCTGTTCTTTTTGTTGTTGTTGTTGTTATTGTAACATATTTGCTTTCAAATAACTTCACAAAGGCTTATGGAAACGCTGTAAGAATAGTACAGAAACCCGTATAATATTCTTATCCAGACTCTGCAGTTGTTAACATTTTATAATACTTGCTTCATCATCATGTGTGTATAATATTTTTTCTGAATAATTTGGCAAAATGTTGCAGTCAAAATGCTGCATATTCTAAGAATAATATTCCCTTACATAACCACAGCACAATTATCAAAATAATGAAACTAATAATAGCACAGTCTACTGTCTAATCAACAGATATTATTCAAATTCCACTAATTGTCAGAACTAATGTATTTATTGCTATTCCAGGGTCCAATCTGGATCAGGCATTGTTTGTTGGGCTTGTCTTCCATGATATTAACATTTTTGAAAAGTAGAGGAGTGTTGTATTTTAGAGTGTCTCTTAGTTTGAGCTTGGCTGCTGTTTCCTTGTGGTCAGGTTTAGTGGACCCATTCTTAGCAGAAATATTACAACAGTGATAAAATGACCTTAGTATATTGTATCTGAAGATGATGTTGATTTGTCCCCTTAATGGTAATAAATTTGATTGCTTGGTTAAGGTTATGTCTGCCAGATCTCCATGGCAAAGTAATTGAATTTCCCCTTGCAATTAATAAGTAACTTTAAACAAGATGCTTTGAGACTATGTAAATATCATTTTCTCAGCAAACTTTACTCAGTAGTTTGATGATTTTTGCTTAAATCAATTAATATTGGTTGCCAAATTATAATTTTCTAACTCAATTATTTCTTCTCTGTCAGTTGGCACTTTACCATAAAGAGGAACTCTTTTTCTCCCATTTACATGTTTATAATTAAGAACCCAGATCTTGGTCCAAGATATGCTCACTGCTACTGAGGTGTCATGTTTCTAGAACATTTGGGGGGGGCGGAGCTAGAAAATAAATGCAATGTGTATACACACACACACACACACACACACACACACACACAAATACACACATATCTATCTCTATCTCATCTTTCTCTATCCCTGTCTATTATCTATATCTATCTGTCCTAGACATCTTAAAAACCATGAATTTATACTGACACCTTCAATGCAAATCCAACACCATATGTTTAATTTTCATCTTTTCTTCTTCCATATGCTGAGCTTTCTTTTTTACTTATTTGCTCAATACTAGAATATAGAAAGAGTAGTTTCAGAAACATAAACCCACACTGCTTCTACAAACAAATTTAGCAACTAGTGTTCATTATTTGCTTATACTTTTTTAAATCTTTAGTCTGAGGGTATAGAGAAAAGACACAATGTTCAAAGATTACCTTTTGAATTTGTTATCATACCCTCATTAAATGTGTTATTCATCTGAAATAAAATTCAGTTTATGAGTTTAATTATATTCTAAGTAAGATTTCCCCTCCAGATACACCTCTTTTTGTCTATTTACTTTTTAATTTTTTGAATATATAAAGTATTAACAGAGGTCTGAATTCAGAATTATATAGACGAATACACAAAAAAGTACTAGGCCTTTTCTCTAAACCCTTCTACTTCATGTCATGTATGTGCTTGTGGTACTGTTTCTTGTTTCTGAAAAAATCAGTACATAAATATATTTTTCATTATTTCCTTATCTTTCTTACAAAAAAGCTAAAATTAAATATATGTTGCATTTAAAACTTTGCTTTTGCATTTAACAGTATATATTAAAACTCCTATCATTTCATTTCTCATGATTTGCTGTGGCTTCATAGTCATCCATTGTGTGGGAGGACCATAGTTTATTCAACTATGAGCATGTAGGGTACTTCTGATATTTTACAATTCTAGTCAACAGTGCAGTTAATTACTCTCTCTATATATATATTTTTCATATTGTTGGCAGTGTGTACAGGGTAGCTGATGAGAAGTTGAATTTTCAGGTCAAAAACATGTATAGTTCTGATAGAATTGCCAAATTTCCCTCTATAAAATGTTGTAAAAATCTGCATTCCCACCTGCAATGCTTGTTTCCCCACAGCCTTGCCAACAGAAGGTTTTGTTAAGCTTTATTTTATGCAGTCTAAAAAGTGAGAAATGATATCTTGGTATGGTTTAATTTTGCATTTCTCTTATTATGAGTGAAATTGAACATCTTTCCAACTTTGGGAGCCATTTTGGATTTTTAGTGAATTATTTGTTCATTTCTTTGGCCAATTATTATATCATGTTTGGGTCTTTTCCGTCTCAATGTCAAAGAAAGCGCTGTATGTAGTGATAGCAGTGTGTGTGTGTGTGTGTGTAGCCATATATATATACATATCACAGATTAAAGGCTAATATTCCATATATACTGATTCATAATGGATTTATGTAAATGGAATATTGCTATACTCTCATAATCCTCAATTTTGCTCTGGATCATAATGTCATGAACAGAGGGGATAGCAGAACCCTGAACTTTTCCTCTTTTCTCCATAACCACACACTTTCTTTTCTTCTTTTCTTCCTAAACTAATTCTGTCTATACTTTTCTGTATCTCACTTCTCCACAAAGTGTTGTCTCTTGCCCACTCTTTAGACAATTTGTCCTTAGGCCGACTGACTGGGAAAAACGTCCCCAGTGCCTCTGTAGAAGAGTTTAGGTGAATTTGAATATGAAATTTCAGAGCGCACTATACCCACCATTGTTAAAAAGGAGTGACATGGGTTTAGTGTTCTAAGGCCATGTGGCCTTATGAAATTCTTGTCTCATGGAGAGAGGCATGACTAAAAAAGAACAGAATGGTCCTGTAAAACAGATTTTCTATTTTCTGTCCTTGTTGAGTCTAAAGACAGTAATGTTAAAGACTAAAGCAAAAATTTTTTTTTTTGCCTATCAAATTTATATGGTGTGTGTGTGTGTGTGTGTGTGTGTGTGTGTGTGTGTATTACAAGGTACTAATGAGAGTGTGGATAATGAGATTTTAATTTCATAACTATTAGTAAAACTCTTTGAAAAGGAGCTTGAATACACATATGTTAAGCTAGTAATTATATATTTGGGAACCTAATTTTAGGAAATGATGCTAAGAATCTAAAAGCTTCAGTTTTGATTACCATCATTGTAGAATTACAGTTGGTGGTCCAAAATAGAAAACAATAGAAATGTCTAATACTAAGAGATTAGCTAAGTGAAATATGATGTTTTCACGAAGTAGAATATTATTTAGGCATAAAAATCGTTACTTGAAAAACTATATAATCCCACAGGAATATGTTTATGGCAAAAATAAGTGAAAAACAATGCAAAAATTATATATAATTGCATATCCAATTTGATTTAAAGTGGGTTGAGGTACTCTTCTCACAGAAATGGGGGAAAGGATAAAAATTCTGCAAGTATTTCACTGTGTCAGTAATTTAAGGCATAAAATTGTTTTCAAACTTCCCCCTCAAAAATCTGTGCAATGTATCAGTATTTGCTTTTGGGTGTTGAGTCTAAGGGTGAATTATTTTTCCTGGTTTGCTTTTCTTAATTTTCACATTTTCTTTCCTTTGAATTTATTACTATTATAATGAACAGAATTATGATAAAGAGGGCATACACATTTATCTCTAAGGTTCTTGCCAAATCATCATACAAATATTTTTATTCATACTCAAGAGCTTGTTGTGTTCTTTGCTGCTCCTTATGTTTCTGTTGCATGTGTATTAATCCAGAATTTATAGGTGATGTCTGTCTTGAAATACATTAACATTAACTAAGCTCTCAAATAGATCTTGAAATTTTCAGGCAGATTCCTGTGCTGTACAACCAATTATCAAATAGTAAGTGTTCATTAAATGTGTCTATGATAAACTTGGAATATAAGTAGACTAGACCAAGATCCTTTCATTAAGGTAAATTTGCATTCCCCGCATTGCCAGAGATTTTCTTCCAGCTCAGAAACATAATGAAGACAGTGGGATTACTTTTTAGAATTTGCCTCACTGGCAATTCTTTGTTTGCATCAGTTCCTCCTAGTACTGGTCTATGAAAAAAATTAACGTCATTAGAACTTCAGTTTCATGATAAATATTCTGGGATCTTAAAACCTACTCTGAGCTAAAAATTCTGTCTGTACATCTAGATCAGAACT
This sequence comes from Crocuta crocuta, assembly GCF_008692635.1. Classification (NCBI taxonomy): domain Eukaryota; kingdom Metazoa; phylum Chordata; class Mammalia; order Carnivora; family Hyaenidae; genus Crocuta; species Crocuta crocuta. The sequence continues at coordinate 4,775,723 of NW_027531873.1, read as the reverse complement.
TGATATTCTAAAACAAAGAAGGGGGTGACACATCTTTGCATAAATACATTGCTTGATTCTGAGAAATGAAAGCAGCATTAGACCCAGTATGGACTTCAAAGTCCGTCCAAACTGGTTCAGTGGGAGCTTCATCGGTCCCTATCTGCCTAACTCTCTACTGTTTAACCCTTGAATTTTAGATTATACTTCGGCAAAATGACAATAACTTTAGTTAACTTACAGGCTTGTTGAAATATTAAATGATATTTATAGAGTAGTTCAATAAATAAAAACTTTAGCAATCATAATTGTACAATGATATAGATTCTAAGAATGTAACATAAAATGTCACCAAATGTTCATTTTTTTCTTTATGCTGTGGAAGTATTATAATAATAGAGTCCACTGATGGGGGAACACTTGTCCAAGTATGGATTCCTTCAGTGACTCATCAGCTGAAATCTCAAACGTTAAGAAGTGCTAAACTAGAGAAAAGATGAATTTTGGGACCTCAAAATTATAACACTAGCATTAAGGCTGAAATATTAAGGAAAAAGATGCTTCATAAATGACAAGAAATTTGATATAGTTCCATCCAAAAACCATTTTATTAATAAACCATTATTGGTTAATATTAGACATATTAATTATGGTTATATAATATACATTAATTTTTTAATGCTTATTTGGATCTGAGAGAGAGAGACAGAGAGGCAGAGTGTGAGGGCGGAGAGTTAGAGAGAAGAGACAGAATCTAAAGCAGGCTCCAGGCTCTGAGCTGTCAGCACAGAGCCCGATGTGGGGCTTGAACTCACAAACTGTGAAATCATGACATGAGCTGAAGTCAGATGCTTAACTGACTGACCCACTCAGGCTCCCCTTTTATAGTTACACATTTTGACTTGCATTTTAAGTTATATAGCAGATTTTAATTCATCACAACTATTTTTAAACTCCATAGTCTTTGTAGCAATAGCTTCTCTGATGTCTTCCACGCTTTTTTCAAGCCCAGTGATTAATTTTTTGAATGTTGTTCTAAATTCTTGCTCAGTTATATTGCTTATATATGTTTTAGCATCTCTTTAGGTGTCATTTCTTCCTGGAATTTCTTTAGAGGAGAGTTCTTCCATCTCGTCATTTTGGCTTGCTTTCTGTCTCTTGTTAGTTTTAAAAGCTTGTTATGCGCTCTGCACCTGTGAGTACTGCTATATTAAGGAAGGCTCATTGACTGTCTAGGACATGTTCATTCAGGAAGTGTTCTTTTAATGTTGTCTCTTCTTCTTTTTTGTTGTTTGATTATTTTATTTCACAATGGTATCAAACTTGAATTCAATCACAGGAAAAAGTTTCAAAAACCTCCAAAAACATGGAGGATAAAGAACACCCTACTAAACAATGAATAGGCCAATCAGGCGACTAGAAAAGAAATTTAAAATATATGGAAACAAATGAAAATGAAAATACAACTATCCAAACTCTTTGGGATGCAGAAAAGGCAGTCCTAAGAGGAAAGTACATTGCACTCCAGGCATATTTCAAGAAACTAGAAAAATCACAAATAAAATTCTAACAGCACACCTAAAGGAACTAGAAGGAAAACAACCCAAACCGCAAATCCATCAGAAGAAGAGAAATGATAAAAATAAGGGCAGAAATAAATAATAAAGAATCAAAAAAAAGATGAACAGATCAATGAAACCAAGAGTTGGTTTTTTGAAAAAATGAACGAAATTGACAAACCTCTAGCCAGGCCTCTCAAAAAGAAAGGAGAGAGCACTCAAATAGACAAAATCATGAATTAAAATGGGCTTATTAAAACCAATCCCTCAGAAATACAAGCAATAATCAGGGAATAGTATGAAAAATTATATGCCAACAAAGTGGACAGTCTAGGAGAAATGGACAAATTCCTAAACACATACTCACTACCAAAACTCACATGGGANCTTTCTCCCTGAAATCAGGAACACAACAGGGATGTCCACTCTCACCACTGTTTAACATAGTGCTGGAAATCCTAGCGTCAGCCATCGGACAACAAAAAGAAATAAAAGGCATCAGAATTGGCAAAGAAGAAGTCAGACTCTCACTTTTCACAGGTGATATGATACTCTACATAGAAAACCTGACAGACTCCCCCAGAAGCCTACTAGAACTGATCCAGGAATTCAAAAAAAAAAAAAAGTTGCAGGGTACAAAATCAGTGTACAGAAATCGGTTGCATTTTTATACACTAACAATGAAGAAACAGAAAGAGAAATCAAGAAACTGATCCCATTCACAATTGCACAAAAAAACCATAAAATACCTAGGAATAAACCTAACCAAAGATATAGGAGATCTGTATGATGAAAACTATAGATAACGTATGAAGGAAATTGGAGAAGACACAAAGAAACGGAAAATCATTCCATGCTCATGGGACAAAAGAATATATATTGTTAAAATGTCATTACTACCCAGCAATCTACACATTCAATGCAATCCCAATCAAAATTGCACCAGCATTCTTCTCAAAGCTACAACAAACTGTCCCAAAATTTGTATGAAACCACAAAAGACCCCGAATAGCCAGAGTGATATTGAAGAAGAAAACCAAAAAAGGAAGCATCACCATCCCAGACTTTAGCCTCTACTACAAAGCTGTAATCATCAAGACAGTATGGTATTGACACAAAAACAGACACATAGGCCAATGGAACAGAGAACTCGGAATTGGATCCACAAAAGTACGGCCAATTAATCTTTGACACAGAGGGAAAGAGTATCTAATGGAAAAAAAGTAGCCTCTTTAACAGACGGTGCTGGGAGAACTGGACAGCAACATGCAAAAGAATGAAACAGGATCACTGCCTCACACCATACACAAAAACTTAAAACGGATAAAGGATCTGAGTGAGACAAGAAACTATCAAAATCCTAGAGGAGAAAGCAGGAAACAACCATTTTGACCTCAACCGCAGCAACTTCTTACTTGACAAATCCCGAAAGGCAAGGGAATAAAGAGCAAAAATGAACTATTGGGACCTAATCAGGATAAAAACTTCTGCAAGGCAAGGGAAACAATCAATAAAACTAATAGGCAATTGATGGAATGGGAAAAGATAGCTGCAAATGACATCAGATATAGGGCTAGTATCCAAAAGCTATAAGGAACTCACCAAACTACACACCTGAAAAACAAATAATCCAGTGAAGAAATGGGCAGAAGATATGAACAGACACTTCTCCAAAGAGGACATCCAGATGACCAACAGACACATGAAACGATGCTCAGCATCCCTCCTCATCAGGGAAACACAAATCAAAACCACACTGAGACACCACCTCATGGCGGCCAGAGTGGCTAAAATGAACAAATCAGACGAGAGATGCTGGTGAGGATGTGGAGAAATGGTCACCCTCCTACACTGTTGGTGGGAATGTAAATTGGTGCAGCCCCTCTGGAAAACAGTGTGGAGGTTCCTCAAAAAATTAACAATGGAACTCCCTTATGACCCAGCAATAGTACTGCTAGGAATTTACCCAAGGGACACAGGAGTGCTGATGCATAGGGGCACATGTACCCCAATGTTCATAGCAGCACTCTCAACAATAGCCAAATCATGAAAAGAGCCTAAGTGTCCATCAATGGATGAATGGATCAAGAAGATGTGGTTTATCTATACAATGGAATCCTACATGGCAATGAGAAAGAATGAAATCTGCCAATGTGTAGCAACGTGGATGGAACTTGAGGGTGTTATACTGAGTGAAATAAGTCAGACAGAGAAAGACAGATACGACATGATTCCACTAATAGGAGGATTAGGAGAGACATAATGGAGGACCATGGGGGAGAAGAAGGGGAAAAATAGTTGGGGAGAGGGAAGGAGGAAAACCATGAGAGACTCTTGAATACTAAAAACAAACTGATGGCTGACGGGGGGTGGGGGCGGTGGGGAGAGGGAAAGGAGGGTGTTGGCCATGGATGAGGGCACTTGTTGGGATGAGTTAGAAAAGTGTGGAGCAAAAGCAATGCAGCCTTGCTTTAACCAAAGCTTATCAGATTCTTCCACATCCTCAGGCACAGAAAGGTAGACCCTTCTATGAGATCATGGATCCCTAGATGCCTATCTGTACATTAACACCTCTTTAATGAGCTTCCTGGGAATCCTGTTGATTGTCCTTAGAACATAGTGTGTGAACTGAAACAAAGAGCAGCTGTGGCCCATATTAGCTCTGTGGCTTTTCATAAGTCACTTAGCTTTCCCAAATCTCATTTGGAAAACTGGAACAAAGTTTCTTGTCCTGTCTACTAGAGGGTCCTATGAGGCTCAAATGGGATAATGGATCTAAAAATAAGGGTGGAGAAAACAAAATGTGACATTCTGTATAACATAAAGTAGGATTATTATTTTCTTCAGAAGCAAAGAGATTACAAAATTAAAGTCTTTTAAACAATGTTAAAAAAATATTGCCTTATAAATATAAGGAATAGCATACTAGCAGGGGCAGGGAATGAAGCTAAGACTGACGAGGTAATTGACAACTTTGGAAATCATAAGCTCTTTTTCAGATCTTCCTCTGCTGCATCCATTCCCTTGTTCCTGGTGGTGTTATGATTCAGCTACAGGAGACCTGAATTTATTTTCTTTCTTTTTTTAACGTTATTTTTAAAAAATTTATTTCTGAGATAGAGAGAGCATGAACAGGGGAGGGTCAGAGAGAGAGAAGGAGATACAGAATGTGAAACATGCTTCAGGCTCTGAGCTAGCTGTCAGCACAGAGCCCGATGTGGGGCTCGAACCCACAAACCATGAGATCATGACCTGAGCTGAGGTCAGACACTTAACCAACTGAGCCACCCTGGCGCCCCCTAAATTTATTTTCTTAACTGATGTTTTATCTTATTAGTGCCTCTAACTATATCTAGCCAGAAGAAAAGCAATGAATAGTGAACATGAAAAAGAAGTGAGATGAGAGAAGTAAAAGACTGAGAGAGTTCTTCTACACAGTGCTCCAAGCCAGGAGCTCTACTCTAACCTTACCACTTCCCATAGTTCAGATGTTAGGAACTAATGACCACCAAATCAAACATCATGGCTCCCATAGTAAGTGTACTGGTATTCTCTCTGCTCCGTGGGATATTTACATGTTTACTGATTATTCCAAGATGATATTTATCACTCACTGAACATTTCAAGGGCAAAAAAATACACTAGAAATTTGGGAAACATTCAAGAAGCTATAAAATATTACCTCTTGATAGCAAGACATTTTATAATGATATTGTGTCTGTTGGACAGGGCTGTCAGTGTAACATGAAGATTAAATCCTCAACTGGCAGTGGATTTTTATATATTGCCAAGGACAGAAATGTAAAAGGTCATTTTAAGGAAACCAGTCTGTGCAGAAAGTGACAATGCATAATGCCTGTGGATGGCTAGAGTAGCCAAGCACAAGGGGATTTCTGCAAGGTAAAAGGTCACAGATGCTGTTACAAGAATGATCCAAGAGGATGACAGGCTACATTCACAAGATGCTATCCAAATGGAATGAAATTTAATTCTTAGAATTGCCATGAGAGCCCTTGCTTTTGATTGTGACATGGTTCCAACAATTCTGAGATCACTACTGACTCATTACCAGTACTGGGAAGCAGGTAATTTCACAGGAGTTTAATCTTCTCTTATAAATGCGTGATGCCAGTATGCTAAGGTCCATTGCAACAGACTATGATTAAAAAAATATTTTCCCAAAGTACAGGTGAAGAAACTTAAGGTTTAGAGAAATCACAGAGCAAGCAAGTAATGAAGCAAGCTAGCATGCAAATCCAAACCACTTCAACTTCAAAGTCAATTCTCTTAATCAGCTTATTATACATATATAGGTCCTGTTCATAACAAAGTGTGACCCTGCAAGGAGGAACAGAAGGTTGGGGAACACTGGATTTTCTGGATGTTAGTTTCTTTAATTTTTAAGGAAATCAGTGACGATACCTAAGATGTGATAACATTCAATAATGAAGGCAAAATATTACTGGTTTTAGTATTATATAAATATTAGAGAATAATTTATTTCTAGTACTGAAACATTGTACACATGTAATAACTTTTGCTAACACAATTCAACCAAGGATCTCCAGATGTCTGTTTTTAGACATGAGTGGATTAATTCCAAACAGGTAGGCACCACCCTAAGAATCAGAAAAAAAGCAAAACAAGCAAACAAAAAACCAAAACATGGTGTATTGGAAGAGAAACACAATGGGGATGGTAGTGGAGATGGAGAAGATATATCCCCACATTCCATAATCACTCAGGACACAATTCTGATATCTTAGAGGAAGGAAATTAAAACCATCAGAAACGATTCAGTGCCTTAAGATTGTCAAAAATAAGTGAATCACCTTATTACTTTACTTACTGTAAAATATCAGTAAAATAAGTTTTATATTGTCCAACAAGTATAAAAATAACTTTTTTTAATTTAATTTTTTAGTGTTTATTCATTTTTGTGAGAGAGACACACACTAACAGGGGAGAGGCAGAGAGAGGGAAACACAGAATCCGAAGCAGGCTCCAGGCTCTGAGCTGTCAGCACAGAGCCCGACGTTGGTCTCGAACCCACAGACCGTGAGATCATGACCTGAGCCTAAGTCGGATGCTTTAACCAACTGAGCCACTAAGGTGCCCCCAAAATAAGTTTTGTATGTATATTTCTTCAGCTAATTTTATTTATGTTTGTTAGAAATTATGCTAGAAACATGTTAGAAATTTTAGAAACAAGTGTGAACAAGAAAAATGTGATTCCTCTCCTAATTGAGCTTACATCCTAATGGAAGACATAGACAAAAAAGTAAATAACTTTTTTTACAATTAGGTACCATAAAGTGCTATGAAGTAAGCAAAAAGAATTGGGGGCAGCATTGATTTTTCAGATAGGATGTTTACAGGCTGAATTTTTTGGACATGAGACCAGATGGCTACAGTATTAAAAGAATCATCCCTGTGTCACCTAGGTGGCTCAGTCAGTTAAGCGCCTGCCTTCAGCTCAGGTCATGATCTCATGGTTCATGGGTTCAAGCCCTAACATCAGGCTCTGTGCTGACAGCTCAGAGCCTGGAGCCTGCTTCAGATGCTGTGTCTCCCTCTCTCTCTGCCCCTCCTCCACTCATGCTCTCTCAAAACTGAATAAACATTAACAACAAAAAAAAAAAATTAAAAGGATCATCGCTAATTGTTGGCTGCATTTAGATTCCTGCTATGAAGAGATAACCCAAAATCCTTAGCAAGAAAGTTCAACTTTTGTTCTTAAGATAATAGAAAGGATTTATTTTCCCAAGAGTCAGTTATTTTTAGTGCTAAAGAGTTCAAATATAGTTCAAAATGCCATCCTGATACATTGACTGGGAAAATATGGCAAAGCATAATCTCCAAGAATTAATTAAATCATCAGGGATGCATGATGGCAGGTTTTGTTGGTCTAGGAATTGTATCTAAAAGAATCTATACCACAAAAGTAAAATGAAAACACCAGATTATGTTTAATAAGTACACTTATTACAAAGAGAAGGCAACTATAGTGAAATGGAAAAAGATACAGAATTTGGAAATAGCCTGAAAACTGTAAGTAAATCAGCTTATCTCATTAAGCCTATTTTTTTCTTATCTGAAACAGAAATGTAGGTAATAAATTTGGGGAGGAAATGTTTCTTTGCTGCTTCTGATGATTCCTTCCAGGTGAAGGAAACAGTTTGGATAACAATTCTGGCTTCTCTCTGACCCTTTATTTGTTCTGCTCCAGAAAAGACTAGAATGACTTCCTTGAAATGGTAAATTTATGAAGAATAATCTGGAATGTCTCTGTTAAGCATCTCTCTCTCCGTTTTGGGAAGGAGCTATGAAAGAGCCAGGCTCACCCATAAGGAGGATCCAGTGGAGAGCTGATTGGCAGGTAGATAAGTCAGTGTTAAGAAACTTAATATTCTTCAAGTCAAAAAATCAAGGTAATAAGGCAATAATGTGCAGATATGCTTAGGATTTTTATTTATCAATATGTCATATTCTAGTGTGTAAGACAAGTTTTATTTAAAGTCTCANTATGTGGAAACTAATTTGACAATAAACTGTTAAAAAAAAAATAAAGTCTCAACAATAATAGTTTGTGATTTACAATTCTGCTGTGGCATTAAAATGTAATGACAAATCTAAAATTGCAGCAAAAATTCAACTGCATATAAACATGTACATTTTTTATTCTAGTAGTATACTTCATAACTAAAACCCAATCTCCAGAAGTAGAAATAATAGCAAAAACATATGATTGAGGCTCAGAAAATTTTAAACAACACAGAGACACTTCCAGGATGCATCACCTTTAGGTGAAGCATGTGGTGTTCTATTGATCGATAAAGGATTCATTCCTGTCTCTGTTGTGAGTTGGATTGTGTCCCCACCCCAGAAAAGCTACATTGATGTCTTAACTCCTGGTACCTATGAATGTAATCTTTTTTTGAAAATAGTCTTTGTAGATGTAATCAAGTTATGATGAGTTCATACTGGAGTAGGGTGGGCCCTCAATCTACAATGAGTGATGTCCTTATAAAAGAGGAGTAAAGACTCAGAGACAGGTATACACGGGAAGAAGACAGCTGTGTGATGATGGAAGTAGAGATTAAAGTGATGCATCTATAAGGCAAGGAACACCAAGGATTGCTAGCAAACATCAGAAGTTAGAAAAGGCAAGGAGGAATTCTCCCCACAGATCTCAGAGTTTGGCCATGTCAGTATGTTAATTTCAGACTTGTCATCTCCAGAATGGTGAGACAATAAATGACTGTTTTAAGACATCTAGTTGTGGATTTTTGTTATGGAAATCCTAAGAAACAGTCCCCACACTTAGTTACAAGAAAATCCAGGCATCACTTCCTGTTTGCAGAAAAGATCATATATCATTGTGTAAGACTTCTTTTGTATAGCCTGGTCCTCCTCAACCTTGGAGAAAACAACCAAAGCCATGCCCCAGTTGACTGCAATTTCTCAGATGCTGATGAACTCAGTTCTACTTTCAACAACTTTCCCAGACAAATGTTGGTAAAGCAGTGCTGTGCCCAGGGGTTGTGTAAATGGAGAAGTCATGGAGGTTGAGTAGATGGCCAAGTGGAGTAACAGTGAGCTGACTCTCAAATTCAGGAGAGAATCAAAAGGAATCCTACTAATAAGGTAATACTTTGTGATTTACCAAAGTAATCCTGTGTATTTGAGTCTAGATTTAAGGGTCCAGTAGCTGAAAAATCATAGAATGTTGTAGCTAGAGGATCTACCATCTCTCCCTGTTTATTTGCTTCTAACCCTTCAACGTTGCTTCCAGGGTTTAATCATTCTAATACCTTGGTCCCTATTCCTCTCAGTCACACATATTTGTTTCTTTTATTCTCTTTAGTCTCTTGGTCATATAATATCCTGCATATTTTTGTCTCCTTATTTATAGTTGATGACATTTCTCTAATCTAAAGATTCTCCTTGTTCCTCTTTGTCCATCCAAATACAATCTTTAAGGCTCAAGTTATATAATCCACTTTCTCTGTGAAAACTTTGCCAGTTATTGTAATCAAGATTAACTACTCCATGGGATCTTATCATGCAGCTCTTGTTCTTAAGTTATTTTATAATTCTATGGTGTGTGTGGGGGTGGGGGTGGGGAGTGAAGACAAGGTGGTAGCCTTGTCTTTCAAGAGGATTCTTGGCTCATTCTGGGTAGGTGTACATTAAATGTGGTTATACAATTTTAATATTCTCTTTAGTACATAGCAAAGTGATGACTATCGCAGGTGGTCAATAAAGTTTGATTTGTTAATGAAGAAAACTAGTGCTATTATAAGTGGGAAAAAATACAGTGAAATTGTAAATGTAGAATCTGGGTCAATCATGGGATTCCATTATTCTAAAAAACATATTCAAATCTTGATTGGTCCCAGATGAAAATAGAAAGTAAAGAAAAAATAACATTTTTTGAAACACTGCACTACGATTCAGGTACTGCACCAAGCAACTTACATATATAATCCTTCTAATTCTCTTTGAGATCATGATCATCATTCCCAATCTAAAACTCAGAAAACTGAGAATCAAAGAGCTTACTGAAGGTTCCATTTTGCATGATACTATGCTTCCCATTCTCTTTTATAGTCATGTTTAAAACATATTGAGGAGCAGAGTAAAAGAATGCCTTTGGATTCTGTATGGAGATTCAAGGGCCACATTAAAAATAAATTGATTGACAGCAACTACATGTGTATGACAGTGCAATCTTGATTCTTGGTGACATATGGGGCAGTGTCCTCCCAAGAGATAAATGTCAACCATAAGGTTTTCTTGATGGAAAACATTATAAAAGAGCTTCTCTGAAGGAAAAACACCTGCTATTAAAATCTTTTCAGAGATATTAAAAATGTTCTTTATTCGCTAAGACCGGGGTGAAAAAAACATTTAACCTATCAGCCTGCAAATTGACCTTTGTGGTCTTAGAGAAAACAAGCTAATTATTTTTAAAGGTTACACTTCCTCCCACTTTTCAGAAAAGAAGAATGAGGCTTATCAATATGGAATGACCGGAAGATGATGGATGATCATGGATCATGATCATGAGTGATTCCCTTCAAAGTTGATGATTCCCTAGGCTCAGTAATAGCTCCAGGCACATGCATAGTAGGTGAGTGACAGAACGGATTCAAAATATGTTCTTTCTCAATGTAGTATAACATAGTGATTAGGAAGCATATCTAAAAATGTACAAAGAGATGTAAATATCTCATTTTTAAGTGCAGCCAAGTAGAGAAATTATGAATAGAAATGCTAAAGTCAAGCTGATATTTTCAAACTTTGGCTCCACCTCTTAAGAGCTATGTAACTTAGGTCAAGTTATTACACTCTTCTATTTCCTCATCTATATGAAGATAATTATAGAGCCTAATTTGTAGAACATTTAAGAGGATTAAATAAGCTCATATTTATAAAGTGCTTATTACAGTGATAAGAGCTATAACTGTGTTTTTATGTAGAATAATATTAATCCTTGACATTATTTGTAGAATCATAAAAATATAAAGTATTTTCTTAGAAACCTTTGAATCCAAATGTACATTTTTTTTATTTGAAGAAAATTTTGCTCAGGTTACACAGTGAAATAAAAGCAGAATTAAGGCTAGAACTTCTGACTCTTAGTGGCTATTCCAGATCTTTCCCCAATTCATGTGGCTCCTTTAATTTTTGTCAGCTGTGAAATATTTGTTAGCTCTTCTGTTTCCTTCCTCTCATTCTGGGACTTTCCTAGTTCTGGAACCCAGTTTGGGAATCACCAAGCAGGCTCCTGGGGCTTCAAAGCCTTCCTAGTCACAGAAATTGAGAACAAGAAGGACATTATCCTCCAGAGCTTGTGAATTAGGAAATTATTTCCCAAAGGCCATGATCAAAATGTAAATTTTTCATTATATTAAAAAAAATTGATGGAGAATGGGACAAGGACAAGTAGACTATCATTAGATAATCAGTTTTGGGGAAATGTCATGGGTAGTACCTTACTAGGGAATTGGAGTTGGGGAATATGAGCAGGTTTAAGAGAGAAAGAAAACAGTAGACACCATCCAGCCCACACAACAAGAGTTAGCAACGCACATGGTGCCTGCATATCATTTGAATGTAGCTTTTCCTTCTTCCAGAGTATAATTAATTGGATGGAGAATAGTAGTGATAGAAGAACAAAAAGAACAAAGAAAAGATGGAAGCCAGCATCTACTGGTACTATGTGCAGATACTGCATTTTCGTCACAATAACCCTGTGAGGTATGTGATTTTAACCCTACGTTGCAATGAGGAAACTCTGTTTAAAATAGGTTTTGAAACTTACTTATTTAGCTAATAAGAAGCAGAGCTAGAATTTAAAGACAGGGTTATTTTGTGGTATACAAATGCCTGGCTCCCTCTCTATTGTAATAACCCCTTTTCTGTTCTCCTACTTGCTGAACCCAGTTGAGTGGGTTTTCACTATGAAGCACTTTTTTTCTTACCACTGTCACTGCCAAAAACTCATCACCCTGAATTAGAAGGTACTTGACTGCATGTCAAAGAGAAAAGAGAAATTGCTTTTCTTTAGTTAATTATTTTTAGCACAAATGAACTGATGAGCATGTTTAACTTAAATGATGCTGGAAGTGTTAGTGGGGCCTGGGCTATGGCTGGGAACACACTACTGATCGTGCCCACAAATGCAACGTGCACCTCACTCATTGAAAGACAGACTACAGGGCCTAGTTCTGTGTAAATTTGCATTAACTGGATAATTATCTTAACTTCTCAGCCTCATCATCATGCTCTCTGCTATATTTAAATTATTTACCTTCCTAAATAACTCAGTTGCTGAAAATTCATCACATCCATGTTATTTGGAAATAGAGAAAGAGGTCACTAAGAATAATATTTGAATGGATTTTGGAGGCTCCCTCATACTGAAAAACATCTTGTAGAAACCAGTTCAGAATTATGAAACGAATGAAAGGAAATGTAATTCTTCTACTTCACACTCTCCACATGACCCAAGTAACCCGAAAGGGAACACAGATGATAAAGGTGAGTTTGTGACTGAAGGTGAAGACATTCCCATTCATAATGAAAAATTTTATGACCACAACGAACATCGTTGATAGAGATAGCTAGAACATGAATACTAGTGTTGGTTCATAGATTTTGAATATATAGAATCGATAAATTTTCCTCGAACCTTCCCTGTCTGCCAGATGCTTTTATGAATGATAGTGACTATGGTTTCTTTAAAATGCATCATGGCCTTGGGGCACCTGGGTGGCTCAGTCGGTTGAGCTCCGACTTCGGTTCAGGTCATAATCTCGCAGTCTGTGAGTTCAAGCCCTGCATCAGGCTCTGTGCTGACAGCCAGCTCAGAGCCTGGAGCCTGTTTCAGATTCTGTGTCTCCCTCTCTGTCTGATCCTCCCCCACTCATGCTCTGTTTCTCTCTCTCTCAAAAGTAAATAAAAAACTTTTAAAAAAATAAAAATTTAAAAAAATGCATCATGGCCTTGTAAATAATGTGCTGTTTTGCTTTTTCAGGTTTATGAATAATGTTGTATTTTGTTTTTGTGTATTAAAAAAAAATCTTCCTCTATTTTCTATAATTGCTGTCTTTTCTCTGAGGCACCAGAAGATGATATTAATTGACAGTAATTAGTGCTGCATAGATACACAGTACGGTAAAAGCTTCAGGAAAGAGACACATAATGTAAGAAAGATATTCAACGTTAGTTCGCACATCGGTTCTGGCTCTGTCACTTGTGGGTGAATGAATGACTTTCAGAGAGTAATTTATATCTATAAGCAATAGCTTCCTCAACTCATAAGAAAATAAATAAAAAAGAGGAAATCCATTGCATTCTTATGTGAAAGGAGACTTGGGAGGAGAAAATGAGACAACACTGGTACTTGTTCAACATAGTGCTAACCACATAATAAATGCTCCTGAAATGCTATCTTTTAAAAATACTTATTATGAGGGGCACCCAGGTGACTCAGTTGGTTAAGCCTCTGACTTCTGCTCAGGTCATGATCTTGCAGTTTGAGCCCCGCATCAGGTTCTGTCCTGACCGTGCAGAGCCTGCTTCAGATCCTCTGTCTGTCTGTCTGTCTCTCTCTCTCTCTCTCAATCCCTCTCTCTCTCTCTCTCTGCCTGTCCCATCTCACACTCACACACACTCTCTCAAAAATAAGCATTTAATAAAAATACTTATTATGAGCAATAGCAAAAAGGAACAATTTCTAATTTCATATCATTTTATTGTTTTCTGTAACACAAGTAACTGGATACATAATTACACAATTTCTTTTATTTACATTAGCTTTAGATATATTTCTTTAATTTGTTGCTATATATTATTTTGTTTACATACCTATACTTATTTTGTATATGACATTTTGCTTCCTGCCTTTAGAATGTATTATTGTGTCATAAACACATTTACATATTATTCCCTCTTCTGTGGCTACACTGTATCCCATGCAGTATAGCTACTGTATCCCATTTTGGTCATGGATATGGTGAGCAAGTTATGCAATTTAGAGATCTTTTTTTTTTTTCTTTCATAGTGAAATTTAGAAGTCTTAATGCTTCATTCATTCCTTGCCCAACACTCAGGTCTACTATTTTTAAATCTATCCACTTATCTATCCTTACTGTTGTATCCCTCATTTAGACTATTTCACTTTCTTTATATTTCACCTGAAGATTACAACAGCTGCTTTACTGAACTTCCTATCTCAGATCTTGTCCCTTTTATTTCAGTCATCCTTCACTCTGTAAACAAAATAGACTCTCTCAGTGTCAAATTTATTCTCTGTTTCTCAGAGCCTTTTCATTTGGAATCTCAAGAAATGCGTTTAAACTCACTGACCTCAACAACAAAAACTCTTAACTCCTTGAGGTTTTTACAAGGCTCTGTAAGATCTGGCTGTCCTCTAAAGGTACTCTTTCCAAATGTAGATAAGTGCAATTCTGCAAAGAATTTCCTTTTTTAAAGAAATAAGTTAAAATAATTCCAATTTAACATGGAAAGGCAAACATCTTCAAACATCCATTTAAAAAATACTAAAACACTATTTTAAAAATGCTGAAGAATGATGTGCATTTTGATACTACATGAACTAGATGATAGTCTTAAATTATTTATTTTTTTAAATGTGTATTTATTTTAGAGACAGAATGAAAGAGAGAGAGAGAGAGAGAGAGAGAGAGAGAGAGAGCAAGTCAGGGAGGAACAGCAAGAGATGGAGACACAGAATCCAAAGCAGGCTCCAGGTTCCTAGCTGTCAGCACAGAGCCCAACGTGGGGCTCAAACCCATGAACTGTGAGATCATGACCTGAGTCAAAGTTGGATACTAAACTGACCAATCCACCCAGGTCTCAAATTTAAAGCCATGTTATATAGGCTCAGAAGTAGGTTAAGATTATTGTGACAGAATCAGAATTAATAAATTGAATAAACTAGATAAGAAAACTTTATAGCAAAAATAGCAGTTTCAATCACATGAAGATTTATTTTAAAATTTTGCTAGAATAAATGACTTCTTATTAGAAAGAAAATAAATCTTGACTTTAATTCACATATATAATGTTTTTTAAAAATTTTTAATGTTTATTTATTATTGAGACAGAGAAACAGAACATGAGTGGGGGAGGGGCAGAGAGAGGGAGACACAGAAAGAATGTGAAGTAGGCTCCAGGCTCTAAGATGTCAGCATAGAGCTCGACGCAGTATTTGAACCTACAAACCATGAGATCATGACCTAAGTTGGACACTTAACTGACTGAGCCACCCAGGTGCCCCAATATTATGTAAAAAACACATACATAGATCATTAAATGTGAAAATGAATAATTAAAATATTTTCAGCCAAAATGTAGGTTTGTAGTCTACAGAAAATTACTTTTCATACAATGCATGGGTGGGAGGCCTTTTTTGACTAAGTAAGTACCTCAGAATTTAGACCTATATAGATGTTCATAAATATGTTAATAGTGTGGAAAAGACATCTAAAAATTATAAGAAAAACAACAGCATTGGAAACTGTTTATGATAAAATATATGACAAAAACTTACTATATTTACTATTTGAAAAGCTTCTTCCAGTAATTAAAATAAATCAGACAACCTTATAATAAAGTTGTCATTGAATACAAATAGGCAACTCACAGAAGAGGAAATAAAAATGTGCAAAATATTTGCAAAAGTGCTTAATCTCACTTGTGGTAAAGAAATTTCAAAGAAAGCAACAGTCAAATACATCTTCATCAGGTTGGCAACAATCATAAAGGGCAGTACCATCCACTACTGATAGCGATGTGGATAAATTCCCAGTACATTGATGTTGGGAATGTGAATTAATACTGTATTTTGTCAAAGTAGTCTGTCTGTGGATTGTCAGATTAATATTAAAATTAACAAATAACAAAACAGTGAAAAGTCTGTACTCTCCAATAGTACAGAGGCAAAAGTAATGAGAAATTATATATATATAATAAAAAGCACATATATATTATGTATTATATATATGTATGTAATTATATATGATTGCGTATATTTACAAATATGCTTATAGTTGAAAAAAATAAAGAAAATATGGATAATGTGAATGTATATTTCACATTTGTAGGAGAAAATAGTTGAATGAAATTAATAAGTATTTATTCTATGGATATATTAAGAAGCATAAACTAAAATTTTGGACAAGAAAGCTAATTTAGAGTGTATGTTTTTCCTCTTCTTGTAAAAACTCAAGTAAACAATAATAAAGGAACAACTACATAATAAAGGGATTAAACAGATATAAACCAAAACATAGAAATAGGAGAGATCTTTAAAAATGAAATACTTAAATTTCCACAAGATAGAAAGCAGATGGAAGAAAGGAATCTGGTAAAGGAGATCAGAGAAAGCTGTAGCAGAAAATAGAGGTAAAAGGGACTTTATAATCGAGGAGAAAAATAATTTGCCTCAAAACATGCTAGAGAAGTCCAGCATTTAGGAATCCTAGGTACAATGATGGGTAGGATTGATACTATAAATAATAGGTAGGTTACTTTAAAACCTATATAAAGAATAGACAATCATCCTGTCGCTGCATGAAGAATACACAGATGTTGAATGTCCTATTTTGAGGCATGAGAGAGAAAAAGCAAGAGACTGTGAGAAAAAAATTATTTTGATAATGCAATTGAACAAATCAATGTAAAATATACTTAAGTATCAGGGTAAAATTAATTAGTTTGTCCATGCTTTATGCATTTGCTTGTGCATTTACTTTCTGCTCAATATTATAATTTAATATTATCCAATTCAGCTCTAAAATATGAAGCATAAATTGATATACATAGGATTCATTTTAGATGTTTAAGTCTAATATTCATGCATTCATTATTCACCAAAAAAGTTATTGAGCATACACTATCCTAGGCTATGAAGAACCTGACACAAATAAAATAACTGAAATGGATAAATATCCAGGATAGTCTCAATCACCAACCTGAATCAAGGAAAACTAAGAAAACTGAATCTTTTAATAAACATGTTAGTAGTGAAAAATCTTTCACACACACACAAAACCCACCATAAACAGATAGTTACAGGTGAGTTACCCAAATATTTGAAGAATGAACACTTCTGATAAGGACTTCAAACAAATACTTCACAAAAAAGAAACATTTCCCAAATCACTTTATGAGTATTTGTATAAGAGATACCAACTTTATACAAATATCTCATTTTAGGAATGAGGAAACTAAGCCCAGAGAAAAGTCATACTACTTTCTAAAATTGTTCATAAAATTTTAATGTGACAAACCACTATGTCATGTACTTCTTTCCCCATAAGGGATAAAACTTGTTATAAATAATATAAATTTAACTTAAAGATATTTGAAAATCTGTCATCAAATATGCATGATGCTTTTTCTATCATTTAGCTGAGGATTATCTAAGTCAACAGGCTTGGAAATTACCATAAATTGGATAGAAATTGTTTATATAATCAATCAACCAACAAAATATTGCAACTCCATACAGGCCAAATCCAATACAATAGATGAATAATGGAGCACGTGGGTGGCTCAGTCCGTTAAGCGCCCGACTCTGGCTCAGGTCATGATCTAACAGTTCGTGGGTTCGAGCCACACATCAGGCTCTGTGCTGACAGCCAGCTCAGGGCCTGGATCCTGCTTCAGGTTCCGTTTCTTCCTCTCTCTGTCTGACCCTCCCCTGCTCACGCTGTCTCTCTCGCTCTATCTCAGAAATAAATAAAAACATTAAAAAATAACAGGATTCCTGGTACTCTATTCCTCAAGAATTAAAAAAAATTATGTAGACAAGTAAACTACCAAAAATGCAAAAGCATATAATGAATGATGCAAATAGGGGCCAGGGGGATTTCAGGGTGAGGAAAAATTCTGGTGGGTTGACAGGGCCAATTTGGTCTCCAAGGAAGAGGAGAGGGATTGGTAAGTAAACAAAGTCTACATATATCATGTAGAAAATGAATTAGAAGGCCAATCTATTACTCAAGTTGTTATCCAAGCTATCCATTTCTTTTTCTTCTTTCTTTTAATTGTGATAAGAACACTTAACATAAGATTTATCCTCCTAACAAACACTGAAGTCCACAAAAGAGTATTATTACCTATAGGCACAATGTTACACATCAGATCTCCAGAAGTTATTCACCTTGCATAACTGAAACTTAATACCCAATTCCCCCTGTTCTATCCCCTGGCAACCTCCATTCTGCCGTCGTTATGAGTTTGACTATTTTAGATGCATCGTGTAGTGAAATCATGCAATATTTGTCCTTCTGTGACTGGTTATTCCATTGAACATACTTATCTCAAGGTTTATTCACATCAAATGAAAGGATTTCCTTCTTTATTCAGGCTGAATAATATTGTATTATTTGTATATGCCACATTTTCTTTATCCATCTGCCAATGAATATTTAGGTTGTTTCCATGTCTTGGCTACTGTGAATAATTCTACAATTTATATGAGAGTGCAAACATCTTCTCAAGATCCTGATTTCAATTCTTTTGGAGAAGTACCCAGAAGCGAAATTCCTGGATCATATGGTAGTTCTATTTTTAATTTCCTGAGGAATCTCCATACTAATTTCCATAATGGCTGTGTCATTTTACTTTCCCACCAAAAGTAGACAGTATAATTTATCCACACTTATCTTCTCCAACACTTATCTTTTGTTTTTATTTTTGATAACACCCCTCCTAATAGGTGTGAGGTGATATCTTATTGTGGTTTTGATTTGCATTCCTTCAGTTATTAGTGATGTGAGCATCTCTTCATTTGTGTGTTTTCTTTAGGGAAATGTCTGTTCAAGTCTTTTGCCCATTATTTTAAAATTGGTTTGTCTGGGGCCCCTGGGTGGCTTAGTTGGTTAAGCGGACTTTCGCTTCGGTCATGATCTCGCGGTTTGTGGGTTCGAGCCCCGCGTCGGGCTCTGTGCTGACTGCCAGCTCACAGCCTGGAGCCTATTTCAGAGTCTGTGTCTCCCTCTCTCTCTGACCCTCCCCTGCTCATGCTGTCTCTCTCTCTCTTTCCTAGAAATGAATAGATAAATTTAAAAAAAAAATGGTTTGTCTTTTTGCTACTAAATTATAGGAGTTCCTTAAATTTTTTGATATTAACCCATTAGATGAATAATTTGCCAGTATTTTCACCCACTCTATAGGTTGCCCTTTCATTTTATTGATTGATTCATTTACTGTGCAGAAGTTTTTTGTTTAAGGTAGTCCCGTTTGTCTATTTTTGCTTTTGTTGTCTGAGCTTTTGGTGTCGCATTCAAGAAATCATCTCAACAATGTAATGAAGATTTTCCTCTATGTTTTCTTTAAAGAATTTTACAGTTTCAGGGGCGCCTAGGTGGCTCAGTCGGTGGAGCATCCAACCATAGCTCAGGTCATGGTCGCATGGTTTGTGAGTTCTAGCCCCACATAGGTCTCTGTACTGACAGCTCAGAGCCTGAAGCCTGTTTCAGATTCCGCCTCCCTCTCTCTCTGCCCCTCCCCCACTCGCACTGTCTCTCTCTCTCTCTCTCTCTCTCTCAAAAATAAATAATTAAAAAAAAGAATTTTACAGTTTCAAATCATGGTATCCATGTCTAAGTAAATATATTCACATTCAAATATTTTAGCATTGTAGGCACTGTGAACATAGTTACCCTTGATGATTTATTATCCAATTTTTAGAGTTTAGAAATTTTTAAGAAAGATGAGGATTTCAAAAAGTGCTTACAGAAACATTAATACAGAAATACAAGTAAGCACAACTGAAGGAGACTATTTTGTTTTGTTTTTTAATTTTTTTTCTTAATGTTTTTATTTATTTCTGAAAGAGAGAGAGACAGACAGAGACTGAGAGGGCAGGGGAGGGTCAGAGAGAGAGGGAGATACAGAATCTGAAACAGGCTCTAGGATCTGAGCTAGCTGTCAGCACAGAGCCCAAAGTGGGGCTCAAAATTATGACCTGAGCCGAAGTCGGACGCTTAACGACTGAGCCACCCAGGTGCCCCAGAAGGAGATTAAGTTTGAGATAAAATGCTAAGCTTGAAGAAAAGCCCCATTTTTTCCCAAGGAACAGAGATCTGAGAAATCAGCATTCTGTAGAAATGAAAATTATAGCTACAAAATTTGTTTTGGGGAAAAATATAATTTGTCAGTACACATTTATAATCACTTATTTGATAATGTATTTACTCTTTATTTTTGATACGAATGTACACAAATATTGATGTTGCCTTATTTTTCTAAATCTTTTTTTCCAAATCCTTCTCTGTGTCCCTGCTTGCCAAAGCTGACCAGTCATCCATAGCAGTCATTCTTAGTACACACCTCACCCTTTTCAGGATTGTCCAAGCAACTGGCATTACATTATATTTGGAGGTAGGCTTCTGTTCAGTCAGACACACTCCCTTGCTGACAGGCCCAAGCTCACATGGACCATTCAAATACCTGATACCCAGCTACCTACCTGGCAATCTTGGAAATCAAGAACTTTTGCCATAGCCCCAGCACTAAGCACCATACTTCCTTTTTCACCTTTTCTCCAATTATACTCAAATTCTTTGAGATTGGAGCACAAAATATTTTGTTTCCCTCTCCTACACACACACACACACACACACACACACACACACACACTCAGGTCTTAGAAATAGACTGTCTTTTCTTTGCCATAATATAGGGGTTTAAAAAGATGAGCGTTTAAAATAAAGAAGTCTATTTTCTCTTGGTTACTTACAACATATGTTTTTGCATGCATGGAACACAATGTTTTTTATTTTCCTTATAAGTTCAGCTTCTGACATATTTTAACAATCTATGTTCCCAATGAATTATCTGTGCATCTTATAAAAATGGAAATTTAAGATGATTCAACATTTTATAAATCTGAACATTTTTAGTCCTCATCTTGTTTGTTGGTTTGTTAAACTACAATTATCATAAAAGCATCTGTATGGCTCTCCAGCAAGTTGATTTCACATTTTCTTCAAGGCAAACTTGGACATGAGCAGAAGGGACTCTGAAAGGGGAGTCTCCTTTCATGAGGCTGAAAGGAGAGAGGGGAAAGCCTTGTCAAACCCAATGACAATATAATCAGTGTCTCTTTCTTACTAAAAACTACTTGGGAAAGGCACTCTAGGAAATCCTTAGGTCTCTGAGGATTTCTTAGTGGGCAATTTTTGTTTATAACTAGAGTATTAAAAGGATTTAAAAGGGGAAGGTCTTAGTTGTAGTCCATCTACAGCTTTCAAGGAGAAAGTGCCATTTTTGTGTTGAATAAAAGTTGCCACTATAACACATATTTGTATATAAATTGATCATTTTCCTTATACCACCTCAGAAAAGGTGGTGGGAGAAGGGATAACCTGAAGAAAATCTCTGCTTTTGGGGAAAAGGAGATGCAAAAAGTGGTCCCTTGGAAGAACAAAGAGGGATCTTACATGAAGGATGTAACTGGAATTGCTGCCATTTGCTCTCACTTTGGGTCAAAGACTCATCTAAGTCTGAGCCTGAGCAACAACCACCAATAAATGGTGTCAAACCCCAGCCGGGACAAAGAATTTGAGTGGTATAACTGAACCCCTGGTCCTACCATCCAGTTAACTTGTCCAGCTCCCCTGTTCATTTCATTAACCTCATAGTAACAAAGAACCATATTTTACTTGGCTGAATTATTTGGATTGAAAACTGTTATGAATCTAGTAGGCAAGGCAACATAATTTCTATTTCAAACTCACTTTTATCAGATCAGCAGAAAATAGTATTGATCAAATTGGTATTTTTTTTTTTGGATTGGATTATATCTAAGAGACTTATATAGTTTCCAGGCAAGGTATATGGGGGAAAGGAAGGAAACAGAAGATATAGCCCTTAAGATGTCCATCAAACCAAATGATCATCAATCACTGATTTCAGGGTCACTTTTGTCTTTCTCTGGCCTTTGTGGATCTGGAAGATTTTCTCTGTTATGTCCATAACACAGATAGTAGTCAATCTACAGACAAATCTATAGATAGTCTTAGAGATATATCTGCAGCTTATCTAAGAACTCATCTGTTTGGCCCTTAATGAGCCTCATAGCTATTTACTGCATGAGGGCATATCACCTCTCTGGACTTTGCTTGGGGAAAAATATAAAACCTTACTCTCTGGATCAAACCTCCTTCCATCCCTCTTAATCCAATCTGGGAAAGTCTGTTTTCTAGTTGCCACAGAGATTCCACTTTCTTTCAGAGATAAAACCTCGTTGCATGGAACTCTATTGTAGTACTATTTTTTTTAATGGTTTAAGATTCTAGTTTTCTCATGAATATGAAATTATCTCAAAATCAGTCACTAAATGTAGAATGGCTTAATTTTATATCCTGGTGATAAGGTTTGTCTATATTCTTCAACATTGTAGGTATACATGTTTATATAAACTACAGACTCAGGCAGAAGCCAAAACTTTCTTTTGATCATATTTCATAGGCTGGTGAGCCTTGCACCTGCCCCAGGTTTCATGCAATTAACTTGACTCTGATCTCTTGCCATGCACACTGAGCTTTGAATCCCATTACTCTGCTGGAGGCAAATCCTAGCTGCATCCAGACCCAGAGCCCAGTAGGCCCTGGCTTTAGTCCCTGATTACTAAACTTACCGCTGTGATTTTCTATTTCCTTTCTGGCTCATGAAAATATTTTGCTTTCTTTGAGTTGACCACACCTTAATTATTTTCTGTTTTTTAAAAATTTTCTTTCCTTGCCATGTTTAGAGTTAATGGACTAAACTCCTAATATCCTGATCGTTGGTCCCAACTTTTAAGTTTCTGCTTATCCGCCTATAAGAGTGACATTGTGCACATTAAAACCCAAGCAGAAAGGCAAGTCAGCACTCCATCCAATCCACAGTTCATCTGACTGACGAGTGGGGTTAGGTTCATTATCTTGCCTGTAAAAGGAGCCTCTACCTACCTTATGGCTATGTGTTTATCACTTATTAGAAATAAATCATTTTCAAAGTAGTGGCTGTTGCATGTTTCCATTACCTTAATCATCACATAAAGAATTATTCATACAACAATACTAAAAAATTGTTTCTTGCAATGGGTTGAATTTACTATTCTATCTCATATAAAACCTACTTTTAATCTCTGGCCTTCAACACTGGCATTGTGCATAGCAAGACAGCAAGACCAAGAAGCTCAGAAACCTAAATACCAGCAGTATTCTTTCTGAAATTCTGTTGAGTGCAATGCAAAGCTAATCTTGAACTTTGAAACTTTTATGACCATTGTTACCATTTTCTTTAGCATTTTAATGAACTTTTTAAGACAGTAAAATTTCATCATTTTCTCCTGTGTTTTAGTCAATTTGATATACTAAGAAACATTTGCCAAACTGTGCAGGCCACAACCTTATAGACATTATTGCATTCTAAAGCACAGCATTTTTTCCATTGTGAAGAAGTTTTGCCTACACTTTGGAATGTCTAATTAGTTTCTAACTAAAGGAAAGTATCTGCTTGAGTAAAGTGTCTTCGTGTTACAGTTGAAGGATCCATCCCTTAGGGTGTCTTATACTCAGCATACAGCTAAAAATTTACAGAATAGCACTTGAACCCCAAAATTCTGACTTCAAGTTGAATGCTTTTTCTTCTATACTATGGTTCCCTTTATTGTAGTAGTTCATCAGCCAAAAAAAGTTTCCCGCCAGCCAGTGAGTGGATAAATGCAATTTATTATGTACTCATTAAAAAAATATATATGTTAAGTTTCTCGTGTAGTTTAGAGTTAAATAAAACCATGCAGGAGCAAAATACATGAAATCTAAAGTTATATGAAGAATTACTTAGTTAAAATTTTAATAAATTATTTAAACAAATCTATAGGTAGCATGAGTATATGCAAAGGGGAAGTTAACTTGGTTTAGGATAATAAGACTCCTCAATGAACATTTGAGTTAAGATATTTATGACAAGTAGGTGCCTTGAGGAAATTGAGATTGCTTTGAACATAATGCTTGAATCCACAATTCATATGTTGAAATCCTAACCTCCAATATAATGGTATTAGGAAGTGGTGCTCTGGGAGGTGATTAGGTAATGAGTGGAGCCTTCATGAATGGGATTGGTGCCCTTAGAAAGAAACCCCAGAGAAATACCTTATCCTTTCTGCCATGTGAAGATACAACAAAAACATGGCTATAACCAGGAAGTTAGTCTTCATCAGACGCCGAATATGCCAGCACCTTGATTTTGGATTTCCCAGCCTCCAGAACTAGGTGAAATAAATTTCTGTTGTTTATAAGCCAACTAGTCTATGGTATTTTGTTATATAGCCCAAACTTATTAAGACAGGAATGGACAGAATCTTTTAAGCAAGAAAAATAATTTCATATAAGAACCTCATACATGAGAGGAAATCTTTGTACATTAGAAAAGAAAATGAAATCCAGTGCTATTGGAATATGATGAGTGATGGGGCAGGCCATGCTCATAGATAAAGAAAAGCTCTGCCCCACATACAACTTCCAAAGAACACTCTATTGCTCCATTATGTAGAGCTGCTCCCTAGTACCCAGGAACAGTGATTACCTAGAATAACTATTTCCCCTTGGTGCAGAGGCATTTTAAGTTTCATATATAATTCACATCTTGCCATTGCAAACATTTCTGTATGGATGCTTATTGTGGTACCTAGAGATGGAGAAATGGGAACAGATAATAACCTAGCTGTAGAGTTTTGGAACATGGTGTAAGACTTAATTTCTTCTGATTTCCATAGAGAGAAAATTCAAAAAGGAATAAAGACGCAGCTACAGTCCAAAATAAGTAAGAAAAAAAAGAGATACACACTTTAAATTAGAATGTTTTTAAATTATTCACTTTATAACCTGGCCATGTACTATATAGTCCCAGAAACCTCCATGATCAGGGACTTGAAAAAGTGCCAGCTGCTGAAGGGAAATTTTTTGTTCTTGCTTTCTCTTAGAGTAAAACTATGGTCCTTAGTTTTTAGTGCCTCTTTCTCCCTGTTAGTTTCCTCTGTATTTGGAGGTAAGAAATTTTTTATCCTAATTGATTTACTTTTTATTGATACTGCCTGTTCTCTGAACTCTAAAGTTTATGAATTTTGTAAGTCTAGCATTCATTCTTTTCACTATTAGGATTTCTAGAAAGAGATGATTTTTGCCCAAGAATAACATTTCTTACATATTTCTAACCAGTTATCTTTCTTTTGTTTTGTTTAGAACTACTTTCCATGAAAGAATTACATGTATATGTTCATATACCTTTAAACTTTAATCATGATCCTAATTTCACAAAAGAACAATTTATAAACTAATTATGCAAAATTATTGGAGATGCAAATGTCAGCTCAGCAAAGGATACTGTTTGACAAATGATTAAATAGTCACCTAGTAATTGGATGAGACAGTGGCAAATGCTGGTACCTATTAGCAGTACATCCTAATTCCTATCAGCACAATACTTATTAAGGACTTATCCTGAAATAGAAAAATACTCTGAAATAATTTATGAGTGAGCGTTGCATATAATACATCTATCTTGCACATTGGAAAGTGACACAAACCTAGAGAGAGCTAATGATGCCATTTCAGCATACCACATCCATCTTTACTAAACAATACCAAAGGCCAAACTAAGGGATAAGAGATTATTTCCTACAGAATGCAAGAAAACACAACCATGCCCATAAAACTCATGTGCATAGGCTGATCTTTCCATTGTCATGTTAACTTTTGTAATTTATAAAAGTCTTGGCTAACTCACTATTTTGACATTAACTCTGACCTAAATTTTTCCAATGTCAGGGGTAGTTCTGAACATAACTTTGTAACCACTTCCTAGTATCTGTCAAAGAACCTATCATTTATTGAACATTTACTATGTGCTGGATAAGTCATTCCGAATGTGGTACTCTTACTTCATACAGTATACTACTTGGTTTTAGGTAGCACATATCTATAACTTAAAAAAAAGTAAAAATGTCTTACTTTAATGTATATTAGAACATAGAGCTGGCCTTCTAAATTTAGGATATAATGCTATAATAACTAAACTGTCAGAATATAAGTTAAGTGAAAACACTAAATAATAGTATAAGTGATAGGTTTTTGGCAATGATTGTAGTGGTATTTTTTTTTCATCAGGAGTGATAGAGTGAATGCTTGTCTCACTTTTAGTTAGGTTAGAAGCTATGTATCTTCAATGCCTATATTTGTTAATTCAAGAAAGCTTTCTTATTGTTTTTGATTCTTGTGTTCCCTTTCTTTGATTTGCTTCTTCATAGAGTCCCATCAGCCATATATAAAATCTTCATTGCCTATCTGTAATACTTGTCATTTTTATTTCTTTTTTTCATTTCTTTTCTAATGTTTCACCTCTCATAATAGGTGATTCTCAGAGATCCCTGCTTCTGGATATTCTCATGCTTCCCTGAAATATGGGCTGGATCTAGGGACTTCTAATAAATGGAATATACTGATAACGATGAAATGCCACTTCTGGGATTAGGTTATAAAAAAACTGTGGTTTCCATCTTCTTTGCCCTTCCTTCACTCTCTCATTTGTTCACTTGGAAATGCACACCTAGCAGGGAATTAGTGTCTAGCCAAGAGCCAGAAAGCACCTGAAGCCTGCAAAAGATACAGGAATAAGCCTGAAAGCTGACTCTCTCATATCAAGCCTTGAGATGATGACTCAGAATGACGTCTTCATTTCAGCCTTGTGAGAGACCCTGAGCTAGAGGCAGCTGGGAAACTGTACACAATTTCTGTCTTGTACATACTGTGAAATAAATGTTTCTTTGTTTGAAATTGTTCCATTTTGGGGGCATTAATAAATAACAGGCATTATTTTGTCTTATGCCTCTTCTACATTTCACTCCTAAAATTATTTTTTCCTTTATTTCTAGTTCTTTTTCCATGTTCAAGTATCTCATGCCACAGTTTTTGAAACAATCATTTGTATTGTTCTTTGATGTCTTCATCATGTTCTTAATGTTTTTTTAGTAATTTTGGAGGCTAAAGTTTTAATGCTTTTTAGTCATGACTTTGTTTAAAGCTACCTGTAAAAATATTTTGCTCCTTATTCTCTCTCTCTCTTTTTAAATGTTTATTTATATTTGAAAGGACAGAGAGAGCTCAAGTAGGGGAGAGGCAGAGAGAGATGGAGACAGAATCCAAAGTAGGCTCCAGGCTCTAAGCTGTCAGCACAGAGCCCGACGTGGGGCTCAAACCCATAAGCTTTGAAATCATGACGTGAGCTGAAGTAGGACACTTAACTAAGCCACTCAGGTGCCCCTCTCTCTTGTTATGATAAACTTATGTAGAACATGACCTTGATATTCACTGAGTGCTCATTTTTATGTAAAGTCAGTTTTCATGAATTTTCTGAAAGCATATTCAAGGTAGCTGTCTTAGTTTCATAGCACTCTATCCTGTTTTGTTTTCATGCAGAGGTAAAAAAAAATAATGCAGCATGACTTCTGAGCTTTTCCTGCCTCTGTTCTCTCCCTATCTGTACCTTCTTTTTTCTCTATCTCTGTTACCCCTATCCTGCTCAGTTTTTGTTCCAGTTCCAGGGTTTCTTGCTGGTGTAAGGCCATATCCTAGAAGTAAGCTCTGATTGGTCAGTTTTGAGAGTTCACAAACTTTAGACTGGTCTATGCACTTGCTGAGGGTCCTATGTACTCACCCTCACCACTCTCAGCATGGGGATAAAAACTTCAACTTCAGTTACAATTCTCAAATTAGCCTACCTAACTTCCCAGTAAACTTCTTCTGGCTATTTTCAGGCCTGTCTTGTTTTCAGGTCTAGAACATTCCATATTGCATTCCTCTACTTTCGTATCAAATAAATCACGTAACTTTGGTGGTTTTCTCTTACCACTTATATTTTGAGGTTCATGGGGATAACTTGTACCTAAATTTGTTTTAAGTATCCATGGCTTTTTAACTTCTGCTATGTATCTTCTTTTATGTTTTTGTGTGGGATTCTAAGAAATTTAAAACTCTATCCTGCCACTACAGTCATTGTTTCAAAGTTTGTACAGATTGTTCATTCAAATCCCATCTGCTATCTCTCTTTGCGACCAAGAGCAAACACTGCAAGAGGATAGGTGAGGTATAAATTGGAAGGAAGAGAAGTTTGTTACAGTGTGGAAATACATCTTATTTTTAAATTTCTATGAAGTATGATATCTAACAATTGATAACAATTAGCTGTAAAATGTCTCTTTTTCCAGCCCTTCTGATTAAATTCCCCCAGGCCTACTTATTGCTCAGTGAACATGCTCTATCTTCCAAATGAGTCTGTTGAGAATAGAATGTTAATTTGTATAGGAACACAGATTTTATAAAGAATGTCATGGAAGGGGAAAAAAAGGATATATTAGCATTTTGTTTAATTGAAGACAATGAACTGTTTAAGTCCCTTATAGAAAAATCCAGGTTCCCACATGCTTTTATTTTAATAGATGGAACAGCACTAAAAAGTGTTAAATTACCATTTCAGACATAAAAATAATAAGCAAAACTGGAATCCTAGTTTTTCCCCCCTCCAATCCCTTTATTCCTTGCTATGAGATCATTTAAAAGAGTTAGCAATGTTATCCAACAATATTTAGCTGTAATACTGCATTTCCTTAGATATTCTTTTTATGATAATGTGGCAGAGAAATGGATACAGCATTCGATTACCAAAGTCAAACACATGATTGAGTGCTCCTCCAGGCAGTTGTCCATGATCCTGGAAGAGACCCACTTTCTAATGACTTCCTTCTCTCCCTGTATTTATGAGCCATTGCTCAGAATAGGAAATATATTTGTGCATCCCATAAAACCTGGCGGGAATGAGAAGGGGAGAATTTGTGGTAACAAAAATGGAATGAACTTGTGTTAAAGCTAAGACTAGTCTTTTAATTGTACATAAAAAATAAGACTATGAACAACACAATGAGGAGAGTTCACATTATAATCAAGGCTGACTGCATTCTCATCTCAAATGCTCCTTGACAATCACATCTATACTACAAACAACTTTTCTTTACAAAATCAATGAGCTTGAAAGCAAGTTTGGCATGTTTTAAATGCATGTCTACTGTATGTGTATTATATGAGTGTGTTAATGTTTGTGCCCACACTCAAGTATATAAACCTCTATACCTAAAAAAAGGCCAAGGAGAAGAAATAAAAGAGTGAACCCATTAGAACATATTTGACATTCAGCCTCTGAGGAATTTGTTCTGATATCTTTAAAGTAAATAAAGATATGAAACCTACTTTCTATTTGAACAAGTGTCATTCCACAAATCTTGGGGAAAAACTGATAACCTATAAGGCTATTGAAGGGTTTTATTTTTCTTTTCCACTGAACTCAGGAAGAGGACAAGACAACCACAATACTATATAATTGAACATCTGCTAGAAACAGGTTTAAATCTCTTAATTTTTCTTATGAAATTAAGCAAAAAAAATGAAGACTGAGTGTTATCCAGTGTTAGCATTAATGATCTTATCTTCCCATTATAATCACTGTACTGCAAAATTAATAGCAAAAGCTTAAAAAATAGGTTTGCTCATTAACTAAACTGAAGAACAGAAATCCAAAGATAAAATGTAAACAGACGTTGCTATATATTGACAACAATTTTGAAAATTCATATTTGGTCTTCAGATAGATGATATACCTGAATTTTATATTTTAACAGATATTTTGATTTATAAAATTCCATGTCAAATATACACATACATACACATAAATGCTGCAGTATAATGGTAAGTGTGCAATAAATATTTGTGAAATTATTTAATTTATAGCACATGTACTCTTAAAGGGATATTCATCATCTAATAAAATATTTTCAATTCCTTGCAGTGAGAAAGTTGTGTGGGGAAACAAATGTTATACATGTTACACACAGTAGCCAAAACACGGAAGCAACCTAAATGACCATCAATGGGTGAATGAATAAGGAAACCGTGATATATACACACAAGTGACTATTCAGCGTTAAAAGCAAAGGAAATTCTGCCATTTGTGAAAACATGGATAAACCTAGCAATGTTATCCAACAAATCTTTAGGTTACACTGCGTTTCCTTTTACATCATACTGAGAGAAAGAAGTCAGACACAGAAAGACAAATACTACATGATACATGAAGAATCTAAAATTGTCAAACTCGGGGCGCCTGGGTGGCTTAGTCGGTTAAGCATCCGACTTTCGCTTGGGTCATGATCTCGCGGTTCGTGGGTTCGAGCCCCGCGTCGGGCTCTGTGCTGACTGCCGGCTCAGAGCCTGGAGCCTGTTTCAGTCTGTGACTCCCTCTCTCTCTGACCCTCCCCTGTTCACACTGTCTCTCTCTCTCTCTCCTAGAAATAAATAAAAAATATTTAAAAAAAAAATAAAATTGTCAAACTCACAGGAACAGAGAGTAAAATAATGCCTGTTCCAGGATAGGGGTAGGGGAAAATGAGATGTTAATCAAAGAATATAGAGTTTCAGTTACAGAAAATAAATAAGTCCTAGAGATCTACTGTACAGCCTAAAGCCTAGAGTTAATAATAAATATTGTATTGTATACTTAAAAATACTTAAAATAATTAAAAATTTACGAAGAGAGTAGATCTTATGTTAAGTTTTCTTATTACAAAAATATTATAATAGGTTGAAGAGGGTGGGAGGAAACTTTTGGAAGTGATGAATATGTTTATGGCACAGGCTATAGTCATGGTTTTAGAGGTGCATACTTATCTCCAAACTTCAAGTTGTATACATTAAACATGTACAGCTTTTGTGTGTCAACCATATCTCAGTAAAGTGGTAGAAAATATTTACCCATGACTAACCAGTTATAAAATAGTGGCTATTTACACATGTAACAATAAATTCTATTTCCCATGTATGTCATGATCTCTGGTGGTAGGTCCCTCCTATATTTAACAATGCAGTAAAAAAGTAATTCAAATTAATTTCAAAGAAAACATCAAATATTACAAAGATGTAGCATTTTATAGTCTTTAAGTGGGATACTGGATGTGATTATTGAATTCCTTAACTTACTGATTTCATGAAAAATTCAGATCAGGTAGAACACTATCATTTAACAATTAGAGAAAGTGAGTCCATGTGAATGATGACATAGCAGGTGATTAAAAAGCATAAGGATTTTAATATCAAAAAAGAAGATCCTTGTATATTTTAATTTTTGTAATAAAAAAAATTAAGTTTATTTATTTTGAGAGAGACAGAGACAGTATGAGTGGGGAGAGGCAGTGAGAGAGGGAGAGAGAGAATCCCAAGCAGCTCCACACTAACAGCACAGAGCCTGATGTGGGGCTCGAACACAAGCTGCTGCATGATCATGACCTGATCCAAAACCAAGAGTCAGATACTCAAGTGACTGAGCCACCCAGATGCGCCTATTTTAACAAATTTTTATAATCATGCTATGACAGTTAAAAAAAGAACATTTTGTTTCCTTATTTCTATCTCCTTATTTTTTCCTTTTCCTAAAAAAAGTTCACAGCTTCATTTGGAGTCTAAATTTTATTAAGTACAAAATGAGACAGGGTGCTCACTTTCACCATTCCTATCAGAAAGCCTAACCAGAGCTTTCACAAAATCATAGAAAGATTGATAGATATTTAGATAGATAAATAGATAGATGGCATAAGAATTAGAAAGAATTACAAACATTAGAAAATCATGTGCAGACAGCATGATTTTATATACAGAAAATCCTAAAGATTTCACCAAAAAATGGTCAGACCTAATAAAAGAAATTAGTGAAGTTGTAGGATACAAAATTAACAAACAAAAATCAGTAGTGTTTTTATGCACTAACAATGAATTATCTGAAAAAAATTTAAAAATTATCCCTTTTCTAATAGCAACAAACACAATAAAATATTTAGGTATAAATTTAACCAAGGAGGTTAAAGTTTTCTACATTGAAAACTACAAAACACTGATGAAAAAAATTGAAAAAGACATAAATAAATATAAAGATATCACTTGTCTATAGATTGGAATTGTTAATATTTTTTAAATGTCCATACTACCCAAAGGTATCTATAAATTCAATGAAATTCCCATCAATATTCAAATGGCATTTTTTACAGAAGTCAAAGAAACAATTCTACAACTTATATGGAACCACAAGAGACATTAAACAGCCAAGGCAGGAAGCATCATATTTCTTTGTTTCAAGCTACATTATAAAGGTATAGTAATTAAAATAGTATGATACTGTTGTAAAAAAACAGACAAACTGATAAGGATCCAGAGTCCAGAAATTAACCCAAGCATAGATGTTCTATATGTTATTTACTAATATTTACTCTTTGTTAAAGATAAAATCTCATTTTTTTCAAATTTATTAAAATATGTTGATGTCTGTTTTAATGGAATCATTGAAGGAAGTCTTTTCTTACCAACTGTCCTCAGATAGTCCCACAGTGCCCTTTGGGAGGCCATTCTATGTATAAGGCTTTCATTTCATTATTGTATAAAAGAAGGGATTATAATAAATAATACCACTTTTAAGTCTAGATTTTAATTAAATAATCCTGTCAATTAATCCATTATGATCTCCTTCACATATATTCTTTCTTAACATTCCCACAGCTGCCCCTTTAGTTCATGCTTGGACTACACTACTTCATACCTTATATTTTTCCTGCCTTATTTTAACAGTTATTACAGAAAGATCTACTGAGCCAATTTAGATGACAATGTCAAGAAATAAGCATACACTAATACAGTTACAAGTAATGCTTCCTACTTTAATTAATGATCATAAAAAAAGTTTGATCGCTGTTGTACAAAGACGTAAGAATTGCTGTAAGCTATAAAAATGTTCAAGGAAGCAGTTTATCATAATGGTTGGCAGCATGAATTTTGGAGTTAAAGAGTCCTCAGATCAAAGTCCAGTTAATTGCTAATTAAATGCATATCTTGGGGCAAGTTAAACTTCTCTAAGTACTATTTCCTTTAACTGAAAATGTGAAACAAAATAATACTAATTAATATTACTTGACTGATGGATTAAATAAGATATTGCTTATGAGGTATACAGTGACAGCCCAGAACATAGAAATCACTCTATAAATAATAGCTATTGTGAGTTTCATGATAAAGCTATGATTATGGTGTACTTTTTTTCTTTTTTAGATCACATATAGTATATTTGAAAATGGATTGTTTCTTACAGATGGGTGCTAAACCAGATTGAGTCCTGTTGATTTGAATATTAAAAGACTTCTAAGTTAATCTGAAATACATTCTTTGAAAAAAATATATATAGTAAAATCATTGCATTACAATTTTGGTAATATAAATCAATAGTATGTAATAATTTCCCCAAAATATGTTTTGAAAACATTTTATATGTTTCAAATTAACTGTTTCCTAATTCCCTGAAAATGTATTAAAGTTCTCTGATATCTTTCTAAGGCTTGAATGAAGCTTTTATCTGACAATTTTCATATGGAAAGAAGTTTATCAAGCAATCCATTTATCAACATGAATAATATGTACCAGTGTAATCAGGGTGTATTCAAAATACTTGTCAATACAGATTCTTAGCCAGTCATTAGCAACAATGTGTTGTTATCAATGCGCACCAACAGAATATCCTTAAATATTACAAATAGATACTTTCTCATCTTTCATTACCATTCACCACTCATATAACTCACCATTTGTATCACAATCCAGTTTTTGTTTTTAAAGGTTGAGAGTTGTATATAGTTAACAACTTCCTCACCTCATACTCTACTTAGATATAAGACAAACAGATATCCCATCCATTCAAGCCTATAGCATGTTAACACTAGTAAATCATGCAGGGTCCTTTCAGGAAACAGCACAGTCACATTTATAAGAAAATTACAAGGTATAACGCAGAACCATCAACCAGTAATTGTAAACCTGCTACAACCTCTAGGCCTGAAGAAATTGGGGACAAGAGATCCCTAGCATCTAGATGGAAATTCCTATAAGGAGGGCCATCTTTAAAGGGCCAGGGACATTTCATGGAAAACAAAAAACAAACAAAAACTAAAAAACACAGCTAGCCTGGAGCAACCTCCCTTTGAGAGATCCAGGGACATAAAATCCTACCTTTCTCCTGTCTCCTCTGATGCCATGACTTCTTACTGACTGAACACTGTACGAAGTCAGAAATCAAGGGGCTTGGTCTCCTCCACTGTGTCCATGAAGTTCAGATCCTTAAAGCAAAATACATAATTGAAGTCACTAAAGAATAGAATTGGAGGGACATAAAATAGATACCTGAAAGAACTACCTTGTCTTTTTCTGTCTCATTTTCCTATCAAATATTTAACTCTGAGACCAAACAAAACTGAAGATGGTTTTGACCTAGGTTGTACTCTGATTTAGACCCTAACAAAGGGCAAATCTCTAAGAATAGATTAACTATGATACCAGCTGTCATCCTAATATTTCCCTTAGAAAGATTAAATTTCTACTGTTTGTAATATTTAAACATTTACATTATAGGTTAATCCAGCCTTCAGACTGACATAGGAAGAGTTAAAAACTTACAACCTCTAACCTACTACAAAGATGTATTTTCCTTAAATCAAAAAGAGTTATTGCATACTTTGAATTGGGAAGGCACATTCAGTGCTCACATGAGTAATTGGTTCTGATACTACCAGCTGAGTGCTCTTATGAATTTTAATAAAATATTATTAATTCCAAATGAGAGTAATCACTTTGCTAACATTTATTTTTTAATATCAGTCACTGACTCCATACTTTGCCCTGTAGGGAAATAGCTACAAACTGCAGAAATAATCCACTAGAAAATAAAGTTCCGAGACACAAATAGAGGAATTAATGGAGCAGTAGAATTTTCTAATAGACTGTGAACACAGTAACCATCTTCCAAGAACAGTGGTAGCTAAATGTTTTCTAGGAGACCAGGCACAGCTGGGTTCAGATGAAGTTGTTTATCAGGGAGGGAGATGAGAGAAATATACCTGGAATCTCCCAGACAAAAAGAATCCACTCCCTATGAGGTCCACGGAGTTCAGGAGTGATGTTATTAAGGGCATTGTAAAAATGAATTAAAAATGTAGAAATTAGTAAAGGCAATGGGGTGTTAACAGGACCATTCTGCTT
The DNA here is from genome assembly GCF_008692635.1 of Crocuta crocuta. NCBI lineage: Eukaryota > Metazoa > Chordata > Mammalia > Carnivora > Hyaenidae > Crocuta > Crocuta crocuta. The sequence goes on along the minus strand of NW_027531873.1, from coordinate 4,740,481 downwards.
GTGATGAAAAAAAGTGTATTTTATAATGACAACCAGATAATTCTCTACATGATCTAAAAATCTGACAGTAAAATCAAATGAGAAAAGCATCTCTGGATCTCATGACTACCCTTAAACGACTGATGTAAGGAAGGCCAGGTGATCAGGCTAAAACATCAAGGAACCAGTACTGATGATCTGCTGTCAGAAAGATCTTTCTGCACCTCCTACCCCAATAAGCCAATACTGTAGTCTTTTTTAGAGAAGTATGCATTTATTTCCTTATTGAATAAACTATCTAGTTCTAGAAAATCCAAGCCAATAAGTTTTGGAATAAAGACATGGACTACATGTTGGGATGCCTGAGTGGCTCAGTCAGTTGGGCATCCACCTTCAACTCAGGTCATGATCTTGTGGTTCATGAGTTCTAGCCCCACGTTGGACTCACTGCTGTCAGCAAAGTGCCTGCTTCAAATCCTCTGTCCTCCTCTCTCTGCTCCTCTGCTTGTGCTCTCTCTTTCAAAAATAAACATTAAAAAAAAACTTTAAAAGAAAGACATGGACTATGTGTCAAATAGTGTATATTTGATTGAATTTCCACTAGCAAAAGTAAATGAGTTGTATTAACTATTATGCATCAAACTCTGAACCCTCTTATGGCCTTAGAGATTCATCATTGACCCAGTGACATCACTCTAGATTAGGATTCTTCCAAAAGGGATAGCTTTATTGGAAACCTTCTTGGGCCATGAGTGATAAAAAATTCAAGAATTACCCAAATTCCCCTTAGAAATCCCCTTGGGCCCTTCCAAGCTCTCAAAACCTTCATTTTCCTCCTGTCTATTCAACTTTGAAAAATGATCAACAGAGTAGAATCTACTAGGGTAAGACACTGACTAATTCTGTCTTCTTGATCTTATGACTCCAGAAAAGCAAAGCATTCTGTAAAAGAAAAACAGAAATATCTGTTTCAACAACCTGGACTTTTGAAAAATTTACATTAGGAGGGGCTTAGAACTGAAATTTTTAACTCTTAGAAGGGACTACATCTAAACCATTTATGTGATCAATTCCTGACATAGAAATATTAGGTAATCTAGTAACTACATGAACATATTCTGTGTCTAAATCCTCACTGCAGCCACAAGGGGAAACAGGAGTCATGTCAGAAAGCAATTGGAGGAGTTTAGACATCCTCTTAAATTAAAGCCCAAATAGAAGCTAAATATTTAGTACCAGGTTCAAAGGACAAATAGGAAACTCAAAAATATTGGTGTTACACTGAGTGTGGATATAGGGAGCAAACTAAAATCTCTACTTATTTAAGTAGAAGTGATTTTTTTAAAGCATCAATCAAAATGCCCCTAAATTTTCAAGGCTTGCACAATAGACAAGAAATAGTAAAAGCTTGCTATGTCACAATTAACATTTTCAGTGATACACTTATCTATACTTAAGTTTATAGATTTCATTGTCACCAAGAGTTTCCTGAAGCAGAGAAAAAAATCCTATCTTTATAACCAGGTAGAATTCCTTCACTTAAAGATACTTTAGTGAAAAGAGGCTTGGGTGGCTCAGTTGGTTAAGCATCCGACTTCAGCTCAGATCATGATCTCACAGCTCATGAAGCCCCATGTCAGGCTCTGTGCTGACAGCTCAGAGCCTGGAGATTACTTCAAACTCTGTGTCTCCAGCTCTCTCTGCTCCTTCCTCATTGGTGCTCTGTCTCTCTGTCTCTGTCTCTCTCAAAAATAAATAAACATTTAAAAAACTGGTAAAAAAGGGACTTTAGTGAATATATTAATGTTATTGGTCTCAATCTTCATTATGCCTAAGAATCAGTTTAGAATAAAAAAAAGAAATGGTATTCTGGGGCACCTGGGTGGCTCAGTCATTAAGTGTCCAACTTCCGTTCAGGTCATGATCTTGTGATTCATGGGTTAGAGCCCCATGTCGGGCTCTGTGCTGACAGCTTCCACCCTGGAGCCTGCTTCAGATTCTGTGTCTCCCTCTCTCTCTCTGCCCCTCACATACTCATGTTCTGTTTTTCTCTCAGAAAATAAAAATAAATAAATAAAATAAACATTAAAAAGAAAAAGAAAAGAAATGGTAAAATGGCTCGACTCTTAATGGTCCTGGTTCAATTGCTGTGGAATGGGGCTAGTCACTGGTATTTTTTGTGTGCCCAACATAATTTGGTTGCACAATGAGGGTTGATTGAAGCTGAATCATCCATTTCATAAGTAAGAGAAGGGCAAGGGAATTTATGCGATCTACACAAAATCACTGTTAGTAGAAAGAATACCAGCTTTGTGGACAGAGATAGGGGTTAGAGTCGTGGCTCTCTTGCTGAATAATAATGTGAAATTATGCAAATCACATCAGCTTTCAGTATCAAGATACTCACTCATAAGGAACATTAAAAAATGCATGCTGACCTATTTCACAGGGTTGTTGAGAGGATCATCATAAAACTAAGCAACATAAACTATGTAGAATTACTTCGTAAAATGTACACACTTATTAGGGATAGCTGTTATGTGTAGTAAAGACAAGATAAGAAGTTTCTGCTATCTTCTGATTCTGTACATTTTAAACCATTCTTTTTTATCAGTGGCTATTACACTGCTAGTTACCAGGCATCATATAAGTCAACACATAGTATTAACTAGCTTATCCCCATGTAGTGGTAATTTTTATAATCATGACCCAGATGCTCCATAACTCCACTATTCAAAGTATGGTTGGTTGAAGAACTTGCAGCATTGGCATCGCCAAGCAGCTTACTAGAAATGCAAATCATGCCTCACCTCAGACCAATAGAATCTGCATCTTCCATTTAACAAGATCTCAAGGTGATTTGAGGCACATTAAAATTTGAAAAGTCCTGTTTTATGAAATCTCAAAGTGTCTTTGGCATAATGAAACCAGGTCTTGTGCCATTGAGCGATTCTTTTTCCATTTTAATTCATCAAAAACTAGAAATGCATATATAATACATGTGCGCAAAGGAGCGTGATTCTATCTGAAACTACTGGATAAAGTAAATGTCCCTTTTCTCTGTTTAAGCTGAAGAAAGCATTTATTACACTAATTTAATCAAATTCTTTAGATTTTTCTTCATAATAATTCTTAACAGCAAGATAGATACATTTGAACTAATCATTATTAGGTCCTGTGAAGGCTTGGGAATTCAGCATTCTCATTTTAAAAGAGATTTTGTGAACAAAAGTGATTAAACTCTATAAGAGCAAAGTCCCTCATTGACTTTTCTCCCATTCTCCAAAGCCACAGGCTCATATTATCCAGCCCAGGTTGAAACTAATTTGTGATTTTAAGGGGTGACCAAAACATGCAGTTTATTTTTTGGATTACATTTTCTTAGGGAAGATGAATCCTTGGTGATTTTAATTCAATCAGAATATTGCAGTTTGGAGGGGGGGGAGTTCACAGAGGAGAATATGGTCTCATTATTTAGACTTAAAAGAAAGGAAAGAAAAGAAGTAAATAGTTTTGTCTTTCTTTCCCCCCTCAAAGATGCTATGCTCCAGTTAATCACCCTAGGCTCTGCACAAATTACGAGTGTCTGAGTGGAGATTAAATAAGGTGAAATCTTAACAAATGGCAGTACATCAGTCACTCAGCCATCACACAGACTCTGCATATTGAGTGGCTGGAAATTTTCCTGCAACCCCAGATTTCCCTCCACATCTAATTGGGTGTAAATTGGTGCCTATTTATAGTCAATCTATGAATAGATGTCAGTCCAAAAGTGTCATGGGCTTGAGGTATATTGTAAGAGGCTTATGATGAATTTGTTTCCACAAGAGGTAATGATTTTTGAAAAGTGTGTCCACAACACGTTAACAGGGCAACAAGATGTGGCAGGAAAGATGTTTCCTAGAACATCTTTTCAACCTTTTGTGAAATGAGCCAGCAGTAAGGAAATTCAAAGTGATCCACAGGGCTCTGGCAGAGGAAGGCAGGTAGGGGCTCCCACTTTGTGCAACTGTCAATTTCACTTAGGAAAGTCAAAGCACAGAGAGAGAATCTAAGGCTCAGACATAAGGTAAAAGCTTGTATGGGAGGATGAATTTGCTTAAATAGATTTCATCCCCCACGTTCACCCTGAGGAAGTTACTGATTGTTAGGTATTAAACATAGGTAACTGGTCAATATTTCTGGCATAGTTCTCTGGAATGCAACTTGTAGTGAATGAATTAAATAATGCAAAATGCATAGCCTTACTGCTAGAGATAACATTACATTAATTTATGTAAATCTATATTATGTCGTATGTCCTTTTCAGTTCAATACTACATGGAGCCATATCTTTTTTTTTTTTCACTTCATAGAGGAATATTTCATGCTAAGGCAACACGAAATGCTCGCTGGTACATTCACCAACATTGTCACTTTGATTATGTTCTCAATGAATTTCTCCATAGCAGCCTTTCTCCCTGTGCTTCCTCATCTCTATTCCAGTCAGAAGAACTCCTCTCTGTCAGGGACATAGAGGCATGCTGTACAAACACATTCTTTATGGCTAGATGCAGGTTCCCCTCAGTTGATAGACAAAGAGATGATCTATTAAATGTCGTGCCTGAGGATGACAGAATGGGCATTTACAGTTAGCAATACAAAAAACGTCTAAAATGTTTAGAAGTTTCCCTGAAGACAGAAAAGTCTCTAAAAGTTTCACTTTTCAGTAAGCCCTCTATTACAGAGTACTTAAGAGGTTCTAGGCACAGTTTATTCTAATTACCTAGGTTTCACAGGCTGCAAAAACACAAGTATTCTAACTTCGGGCAGAGTATAACAGAAAGATATTCAACCAGATAGGTTTCTGTTTCCATTCCTGGTTCTGGCACTTTTTTTACAAAGTATCCTCAGATCCTTCAATATCCTCACTTATAAACCATCCACCTTGGTGTGGTTACTGCAATGATAAAAGGAAACAATAAAACACATCTAAAATAGTTTCCAGTGCACAACAATTTTTTCAATAAGTGTCATTTTATTTTCTTATTTCTAAAATAGTTCACAGTATTTTCAAGAAGGCAGAAGGACATAACTGTATGCAAATAAACGCAACATAAAGATAAGCTATGGAAATATACTAAAGGATACAATGTGAATGTCCATATGCTATTTGTGATTGATAACTCTGAGATCCCCATCAAGGTTGATTTCAGGTAGTAAGTATCATTGAAAAGTGGAGTGTCACACAAACTCAAGTTATGTCCAGTTATGTCCAGATTTGTTCTAGAACTTCTTGTCTGTCAATTTATGAATCTAGCATCTCACACATTTTGGAACTGTAAAAGCTGTTTCTCCTGGAAAATAAAATGAAATTTTGATCTGGAGTTTTTTTTAATGAAGGGTCTGTCTATCCCATCTCTAGCCAACATCTTCTGGGACATACAGATATAACAGTACCTCAGCTCCCTTGAAGCACTGTATACTCATAAACACGGCATATGCCAACCCAACATACCATGTGTATCTTCTGAAACTCTGATATTCTGCCTGTATGTATCAATAGAGCTATATCAGTGACCCAAATAAACACTAAAATACTGCCTTACACTAGGTAAAGAGGTAGCTACTGCCCTGAGCCTTGATAGGGCCCACATACTCCCATAACCTTCCCATGGAAACCCTACATATCTCCATAATCCAACAACCAAATAAGTTTATGCTTCCAAGATCCTGCTCTGACACTAGTGCTGGAGTCTGTTTTCATTGATCAGAATCTGTTGTACTTGTTATTAAATAGTTGTGTCACATATTCATCTGTGTCTAGGTCTTTGTCCTTATTGCTCTCCAATAGAGTACAGGATAGCACCACTAGCCTATTTCCACAACTGCTTTGATTTCTGCTGCACCCACACCCTCTGCCATCCCACTGATCCTTTGCAAGCATGGTACTGACGGAGCCTGAGAACAAATCTCATTTCTTTTTTTAATGTTTATTCATTTTTGAGGGAGAGAGAGTAAGCAGAGGAGGGGGAGAGAGGGAGGGGGACAGAAGATCAGAAGTGGGCAAGTAGGTTCTGAGCTGACAGAATAGAGCTCAATATGGGGCTCGAACTCATGAACCATGAGATCATGACCTGAGCTGAAGTCAGATGCTCAACTGACTGAGCACTCAAGTGCCCCTAAATCTCATCTTTTCAATTTTTGGTTTTATCTCTTAAGTCACTTTGGATCCTCCTTTCCTCATATAGGAAAAATGTGGGAACTTCATCCTACTTTACTGCCGTGGCAGTGACATGTCCTTCAAAGATTTTTAGTCTAGTTTAACTGCTCTGACTACAGTCTACTGTAAGCATCACCGTGTCCATCTCCATAATGAAGACTGAGAATATGAGAGGTTATTCCTAGTGCTGTGGCATGAGTCCTGACATTTAAACTAAGAATGCTAGATGCTTCTTAAAAGGCAGACACAGAGCTATAAAAGAGGAATAGTTGGTCTTGGTTGGTTCTGTCAAAATGTTTTTCAGAAGGAAATATAACCACGTCAGGATAGACCATGGTCAATGGTATTAATGAATTATAGGTTGTGGCTGTTTAACATTGATTGGGGTTTTGTTATTTCATTCATTGGGGCTGTGGTAATGAAGTTCCATAGAATGTTAGGAATATCTGAAAATCGTGGAAGACCCAAAACTGAAGGCTCTCCTCCCTCAGCTGGTCCACCCATGACAACAGCCCCAATTTGTCAAATTCTATCCCAGTTCTCTCTGCCTTCTGCTGTTGGTCTGTGTTAATAACTCTATTTTTTTTCATTCACCTAGATTCTAATATTTTTCCCAGCATGCTCCCAGCTTTTGAGAAAAGAGTTTGAATTTGCCCTCAAGGGAAAATAAGCCTTCTATCCAATTTCTTTGAGTCTTGAAAACTACTCTTCCCTCTTCTGCTTTCTACTTATTTCAGTGATTTCTATATAGCTGTAACCTAACAAAATGTAACCTTCCAAAACTGCTTGCATTTATTATAGAATTAGTCAACATTAAAAATGGAATATAAAATTATTTAATTTATGTAAATTAAGTTTTCCTATTAATTAACAAACCATTTATTTATTCTCCTAGGGTATGGAAAAAGACCAGAAGATCTTGATACAGTCTCTGTATTGGTCCATTAAAACTGTGTAGGAAGGAGGATCTCTCTTCTCCAGTGACTACACAGCCTCTGCAGATAAATTCTGGTATGAGGCCTTTTATTAGAGCAATGTCCAGAGCCTTCAACCAGAAGCTTCAAGCTTTGTAAAAGCAGAAGGACCTCATGTACTCTGCAACAAGAGTAAGTAACATTGAACTATGGAAGCACAGAGACCTTAAGCCTTTTCGTGAGGAACTGCCTTCCTTCAATTGGTTCTATTTTCACTAGTGATATGATTTTATATGCAAAGTAACTAATGTTAATTTATTGATTCTAAATATGGTTAGCCAAAATGTTAGCACAATGGCTCCTCCTATCTGGCATTGGTTTTCTGAATATACAAATTAGGGACTCTTCATGTGTTGATGCTGATACTGTGCTGTGGCTAGAACTGAGACAGAATAATTCCAAATAATCACTTAATCCTCCTGGTTCTCCTCATTTGGCTTATTCTCCAGCCTGGCCTCCCTCAGTCTCAACAAGTAGTATGTCAAAGGAAATCACACTCACTAATTAGGGGTGGTAGTCAAAAAGTGTTCCAGTTTGAACTGTAATAGCTCCTTCCTGGTTTTGCAGCTTATATGGTTAAGACAGAGTATCTTTCTGTGCATTTAGGCATGACAAAATAGGTATCCGTTATAAAAATGTTGAATGGATTTTCCTTCTTTCCATCTCTAAACTTCACCTTAAAATTTGTTTTCAAATAAATGTGAAAATGGGTTCCATCCCCATTTTGATGGAGACTTTCTTGCAGTCAGAACCCAGGAACCCAAAGCCTTACAAATATCCAGTATAATGTTGATGTAAACTATGCATTGAGATATACTCCACAAGGGACTCAAGGCCAATTCTGAACAGATGCTACTGACTTCTTCACTCTTCAGCAGATGCAGTCACATACATTAAATGTGCATCAATTATCTAATCAGAAAGAGTGACTAATGAAATATAATAGAAAATCTAGAAAGAAAGCAAAGTGCACATGGCAAGCAATTTGGCATTATAAAGGTGGTCTCTCAAAGTAAGCAGAGGAGAGAAAACTTTTTAGGAAATTTTATCAGGACAAATATTCAATTGAGAAAGAAGATAAATTTGGATTTGCACTTCCAACTTTATACCACACGAAGGATAAATGCAAATGATTAGAAATATAACTGTAAAAATAAAACCATACAAGGAGTGAAAGAAGAAAAATTAGTGTATTCCTTTGTAATCTCTAAGTGAGGAAATCTTAACTATGATTTGATTTTGAAGTAATTATAATAAAATGTAATATATTTGACTATGTATTTTTTANGGAGTGCTCATGTATTTATACATAAAAAGCTCCTAAAAACAAAAAAGAAAAATAAAACCTAAGTTTAAGTAAATAAAATATATAGACATTTCACAGAAAAAGAAATTTAAATAGCCATTAGACACAACAAAATGCATAAGGAGTTGCAAACAAATAGCAACAAATGCATGTTGCTATCTGGAAGTGTTTCAGGCAGAGTGAACAGCAAGTACAAAGGTCCTGAGACAGGAGTATGTTTGTTGCTAACTAGGAAAGAGTGTGTTGATTTCATATACTGAAGCACGGGTAAGCAAGGGGGAGAGTAGTTAGAGACCAGGGAATGGTTTGTTCGGTGATTTCGTAGGCTCAGGTTAGGACGTTGATTTCATCATGAAGAAAATGGGAAACCATTGGCTTCAAGAAAGGGAGAAGACTACTATAACCTGCATTATAAAAGGATAATTCTAGCTACGAAGTAGGGGGTAGAATGATGGTAGATTAGCCCATACTCTGCTTATTGTACTGAGATCAACACCCTTAAGGCGAAAACACAGAACTGTGACCTGTCTTGCTCCAAACTTTCCAAGAAACGTACACACTCAAAAAACAAAACCAAAAAACCCCCCAGACAAAAACAAAAAACAAACAAAAAACATTTCTTAAGTTCCAGAAAGAACTGTGTTATGATCTGACTCTGACATGCATTAGCTATGTACCATGCCCAAAATGCTTACCTTCCCTAAACCTCAACACATCCTCATCTCTTGCATGGGTTAGAAACAAATACTTACTATGACTGTAGTCCAAATTAACAGAGATAGTGTGCATAGGCACCTAACTTTAGATGCCCACCAACCATTTCTTCTATTGTTTCTCTTTCCTTTCAGGCTGGACTCTAAGGCATAACTTTCATACATGAAGTTGTTTTAGGTAAAGTGATAGAATCAGGGATTGGGAACCCAGCGAGGAACTGTTCTCTGCCTATACGTAAGAAGGCCCTCTTCTCAGAATCTTGACAATGCTCACAATCTAGCCCCAAGCTAAACCAGATCTTCCATGTTTGATAGAAAAATAGATTTTTCTGAGTTCTTCAAAATTTTAATTTTTCCCTCTCTAGTCCCCTCAGAATTCTTTAGTCCCATATAGTCTCTCGAGTCCCATACAGAGTTCTTTATGTCTTAAATTGGCCCTAAATGGTCTTAAGTTTTCCTCAACTTGACTTAACTTTAAAGAGGTTTCTTTCTGACATAGGTCCCTGACTTCCTTTTGCTTAGAACATTTATTTTAGAAAATTTATAATTGTAAATCCTTTCTTTGTCCCTTTGAGATATATATCTTCTCCCAGTCTCTTGTCAGTTTTACAACCCAGGAATGTCTTTATCCAGGACCTGGGAGCCAGCCCCTCGAATCAAAATCATTAAGAAAGATAGTGCCCTTATCTTCTAATTTCTGTGGGACTATAGGAACCTAACTTTGATAATCACCAGTTAGCAAAATCAGATTGTCACCAGTTAGCAAAATCAGATTGTCTAATCACACCAACCAACATCCCCACTAAAATTCTTCTTTATTTTCCATTAGCTCACCCAGTGCCTAAAACCTCTCCTGCTGTTTATGTCAGTAGAGTTGAAGTCAATCTTTTCCCCCGTCATAATAGTCTTGAATTACATCTTCCTTGACTGTTTGACTCTGTCCTATGCACCTTTTTTTTTTTTTCTTTAATAATAGATGTCATCTTGTGAAGACCAGAGCACTCACTGAGGCTCATGCTTAAAACTTAAAATCCAAGATTAGGATTGGATTGCCAACTTTATGCATATGACCATGCTGCCCCCATCTCCACAGTTGCCCAGTGAATTCAATTTCTTATATATGCTATCTTTCCCTGAAGCATCTGTCTGGTAACTTCAGCAGGGAACCAGGTGCACTGGAGAGCCCACTGGTTGTGGGGCTCTAGTTCACTGTATCTCTTTGATACTAAAGCTGAGGAGAAAGATCACAGATGCTGGAAACATTTATAGACAGAAGATTGTCCCTAGTTTTCATTTGCATCTCTTTGTTCTCATCAAAGACACTTGGACAACAATAGCCATAAAGAAGATCCATCAACTTGCTCATTATATGCTTCTTTCTGGGGTAGCAACATAGCTGACATTTCCCTTGCTAAATCGCAAAAGCTCTGATTAAGGCACTGCCCTGGGCAAGTGGCTTATCCAGGTGAAATGTGAGTCTCCTGCTTCTTAAAGCTTTCATTAAGTGCTACACATGAAGGGGCCTTCACTCTAAGGTAAGCTTTCTGCATATATGATAGCAACAAAGGGCACATGAAATTATGATTTCTACTTAATCAAAACCTATGGGAACCTTGATTGCACCCACTTGCCCCCCCCCCAAAAAAAATCATTACCTTAGATATGTTTGTCTAGAGTGAAGGCTGAAAAAAACAAACCATTGTGAATTGGTAGAATTACAATCTTGTGCCAACTTCAAAAAGCAGAATGAAGGTTGGAAGTTTGGGGTTCAATTTAAGGAAGTGAATTTTAGGAGGTGAAAGTCATAGGACAAGCTGCATTGAGAGGTGGTGAAGTAGTTACAAAGGGAATTCATGCATGAAAGAATCACTACCACTTCTACCATTTCTGAAATGATTGGATTCTTTATATTAAATTTTCAACAAAAACAATTTGAAGGTATCCTGAACTGCAATCTGCTCAGATTCTTTCAGACTTTTACAAGGCTTTCCTTTCAGTAAATTTAGAAGTATATCCTAAGCAATGGAATTCTTAGAGATTGTCAATATTTTTCTTTATACCAGTTATATCAAGTTACACTTCTGCTAGTGAATTATGAGAAGGCTCATTTCTGCTCTGGCAGACCCATAGTGTATAATCAAGATTTTTTACTTTTTCCAATCTGAGATGTGAAGATATGGGTAGTTTGGATTTACATTCCTTTTATGATGTGTGAGGTCAAACATATTTTTCTGTGTTTAAGAGCCAGTTTTGTTTCCTTTACTGTAAATTTTTTTGTTCATTTCCTTTGCTTATTTATTTATTAAATTGTTGGCCTATTTCTTATTGATTTATAGAGCTCCCAGCCATTTTTTTGATATTAGCAAATGCTTCCCAGAGTTTCATGTTTTCTCATACCATTATGTATGGTGTTTTTCTAATATAAATTTCAAAAAACCTTTTTAGTGGGATTTATCTATTTTCTCTTTTTCCCTTTCACTTTTGGACACAGTGTCACACTAGGAAAAAATGTTTTTAAAATTATTCTCCATTTATTGGACCAATATTTTTATCAGGTTATATTTCATATTTAAATCTGGAGTCCATTTAGGTGTGAACTATTAATGTAATTTTAATATTTTATAGGTGACTGCTCAGATAGTCTAACAACATTCATTGAATAGTCTATCAGTTCCTCACCCAGTGTGAAATGCCACTTTTACCACATACTTAAATTCTCACATATATTTGGTACTATTTATAAAATTCGTAAGGTATTCAATTGACTGGTCCATGTATGTAATAGTATACACTTTTTATTATTCTAGTTTTGTCATATGTTTTAGTGGCTATTAAGACTATCCACTCTCCTACTCAATCAAACAATGTCCTGGACATTATTGGGTTTTTTTTTTTAATATGAAACTTGTTCAGTAAGAAAATAATGTATAAAAATTTTAATAATTATTAAATGTATGGAATGGATAACTTAACATGAATTGTTAGCATGATTATGTGAGTCCTTTCAGGCATACATCATTTTGTTTCCTTTGTTTATATTTTAGGCCCCCCAGCAGTACACTTCGGTTCTCTTCACGCAGATCTTCCATATTATTTGTTAAGTTTATTCTCTCATGTGTGTTTCTCCATATTTCACTATTGTTTTCTCTTCGAAATAGGGTATTTTCAATAGTGGGCAGTTTTTTTTTTCTTTTTAATGAGAGAGTTGGTTCGTCTGGAATAAAAAAATGTGTGATAAGGAATGGTTGGAGTCAGTACTGGAGAAGAACATTGGGGTCAGGTTTCAAAGGACCCTGAGGGCACCTGAGAGGCTCAGTTGTTAAGCATCTGACCTCAGCTCAGGTCATGACCTCACAGTTTATGAGTTCGGATCCCACATCGGGTGATTTCGAGCCGCACTTTGGGTAAAACATGAACCCGGCTTTGAGTGAGCTCTGCTTCTCTCTCTCTCTCTCTCTCTCTCTCTCTCTCTGGCCCTTGCTTACTTGCTCATTCTCTCTCTCTCTGTCTCTCAAAAATAAGTAAATAAGTAAACTAAGTAAATAAATTAATTAATTAATAAATAGACCTTGAATACCAGGAAATTTGAATCTTATTTTTTAAATGATAATTAATACCTACTGATTTTTAAAAGGTTATCTATTATATTTGGAAGATGATAGTTCTGGAATCAGTACGAAGAAGGGACTAGAATCAGATCAACTTGTTGCAAGGCATGTAATTCAGAAAAATGCTATGCTTTCCCTCATATTCAGGAAGAAAGAAGGCAGAAAGCCAGTACTTACTAAAGGCGTGTTGTTGCAGATGAAATGACACAAAGACAGGACACACACAAAGGACAGACACAGACACAACTCCGGCCAGAGGAACAATTCTATGCAAGCCCCTCTTGAGGTTTATTTTATACCCCGGTAACTGGATACAAACTGAAATCTACAAGATGCATTCCTTTACCAATTAAGGGCAAGTAGCCAAAGACATTTCAAGGACGGGGGGAGAAAAGGGAGGAAGCGACCACAGCATGTTTAGTAAGAGGCCTACTCACAATTCCAGCCTCCTCCTTAGTTCTAAGGAGGGCATGTTCCCTCGTGTGCGAGCGGACCATTAAACTTGGATATTGTGTGCAGGCCTCTTGACAGAACATCCTGTTTGCAGGCATGATCTGCCCAGGCAGAGAGCCCTGTGTGGAGGCACATCTCCGGGTCCCTAACCACACTTTCTTGTGGTCACCGTCGGGCTCCCACACCTGTTATGTTCCGACATTGTTGTAGAACTTACAGAATGTCCCCCTAAAGTAGGCTCAAACTATACCCCTCCCTCTGGCTCTTTAACCAAGGCTACCCAACCAAGGTAGCCTATTCACTTACCATTGACTGCTGGTCTATTAAAAGAAGCTTAAATAAAACTGCTTTATGCTTTGTAATTTATCAGCACTGTTCCCATAACTGATCCCTCCTTCCATCACAATTGGTCTCTACCTGCTTGCTATTTATCTTGTTTCCCTAGGTCAAAGCCATATCTGTGTGGCCCCCATCTTGAATTCATGGCTTTGGCAGTTTTAGATTAGACGTTATGTTCACTTACTATGACATTTGGGCCTCTATTCTTCCTTACCAATTCTGCCTCAACATTTTAATGATCTCAATTCAGAATCCCAGTTATTAGCTTTGGCCCCATAGAATTATATCATCAGCCCAGTCATTGGATCAACACTTTATATTTGAGAATAGGGAAACTGAAGGTGGATTATGTGTGAAAATCAATAACACTATATTTCACAAGTCAGTATAAAAATGCAGTTACATCTCATGAGTACCTGGCCTGTATTTGTTTGATATTTTCCATTTGCATAATGGCCGACTCTAAATAACACCCTCAATTATTTAAGATCATGTTCTTCCTTTAAAATCTTATAAGGTTCCCATTGTTATCACACGATATTTGCAAATCTCTCTGGTAAGGGTGACCAACTTGTCCCAGTTTGCCCAGTACTTTCCCAGTTTGACATGGAAAGTCCCCATTCTGAAAAATTTCTCAGTCCTAGGTAAACTCTTATGGCTGGTCCTCCAGTGCTCAGTTCACGCTCCTTCTCGTGTTTTCTCTTCTCTTCTATTTATTTTTTATTTTTGAGAGATAGAGAGTTTGAGCAGGGGAAGAGCAGACAGAGAGGTGGATTGAGAACCTGAAGTGGGCTCGGGCTCAAACCTGGGAACTGCGAGATCATGACCTGAGCCAAAGTCAGACATCAACCAACTGAGCCACCCAGGTGCCCCTCATGTTTTTTTCTTTTAGCATTGCTGTGTGATTTCTTCTGGAATGAAATTTCACATCATCATGGCCTCTCCTTATGCAGTTACCCACTTCCAGGACACTAAAATTCCCTTTGGCTGCTGTTGGCATCATTGTCACCTTTAATTCTGACACCTTGGGAACTTACTTCTCTCCAGTCTACTTAAGCACATTCCCCTCTTGCCCCCAACACTGGATCTCACTGTTATGATCATTTGCAGGGTTCCTCAGCCAGCTGGCTTGATCAAGTAGGTGTTACAAATATTTTAATATTTATGGATACAATACTTCCCTTTCTAAGAAAGCATACACACTACTCAGATGGTTGATCCTGGCTCATTTCAGGTACAAAAATAATGCACTTATACTTAGAGTCACTTTTTCTTATGACCCTCAGGGCTCTAGTGTGGAGTGTGTGATCTATATCCTTTTTGGTCAGGTTGGATGAATCCTTCTCTGAGACTACTGTGTTTATGTAGTCTTTGCGTCACTTTCCATAGGCCTCATAGATGCTCATCTATCTCTGACCCCCAAGGATGAATAGACTGGAGCTCATAAATTCATTTCCAGGAGGCTCCAGACCCCCATAAAATCACTCAATAGTTAAGATACAGAACAAGAGGTAAGGGTAGATAATAGATCTTCAATGCACCTCTGCTCTCCAGCAACTTGATGTACCTCCAGACTCAGCAAATTTTCATTCAACTGTCAAGTCAAGTGTGGCTTCTTTGCTTCTTAATTTTTTCAGTTGTAAATAACTGTTTTCCATGTAAGTTTTCAGATCATTTGATTCAGGCCCTTTCTCTACTATACAACTCACTACTATAGCTTTTGTTGTTGATGATTTTTTTTTCTACTTAGCTATGTAACATCTTTGTATCCCAGCTATCCAACACATAGCTGATGTCCAAATACCTGCTGTTTGTTTAACTGGCTGAAAGCAGTACCTCTGGCCTCTTTGTCAGTCTTTGCTCACTCTTACATGTCCCAGTATTGACAATAGACCCTATTAACCTATATATCCATGAGTTGGCTCAAGCCAATAGAACAACATGACAACATGACACACTTGCGGCCCTGCTTTGTTAGTTTGATTCCTGTTCATTCTAGAATGAAGCAAAGCAAAATCTCCTGCTGTATAGATGCCAGTGTTTATGCCACCACAGAAGACCATTGGCTGCTCTATCATTGGAAGCACTCATAGTTGCTTCCATTTCATTCTCCTTTGAATGGGCTCAGTACTTCCTCTAAGGCATCATTACCAGCCAGCCAACATTAAATTCTAGACCAAGAAATCATAAGACAGCATCCTTTAGTAACTTCATTTCGACAAGACACACAAAAGAGGCAATAAAAAGGAGAAAACTTCTGAAAACTGAAAAATTAGAAATGATTTTTATATCTTGTCTCTACATTCAGAAAAACTATTATTCATGCTAGCAAGTAGCTGAGGATTACATGCAGATCTCATGGATTCTAATTCATGTCTATAGTTTTTAAAATTCCTCTAAGAATTAGTATTTCCAGGGTGCCTAGGTGGCTCAGTCATTTGAGCATCCAACTTCAGCTCAAGTCATAATCTCATGACTCATGAGTTCAAGCCCCACATCAGGCTCACCACTGTCAGCATAGAGCCCGCTTGGGATCCTTGTGCCCCTCTCTCTCTGCCCCTTCCCCACTCATGTGCTCACTCTCTCTCTCAAAAATAAACATAAAAAAGAATTATGATTTCCTCTTCAACCAAACTATCATTTTTTAAAAGTTTTAATTATTTAAGTAATCTCTACACCTAACGTGGGACTCAAACTCAGGATCCTGAAATCAAGAGTCAAATGCTCTTCTGACAAAGCCAGCCAGGGGTCCCTCAACTAAACTTTGTTTTTTTATGTTTTTTTTTTTTAAATTTGTTTTGAGAGAGGGAGAGAGAGACAGAGCACAAGCGGGGGAGAAGCAGAGAGAGAAGACGACACAGAAACTGAAGCAGCTTCCAGACTCTGAGCTGTCAGCACAGAGCCTGACGTGGCACTTGAACCCGTGAACTGTAAGATCATGACCAGAGCTGAAGTCGGATGCTTCACTGTCTGAGCCACACAGGTGCCCCTAAACTTCCTAACACACAACCTCAGCATCAGATCTAACAAATTTCCTTAAAGCCTCATATATTCTAGATGCTGTAACAGGTATTTGTAATTACATTCAGTCATTTAATATTCTTAATAATGCGGTGAACAAAGAACTATTATTGGCACTTAAAAATGATTCAGAGAGGCTAAAATAATTATACCCTTCCTACACATCTACTACATTTTGGAATCATTATTGAAACCTAAGGCTAATTCTATTTCTCAAAAAAAAAAAAAAACACTTCTTTATATTTCTATAAAATAAAAGAATGCAGTCTTTCCAGCAAGTGTTAAGATGTGTAATATATGACAAACAGACTTCTAAAATGGTCCTCAATGATCCCTGTCCCCTGGTATTGACATCTTTGTATAATCCCCTTTTCTTGGTTGAGGACTGAATCTTGTGACTTGCTTGCTTCTCATGAACAGAATATAGTAAATGTGATAGGATGTCATTTCTATGATTAAGTTCCAAAAGATTATGACTTTGCTATTGTTCTTTTTCTGTGACTCTTTTGCTTTCTTGCTTTCATTGAAATGCCATATGGAGAGGCCAATGTGGTAAGAAGCCAAGAGATTCCGCCAGCCAATAGCTACACAGAGCCTTGGATATTGGAAGATGAGAATACTGGGAACTATCTTGAAGCCTGGCTACTGTTATACTGTTCCATATCTGTTTCCCTTTTTGTCTCATCTAATGTCAAAGGCTACCTTCAAAGAAAAAAGGCTTAGCAGTAGAACAGATCTGCTGCTTACCGTCTTTGTTTTGTTTTTAAGTAGAACATTTAGCTTGGATGTGCCTTTGTGTCCTAATGCAAGAAATTAGGGTAAATATCTATATTTTTATTGGATTTTGGTGAAAATCAATGATAAAAAAATTAGGTAAATGCTGAAACAGCATAATGTGCTCCATGCATAGTGGATATTTCCACTTTTCTAATTCCTATATCCTCCTCTGGACCCATATTTTAAAAAAAAATCTTCCATGCTAGGGCTTACCACTTCTTGCCTTTTATTATAGTCATTTATTATCTTACCTAACAAGTTACCAAAACACTTAGAAGTAGGAATTATATTCATCTTTACAACCCCATTAATTCAGCACCTGGTAGGTGCTCAATAATCATCAATTAAATGTTCACTACTTACTTGCACTATTCATCTAGCACTCTTTATTAATGGCCTTGTCCACTAATGAAGGGCTAGCTCCTTAGTATAAGTGACTGTACCTTGTAACTCTTTGTCTCCATTGTCAGCCTCAGGCCCTGTACAAAATGTTTGCTAATTGAAGTCTATAGAACAAATTGTAATATCCACTGCTTTCTTGACATATTCTCTTATTCTTTCAATTGGACCTTTGCTCACTCCTAGTAGGAAACAGCAGGGAAAAGTGGAAGAAGGCAGTAGAATAGAGGTTAGGCTCTAATACTCAGGGGCTAGACAACCTGGTTTGAATCAGATTTAGGCAGTTACTACTTGTAAACTTAGAAATTATTAAATCTCTCTAAGTCTCTTTTCATTATTTGCAAAATTGAGAAAAATATCTTCTCTTCCTAGGGTAGTTGTAATACTTAACACAGTGCTTACACAAAACAAGTGCATTGTAAATTTTAATTTTTAGTAAATGTCACCTTTATCAGGAAACCTTTTTAAATTACCCAAGCTGAAACTCTGCCCACAATACCTACATATTTTCTTGATTTTTCCATATAGAATATATCTTATTCAACCATTTTTAATAATGAACTATGTGGTTCATTTTCTCTTCCTTAACTTGATTGCGAATACTTAGGCCACAACATCTGGATGAGATTCAGCAGCAAGTCCTGAATATAACACAGGTATATTTCCCCACACTTCTACTTTAATCTGTCCTCCTTGTAGCAATTATATAGATTAAAAGGAGTTGCTAATATTATTGGTTGAAATTTGATAATGGGCCATGTT
This sequence comes from Crocuta crocuta, assembly GCF_008692635.1. NCBI lineage: Eukaryota > Metazoa > Chordata > Mammalia > Carnivora > Hyaenidae > Crocuta > Crocuta crocuta. Next base: position 4,721,948 of record NW_027531873.1, on the reverse strand, counting down.
TTACCAGGCAGAACTTTTGATTAAGTCTGTCACTCCGATTACTATTCTTTTGATAAGTAAACCTAGGGTTTCACTTGTAACCAGCATGTCTCTCTCTCTCTCACTCTTGTTCTTGTCCTTTGAAGCTACACTTAAGTATGTGTTACTCTTAACAGTTATCACTTTTCCATTTTCTTGGAGATGAAAACATGAGTAAATACCTAAAATTCATTTTACAGCTCATCTTTAACCAGAGAGGCTTGCTTTGGGCATTATTGAGTACTAACTCAGTATCGTTCACTCTTCTTTTGCCCTGTGTATAGATTTCTCTCAGTCAAGAATTCTGTTAGAAGGCAATGTGAATGGAGAACAGGCCCTGACTGTACATTTGTTCCTGGAGGTAATACCATCAGATCTCCATCCCCTGAATATCTAGTGCACAACAGTAGCAATACTAGTAATAACTATAGAGGCTAATATGTGCTGAGCTCCTTGAGAGCCCTTCTAAATATTTCCTGTGTACTAACTCATGAAATCCTCAGAACAACCCAATTAACTATGTACTGGGACGCTAGTACATTAACTACTTTACCAGTGTCAACTTGCTGATAAGTAACAAAGCTGGTATATAAAGCCAAAAAAATTGGTGTTAGCAAGAGATAGCTCTTATCCTTTGTAATCTATTGCCTCTCAGTGGGTACCTATAAATAGAGAGTGAATGGAGAAATTTAACTGCTCCAATCTACCCCATCATTATTCCTGAATTAGAAAGTTATGACAAGAATACACAATGGAAAAAAATATAATCTCTTCAATAAATGATGTTGGGAAAACTGGACAACAAGATGCAAGAAGAATGAAACTGAATCACTTTCTTATACCATACATGAAAATAAACCCAGTATGGATGAAAGACCTAATTGTGAGACAGGAAACTATCAAAATCCTGGAGGAGAACACAAGCAGCAACCTCTTTGACATTGGCCATAGCAACTTCTTACTAGATACATCTCCAAAGACAAGAGAAACAAAACAAAAAATGAACTATTGGGACTTCATCAACATAAAAAGCTTCTGCACGGTGAAGGAAACAATCAACAAAACTAAAAGGCAATCTTTGGAATGGGAAAATATATTTTTACAAATGATATATTGGATAAAGTGTTAGTATCCAAAATCTATAAAGAACATATCAAACTCAACACCCGAAAAACAAATAATCCAGTGAAAAAATGGGCAGAAGACATGAAGAGACACTTTTCCAAGGAGGACATACAGATGGATAACAGATACATGAAAAGATGTTCAACATCACTCATCATTAGGAAAATACAAATCAAAACTACAATGAGTTATCACCTCACACTTGTCAGAATGGCTAAAATTAATAAATCAGGAAACAAAAGATGTTGGCAAGAATGTGGATAAAGGGGAACCCACTTGCACTGTTAGTGAGAATGCAAACTTGTGCTATCACTCTGAAAACAGTATGGAGGTTCCTCAAAAAGTTAAAATAGAACTGTAATACAATTCAGCAATTATACCATTAACTATTTACCCAAAGGATATTTAAAAAAATGCTGATTTGAAGAGACATATGCATCCTGATGTTTATAGCAGCATTATTAACAGTAACTAATTTATGGAAAAAGCCCTAGTGTCATTCAATTGAAGAATAGATAAAGAAGATGTAATGAATATATACATAATATTATATTAATTATATATTTATATTAATTAACATAATTAATATAATATTAATTAACATAATTAATGTTATATTCATATAATATGAAAACTTGGTGGTGTAAATGTGGATAGAGTTCAATTCCTACTTCCCAATATAAAAGGGGAATATATATATATCTGTGTACATATATATACACATATATATGTGTATATATATATATATACACAGAGAGAGAGAGAATAGAATATTACTTAGACATAAAAAAGGATGAAATCTTGCAATTTGCAATGACATGAATGGAGCTAGAGTGCATAATGCTAAATGAAATAAATCAGTCAGAGAAAGACAAAAACCATATGATTTCACTCATATGTGGAACTTAACAAACAAAACAGATGAACATGAGGGAATAAAAGACACAAGGAAACCAAAAAAAAAAAAAAAAAAAAGACTCTTAACTACAGAGAACAAAATGAGGGTTGCTGGAGAGTAGGTGTGTTGGGGGGATGGATTAAATGGAATGGGTATTAAGTATGGCACCTGTGATGAGGATTGGGTGTTATATGTAAGTGATGAATCACAAAATTTTACTTCTGAAACTACTATAACACTGTATGTTAACTACCTGGAATATAAAGATAAACTTAAAAAGAGAGAAAGTTATGACAACCCTCTTATTAGATAACCTTAAATTAAATAAAAATAAAGCAAATATAAATCGACTTACAGGTAAAAGTAGGGGGAAAGGCACTTGAGGTTATAAAAGAAGTTTGTAGGACAAATATCTGTTACTAATACAAACAAAGCAAAATTATGCAAGCTTGGGTATAGTCTACAACAATAGCTTCTCTTCTCAAGTGGGTTTGAAGTTTTTATCTTTTATATTGGGAAGTAAGGAATCAGATCCTATCCACATTTCCACCACCAAGTGGAAATTCAGATTCAATGAAGCTCTACCATCCACTAATAAGGATTTATGTCACTCCTTCATTCCTTTGTTTCCTTTAGGCAATGGACAGGACTAGATCCAATATGCTTCTCTATCAACACTGAACAGCATGAGGTTAGTATGTTCATTCAAATAAGGTCAACTTTCGTAATTTACTTGCAAAGTCATAGAGACAATAAAGATGAATAATACTGCCTTTTATGATTTGCAACAAGATTTGTAACCTTGAAAAATAATCAACAATAGGTACATTTATGAGACTACAATGATCCTGACCACCAATCAATGTTCATCCACTTATAACTTAGAAGCAGCAAATCAATGCATATTGTTTAAGCAAGGTCTGTCCAGCAGCACAGTAACCAGGTATGGACCTGCCTTTAAGAAGCCTAGGGTCCGCATAGAGAACTAAGACAAATAGATAAGACAGTGGTCAACACAAGACAATATCAAAGGTATCAAAGGCAGTGATATACACACACAGACATGTATATATATATACCAGTTCCTGAACAGTATCATGGCAAATATACATTATTGTGCACTTAGAAAACAGAAATTTCAAAAAAGTTCAAAAATATATATTTCATATTTTTTACACAAAGTGGGTATAAAATAACTCAAACACAGAATCCTAGGATATATGTATTCTGGGGAATGGGGAAATGTTAACAGTAGAAAGATATAACAGCTAAAACATAAAATAAAACAGGGGTGCCTGGGTGGCTCAGTCCGTTAGGCTCAGGTCATGAACTCACAGTTCATGGAATCAAGCCCTGTATCAGGTTTCATGCTAAGCATGGAGCCTGCTTGGGATTCTCTCTCCATCGCTCTCTGCCCCTTCTCTGCTCACATGCTCCCTTACTCTCTGTCTTTCAAAATAAATAAATAAACATTAAAAATAATAAAGTAATAAAAATAGTAACCTTTGGTTTTCATTTGGGGTACATATGGCTATTGTACTTTGGTATCATTCATGTGATTTTTTGCTTAATATCAGTCAAGCCCTTTTAGTGAATAATTCTATCTTTGTTGTTGCTGATTTCCAGTCTATTACAGCACCCGAGGCAGAGTAGGTGCTCAATAAATTGTTAAATAAATGAATGAACAAACAAGTGGGTTAAAAATATTTCATTAAGGACATTAACAAATCCCACTCAAGTTACATGAAATTAAGAACTGAGGCTTGACAACAATCAAATTATACACGGAAGAGCTCTTTTGTTTTTTTATGGGGAAATGACATGTGCGTACTATATACACAGTTTCTGAGTGCACACGAGGACTGACACAGCCCATTTCTCCATATGTGACTGTGATTTGCCTAACAGGTTAGACAGTGATGTTTTCCTGGACTCCAGAAATTCGCAGAGGGAACTTATTAAATGGTGTGTTGTACAAATTCCAAACACCCCAAATAGTCAGCATTCCCCATCCATTTCATAAACAAACTTCAAAAGTCAACTGGTTTAATTGGACTATCAAAGTAGATCATGCTGAAAGGGTGGAGAATATATATAAATAGTCCAGTGACTGTCAGACTGAGGGAGCTAGTCATTAGATTTCAATATGATCATAATTAATATGTTATTAAAATCCTCACAAAATAAATTAGTTTCATTTAACCCCCAAAGTTGAAGTCATGCGAAAGAAGTGAAGAGGGAGAATACTCAGGGTAAAGCTCTGTACTTTACTGGAATTCCAAATCTAAGCAAAGAATATACATGGGCTATGTTATTTTTATGCCTGGAGAAAATGAGAGATCTTTTCACTTAGCATAATCCATTTATATTTTTAAGGCTTGAAACTTAAAACAAATATCTGCAAATTGAACCATATTAAGTCAGAGTCATGAACCTCTTAATCCAATATTTATCTCCAACAAAAGACATAAGTGGAGTGTTTTGCCCACCTGTTTGGATAGGTCTACCTGTTTGGATAGGTCAGCCACAAGGTTTGGATAGGTCTACAAAATATACATGTACCTAGCACAGTGCCTAGAACATAGAAGAAGAGGAGACATGTAACAAATTTTTTTGGAATGGCTTAAGTTCTAACTTCCAAGAATAACTCATTCATTCATTTTCTCAACCATTGTCTAATTTTTTTCTCTGCATTTTCTTACTGATTCTACTATGGAATTATCCTGTAGCATGTAGGAAGCACAGTCTTTGTAATTAATTTTAGGGAATTTTTTACTGAATATTTGCTCTGCAGAGCACCAAATTTCATTTTAACCTCACGAGAGTCTTATGAAGGGGGTGTTATTAGGAAACTGACACTTTTAAGAAATCCTATAAGTTGTTCAAGTTTATGTAGGTTAATAGTAAGAAAGCCAAGATTTAAACAAAATCTTTATGTTTTCAAAACATCAGCTTCCCTTCATACCAGCGTTCAAATTAAATGCAGTGGGAGAACTAGCATAACATGAATCTTCTTGGCATGGTCTTTCTCTGTCTATGTCCTGGGATCATCTAGTTCTGAATGTTTGGGACTAGAGCAGAGCTGGGGAGAGGTCTTGTAAAAAATGCAAGTTCATCAGCTTCACACAGACCTACTGAAAAACCATGGTCCAGAACTATGGAAAAGAGATGGAACCCTGAAAAAACTTAAACACCCATGACGTTGGAAGGAAGTTGAATGAAATTAAAAGGAATTTTGAGTAAATATTATTGGTCTTTTCTGAACTGGCCGATGTGATGGACAACTATATTGCACATCTGTGGCAGCTAAGACTAAGTTTGAAGCAGAATCTCAGTCATTTCATATACCACAGTTATTCATAGAAGCTGAGGATAACAGATTAACAGAACAAGTTCAGTACTGTTGAAAGGATGGGAAGGATTTTTAAGATGGAAGTAGGTGATCAATTTACTTACTTAACTAGTTAGCCCTGAACACATTAATAACTCTCTCTAGGCTTCAGGTTACTCATGTATAAAATGAGGAAAATAACATCTGTAAAGGAATAATAATACTGTAAGTAAAAATGTGTAACTGAGCATCTGGTGTGTAACAGGCACTTAGCTAGAAATACCTTCTTTTTTCTTAAAATAGCCATCTTCACCTGCGCAGATAGTCCTAAATTCTCTGGTATATTTGTACAGCTCTCTGTTTAATTTTGGCTACACGCTAAGCTAGAAGGCTATTTCTCTAGCCCAGTAACTACCCTGCAAAACCATCCCCGGGATCAAAAATGAAAAATAAAAAATTAACATTGTCTTGTAGGTCCCCAGAATAGCAGTGTGTTCATCTTCTCGCATACCAAATGCCCTTTACAAACACTGTCTAAACCTGAGATCATTCTGCTCCAGATATTCTAAAAATGGCATAAAGACTTTTTCAAGTTAAGTATCTTTATTGGGTCAGACACATGACCTTGGAGCTATGACAGCAGGGGTTATCTGAGAGAAATTCAGCAACCTCTTCAGAGTCAGTTCTGCTGGGTAAAGTTGCTAATAAGGACTGGGTCACAAGTTCAATCTCTGTGTGTAGCCATTATATTAGCTTTCTTATAAGACCTCTTTGGCAATATGACTTGGGCCAGTCTTATACCAAGTACAGCAGTGACCACAGAAAAGATGGAGCAGAGGGCAAGGCGTCAGCAGAAACCAACTCTATTCTTTAAAAACTTTCATGCACTAAGTGGATGAGGGGGCATCTCTGTCATATTCCCTCAGGAGAGACACCAACCTTTTTTTTTTTTTTCGTTTTTCTTTTTGACTCTCAAAACCCATTCTGAATCTGTTTTCATTGCAAGAGAAACTTGAAGTGAAAGTGTTTTCTTGAATCAATGATTGGGGAGGTAGAGAGGGGAAAGATATATGTGCATAATTTGGAGCATGAAGACATGTGGATATTGCAGTATTTGTATTTTGAAAGAGATGTGCTTCTGGTGAGGAAAAAAAAAAGAGGGAAGGCAGAAAAAAAGAGAGCGGAAAGGCATTCACATTTATTAAGCACTGGAGAATGACTTTATATAAACTTCTTATTTATCCATCTATTAACTATTTCTAGGTGTCAGGCACTGTGTTAATAAACACCAAGAAAAAGAGGAAGAGGGCAGACAATATTACTTGCTTTTATAGACTTTACTCTTTGGTAAAGGAAACAAATGTTGAGCAATTAATTACAAGTGTGATATGTTATAAGAATGAGAGCAAAAGGCACTATGAAAGCATATGGCAAGGAATAGCTCCAGTTAGGATTTCTGAATGTAAAACACAGAAACCATTTCTGACTAAATTTAAACTGAAATGAGTTTACAAAATTAATTTGATAGTTCACAGAATCCAGGAAGGAACATAGAATCCAGGCCTTTAGAGGACAGGCTAGAGTGCAGCCCAGAATCTCATTAGCAGGACATTAGTGAGTCCATCTGGGGATCCTACCATCACAGGATTCTGCTTCAACCACATCCAGTCTCCGTATTTCTCCAGGTAAGAAGAATATTAGAAAAAAAATAGCTGTTTTCTTTATTTCTACTAATCTGTTAACCTTTGATCAAGGTGGCAGAATCTATTAGCAAACAGAGAGTGATGTGGGAGTGAAATAGATGTCTGCAGACAAAAATATGAAAATCTTACTGAGATTAAAAATTAAAAATAGAAATACCATATGATACACTGATTGCACTACTGAGTATTTACCCCAAGAAAACGAAAATACTAATTTGTAAAGATATATGCTTCCTGAGCATTACTGTAAACAATGCTGCTATGTTTAGCAGCATTATTTACAATAGCCAAGATACAGAAGCAACCCAAGTGTCCATCAATAGGTGAACAGTTAAGGAAGATGTGGTGTGTCTGTATATGTATACGCATACAGCCATATACCATGTTGGATGGAATATTACTCAGCCATAAAAAGAGTGAGATTTTTCCCATTTGTGACAGCATGGAAGATTCTAGAAAGATTATACTAAGCAAAATAGTCAGGAAAAGATAAATGCCAGATGATTTCGCTTAGAATCTAAAAAAACAGAACACACAGGAGCACCTGGGTGGCTCAGTTAGTTAAGTGTCTGAGTCTTGATTTTGGCTCAGGTCAGGATCTCATGGTTTGTGAGTTTGAGCCCTGCATCAGGCTCTGCACTGTCAGTGGTAGGAATTCTCTCTCTGCCCCTCCCCTGCTCACTAGCACTCTCTCTCTCTCTCCCCTTCTCAAAATAAATAAACATTTAAATATATATATATATATATATTATTGTCTATATATATAATAAGAAAAACAGAACACATAAAGAAAAACAAACAGACTCTTAAATACAGAAAACAAACTAGTAGTTGCCAGAGAAGAGGTAGGTGGTGGGGGGTGGGCAAAATAGATCAAAGGCGTTAAGAGGTACAAACTTCCAGTTACAAAATAGATGTGATGAAGATGAAAGTACAGCATAGGGAATATAGTTGATAGGACAGAGAGAAGGGAGGGGAAGAGAAGGGGGGAGGGGAGGGGAGGGAAGGGAGTTTACGGAGTTGGTAGAATCAACTCCGGGAATAGAATTTCAAATGAAACGTGAACTATAAAAAAGGTATCATGTCCATTTTACAGATGAGAAAACTAAAGGCCAGGAAGATTTAGTGACTTATCTATGTCACACAGCCACTAAATTAAGGGAATAGAAGTGAAAATTCAGGACTTTCTGATTATAAAACTCAGGGCTTTCCAATTATATCACATTTTTCCAATTTGTAAGTAATTAATATAATTAAAACATTGCTCTCTAAGATATAATGGGCCCTATTTTTGAGAAAATAAGTTTTGATATTATTGAAAAACAAAGGATTGTCTTTCACTGCTTATCCCTGATGTATTTTGAACAAAGTCTGTTAAAACTGTAGAAAAATCAACCTTACAAGACAGTGGTTACATTAAATACATATGAAATAAAACTGCAAGGAAATCAACTTAGAGAAAATATTCAAGACAGCAATTGACTTCTGTTAATTACTGGCAACGTGGCCAGAATCAAAGGTATCAGTTGGACACAGTTAACAGATAAGGGTTTCATGTGTGTGCGTGCACGCGTTTCAGCTAGTCTGCGTTTCAATACCTCAAACTGCTGGCAAATGAATCCTTTTCCTAATCTAGTGCAGCAAAAATAAGTAAATTAACAGAAGCTAGAGTATCCATCATTTTTATGTTTTTACACTTTCACCATGGCAAATTTGCTAGCTGGTTGGATACCTTATGAGGAAATATAATAAATGATACGATGTTAGTTTTGAATTATTCCAAGCATTGACTGTAACTTATCATTTTTCCTCCTACTCAAAGAAGTATATCAGAAAGCCCAGGAGAATGACAGTGATGTTATGATGGGAAATAACTTGGACTCAAATGTATATAAAGTTAAACAAACCCATTTTGAAATTTTATTGTGCAACACACTCATAAATAGTGATACAAAATATATTTTGACATGATTGCTGAGAAAATGAGTAAACTGCTTTATCTGTGACTATTTTGATCTAACCTTTCACTTTAAAATTACTTGTTGTACTTGCACTCTGAACCACAGAATTTTCACTATGGTTATGCACCACCCCTTCAGAATATATACCATTTCCACAGTTTTCTAATTATTTTATGTGTTTTCTTCCCTGCTGGATAAGACATGAATTGAAGAGGTATGCCTGGGTGTCTAGTTGGTTAAGTGTCCCACTCTTTGTTTTGGTCATGATCACACGGTTTGTGATCTAAAGCCCTACATCTGGCTCTGTGCCAACAGTGCAGATTTGGCTTGGGATTTAATCTTTCCCATTCTCTCTGCCCCTCGCTGGTTTTCTGTCTCTCAAAACAAATAAATAAACATTTTAAAAAAGAAAGAAAGAAGTATATTAAAGACATTAATCAACTCAGAGTGCAGAGATGAGTGACATTTTTATAAGTACACAATTAAAATATGAAATTTTAACAAAATTAATTAAAACTACAAAACATCACTTAGAGAAATTAAGGCAAAATAAATGAAATCTAACATCATGTATACAAAAACTAATATTCTCTACAAAATGACCCATAAAGTCATACAATCCCATTAAAATTCAGCAGGAATTTGTGGAAATTGACAAGTTGATTCTAAATTTTATATGGAAATGCAAAGGGAAGAGACTAGCCAAAACAGCTTTGAGGGTTGCCTGGCTGACTCAGGTCATGATCTCATTCATGGTTTGCGAGTTCAAGCCCCTCATCAGGCTGTCTGTTTTCAGTACAGTGCCTGCTTTAGATCCTCCGTCCCCCTCTCTCTGTTCCTGCCTCCCTTGTGCTCTCTCTCTCTGTTTCTCTCAAAATAAATAAATAAACTTAAAAAAAAACTGTGAAAAAGAACTAAGAGGATTTACACTATCCAATGTCAGAATTTACTATAAATTTATGGCAACTAAGCAGTGTGATATTGGTATAAGAAGAATCATATAGACAATTGTAGAAAGTACAAATAGTACACTTAGATGTTGCATATTTGTTCAACTGGTTTCTACAAAGGCACCGAGATAACTGAATGAGAAAGAAAAATCTTCTCAACAAATGGTACTATTCTAGTACTTATTCCAGTAGATACACATACAAAAATAAATTTCAACCCTTACCTCACACTATACACCATGTAGTTAAAAGGACCATTGATCTAAATGTAAAATCTAAAAATAGAAAGCTTTCAAAAGAAAACAGGAGAAAATCTTTATGACTGTATACAAACATTTCTTAAGATATAAAAAGCAGAGAGAGAGAGGGCAAGATGGCGGAGAAGTAAGGAGCTCCGTACTTGCACTCGCGCCTATACATCACACAGAAAAGATCTGAAGCCATTGGAAACCTTACAAAACCTGAGAGATTGGGAGACAAAGGACGCAGAATCCACTGAAAGAGCCTTCTAATGTGAGTGTGAACCGGGGAAGATAAAATCGGGCCGGGATCGGAGACTCCAGGGTGGGAGGCGATCCCCCTCTACCCTCTACGGGGAGTGAGAGGGGAAAAGGAGAGAGTCCGAAACAGAAAAACCTCCGCTCGGGAGGGAAAAACCTCCGCTCGGTGCATAGAAAGACCGTACTTGCCAAATACCTGCACACCAGGTCCCCTCACGCCAACTGGTCCTGGGGGGGCGCTGAGCACACAAACTGCTTCTTTGTGCTGGCTCCTGGAGGCTGGACTTCAGAGTGGTGGCGTGCCTGCCGCCATTGTAGCTCCCGGGCAGCTGGAGCCCCTGAAAGAGCCGCGCAGACGCCGGGCGTCCACACTCCTGGCTGGCTGGAACTCGAGAGGGAAGGCAAAGAGCTAAAAACTGGGAAATCTGCCTGTGAGTTCGTGTTTCGGGTGACGAGCCATAGAGGGACAGGTTTTCCTCACTCCAGTGAGCTCGGACTCAGAGCAGCCGGCAGGCAAGCCCCCGCCCGTGCTCGCCAGCCCAACCCAGAGAAGGAAGCAGCCGTTCTGACTCCAACCCCAGAGCTCAGCAGGGGGCCTGGAATTGCCCCAAGGGGGATGCCTGGGAAGCTGTGTCTAAGGCAATTTCAGCAGAGCGCACGGACTGGGATTTGGATATTGGAACTGTCCTGGGTTGAAGAGTGCAGCCAACTTTNAACTGAGGACTGATGGATGTGGGGGGAAGGAGGCATGGGCATGGAGGAGGACATTTGTGGGGATGAGCACTGAGTGTTATGTGGAAACTAATTTGACAACAAACTATTTGTAAAAAAAAAAAAAAAGGTATAAAAAGCAGAACCTATTTATAAAACTTTCAAACTGGGCCTCATGAAAATTCAAACTTCTGATCACTAAAAGACATGGTTAAAACTATAAAATGCAAGCTGTGGACTGTAATAAAATATTCACTATATATCTGACAAAGCACTTGAATCCAAAATACATAAAGAACTCTCTGACTCAGGAAGATAGCAAAAAAACCAGCAAATAGGCAAAAAATTTGAATTGGTACTACACATAAGATGATATACAATTGGCTGACAGGCCTTTGAAAAACTGGCCAAAATCATTATTTAGCAAAGAAACTCAAACTAGAACAAGATACTACTATATACACAGTAGAACAGATAAAATTAAAAGGATTGACCATGCCAAGTGTTGGTGAGAATGTTGAGTAATTGGAACTCCCATATACTGCTTGTAGGAATGTAAACATTGGAATCACTTCTGAAAACAGTTTGCAGTTTCTTATAAAGTTAAATGTACAATTGCTAAACATCCCAGCAATTTCATTCCCAGGAATCTAAAAAAAGAGACATTAAAACATATATTCATACAAAAACTTATATGTGAATGTTCAGAGTTTTATTTATAAAGTTTTATTTATATAGTCAAAACTGGAAACAAGACAAATGTTCATCAACTGATGAAAAGTTGTGTTCCAGCCATATAATGAATGTTACTCAATGATGAAAAAGAACTACTGATAGACACAATATGCATGAACCTCAAAACATTATACTAAGTGAAAGAAACCAAATATAAAAGAATATATGCTATATGATTTCATTTAAACGCAAAATTACAAAGATAAATCTTATCTATAATGACAGAAAGCAGGCCAGTGACCTGAAGCCAAGATAGTTGATGAACTGTGATGGGGCCTAAATGAACTTTTGGGGGTAATGTTCTATATCTTGACTGTGGTTATCATTACATGTTCATTTATAGTTTTCAAATTCACAGATATATACAACTACAATAGGTGCATTTCATTATACTTAAACTCTATTTCAATAAAATTGAATTAAAAATTGAATATAAAGGACGCCTGGGCTGCTCAGTCAGTTAAGCATCCAACTCTTGATTTCAGCTCAGGTCATGATCTCAAGGTTCAGTGTGTAAGCTTGAGCCCTGCATCAGGCTCTGTGCTGGCAGTGTGGAGACTGCTTTGGATTCTCTGTCTCCCTCTCTCTCTCTGCCCCCCACCATGCTCTCATTCTCTCTCAAAATAAATAAAAGATAAACTTAAAAAAATTCTATACAAGACTTTGGGGGAGATGGGCAAAATGGGTGAAGAGAGTGAGAGATACTGTCTTCCAGTTGTACAGTGAATAGGTCATATGATTAAAGGTGCAGTATAGGGAATATGTTCCCTATATGGGAAATATGGAATAGTCAATGGTATTGTATTAGCACTGTATGGTGAATAATGGTAGTAGCTACAATTGTGTTGAGAATAACATATAGAGATGGTGAATCACTATATTGTATACCTGAAACTAATATGACATTGTGTATCAATGTTATTTTAATAAAAAATACAGAAAAAAATTAAATACAACTCCCATGACAACATTTCTCATCCTCTCCCTATTTTCAGTCCCTTCTAAATGCTATCACACATGGGAGAACATGGCAGGAATGGAGGAAACACACTGTCAAGAGAGATAAGTGTTGTCAGAGTGTCACTGGGATCTTCACCACCTTTTCAATTGTCTCACCTCTTCTGTTTGTTCTCTGTTAGAACTGTGTGACCTTTATAACCTGCCCACAAACACTTAAGCATCTCAGCTTTAGTGAGCATTTAGCAGAAAGCTTTCATTTGAATTAACCTGAGTCCCTATCAGAGAAACATCTAAATGTTATAGATTCATCTCATCAACTATAGAAGAAGTGAAAAGCATCATAAGAAAATGAAGGAATGCTGCTTATTTCCTGTATTTCTGATTAATTGACATGGATCCAGGATGACAGAGGATTGAAACATTACATAATCTAAGACATTAGTGATGAAGAAATCTGGAGTAAAGAAGATTTGGCTCCCCTTGTTATGAAAAAGATTCCAGAGAACTTCACAATTTCAATAAATTATCCATCCTTGTATGTTTCTCAGACCCAGTTAACACCAATACATTTCAGACAATTTTATCTTCTCATTTCATAAGTGGGGGAAGTTTTATTCTTAAAGAAGGGATAAGTAAAAACTGAATGGAGGAATGATGATGGGCAGATGACAGGGATAATATGAAATAAGTTGTATAATTAATCTTGTTTGCTTGGTCAACCCCTGAACCTGTATATCATTTGTTTTACAGCATCTGATAATAATAGACAATGAAAAAAGAGAAAGCAATAGAAACCAGCTAATCTTGGTTAATTTGCCAAAAGAGGAGGATGAAATGGAGAAAATAATAAGAAGAAAAATCAGAGCATGACAATCCACAATTCAGCTTCAATTTCAACAGAGACTGAAAACTGAAAGTTGACATTATGAGAAAAGTACAGAACACTTGAGAAGCACTTCAGTGTGTATGCCCATGATCACCACAGAACTGGGAAAGAAGGTGTTAAAAGTTTTGTTTAAACATGAATTAATATACCATTTGATGTGCTTTAAAAGACTCCCATAATATCTGAATTAAATTTTTGATTTTTCTTGGTAATGGTCTGGAAGATGATTTCCTATAGATTGGGGTTGTGAAGACCTCTTCAAAAGGCAAAGAAGGGAAAAGGAAGGAGAGAAATGGCATCCCTTATGTGCCACGTTGAATACTGAAATGCTTTTGGTGAAGAGCATGAGATTCCTTTTAAGCCTTTAGATTTCTATCCTCTTAGCTTCCTTCCTGAATGAGACTCTCAGGGTTACATGATTCTTGAATCCTTTCTTGGAAATACAGTAATGGTTAAATTGAAATTGTATCTCCTCCTGTTCTCTTTATTTTCCTATCTTCTTGGGGCTTTTAGGGGAGGGGGACACAGCTGCTTTTTCACTATTTCACATTTTTTGAGATCCTGAGGAAGGTACACAAAGAAACATATCCTAACAATGAGAAGGTTGGGAGAGAGTAAAGGGGATATTATGTATTTAAATATGTCTTGAATGCAAGCAAGCCATCAAGCTCACACATATAATAGCTTAAGTAAATGTGGTTTTAGGATATAAGTACAAGGGTATAACAAATCCATAAGAAAAAAGAACTCAGGAATCAGAGGGTTTTGCAGAGGCTTCATCACATCACCTGTGATGTGTGGCATTCTGGTGGTCCATATTTTAAGATATTTTATATTTGTAAACACACATAAGAAACAGTCTTCTCTAATTATAGAAGACATTACAGAAGCTTAGTTATGTAGCGTTACTATTAATAAAAGCTAAATGAATTTGAATGAATGATGTTAACAAAATTCTATTTTTTTTTTTACAAATAGTTTATTGTCAAATTAGTTTCCACATAACACTCAGTGCTCATCCCCACAAGAGTCCTCCTCCACAAAATTCTACTTTTTAATGTGGATTTGGGATTGCATAGTCTGAGAAAACTTGGGCTATAGGATTCAGGGTTACCTCTACCATTTTTGTAAGTGTAGATGATATGTAAAAAAGAATAATGCATCCTAGGTAAAATTTAAATAAATTTCCTTTCGTACACCCCCTTAATCCAGATGGCCTCTTTTTGAAAATTATATAGATGCTTATATGAAATTCTAGATAGTTCAAAAATTATTCTCACTGCTTCTAGAGGATTTTCAAACTTATTTGTTATCCCCTCTATAAAAATTTAAACTAGAATTTTCTTGAAAAATGACAGAAAGAATTACTTTTCCATTAGATTATAAATGATGCCTTTTTTTTCACTTACTCATGTAAATGAGAATATCTAAGATTTGAAAAGAAAATGAGAGCTGACTAAATCGGCAAAAGTCATTCACAAAACAATCAGGCCTTCTGCTAGAGATGGATCATAAATCACATCGGGGCCTCCTTTCTCCCAATTTGCACACAGTATTAAATAATGGAATATAATTTGAATACTCACTGTCAAAGAAGCTATCAAGGTCACTTACAGAATTCTATGCTATTCTTTCTAGGCATTCATCATCTTCTGAAAATATTATCTAATATTTAAAACTAAGATTTAGGGTAAATTTTTAACCATAGCATAAAGGTCTTGAGCCAACTATAACCAAACCTTATTTCCTAGAAATAGGCAATATTTATCATTTAGAAGGAGAAATATCCCAACTGCCTATACTCACTTTTACTCATATCATCTCTCCAGAACTGGTATTTTATCCAATTTTGTAATTATGCATAATTTGCATTTATTGCATATGGTGCATTTCTTCTTTTAATAAATATTTGTTGAGAATCTGTTATGTGCCAGGTACTGAGTGTGGCATGGTGGACAAACTAGTACATAAAAGAGGAAATTTCTACCCTCATATAACAATACTTAGTTGTTAAGGACTTCCCTTAAAAAATACGTTTATTGAATACTCAGTAAATGTTTGTGAAAGCCCATTGGTGCTGAGGACAGAAAGATGAGGCTGGGTGTGCCAAGTGAAGTAAATGGGCAAGTCATGATGTTCCCTTTAGTAAGATTCTAGAGAGATCATGGTGGAGACACATGGCATTTTAAAGCAAAGGCATTCCCTCTTCATGTTCAAACTCACTCTTAACTTGCTGCTGTACCTGCTAGAGACTGAACACCCAGACCTGGAATAGTGTGGCTTTGAGATCCAAAAAGCTGATTTAAAGGAAACATGAGTTTGGTAGCAGAGGCAGGAAGAATAGACACCAGGCATGGCCCTCTAGCTGAAAGAGAAATGAGGACCACTGTATCTGTGCATGTTTTCTCTCCTAGTGTTTATTCAACTTAAATTTCTTCTGTTTTCCTCTTCCTTTGCCCTACTATTTTATGTCACATATGTTATCAGTGGTTAACGTTACAATTTAATGCATAACCTGCATAACTACGAGAATACCAAGTGGCTCAACAGCAGTAATAGGTACATAAATACATATATGTTGGGTCTTATTTTATGCCAAGCCATTTTCCAAGCACTTTACCTATGTCGATTTATTTTGTCTTTCTTAGAACATAGGGGATGGATACTTACAATGAAAAAGAAAAAAATGAGAAGGCAAAGAGAGGTTAGTAAGTGGTCCAGGGCCAAAAAGTGAGAAAATGATGGAACTGAATCTTTTTCCTAGGCAGTTCTGGCACTAGAATCCTCATTATTTTTTAAATTAATTTTTTAATTGAAATTGAAGTTAGTTAACATATAATGTGTTAATGTTTTCATTATCACAGTAGAATTTAGTGATTCATCACTTACGTATAACAGTGTTCATCACAATAAGTGCCCTCCTTAATGCCCACTAGGCATTTCGCCCATCCCCCCCAACACCCCTCCAGCAATCCTCAGTTTGTTCTCTGTCTTTAAGAGTTAGTTTGCCTCCCCCTTTGCTTTTATCTTATTTTTCCCTCCCTTCCCCTATACTCATCTGTTGTGTTTATTCAGTTCCACATATGAGTTATATTACATCTTTTTCTTTCTCTGACTTATTTTGCTTATCATAATACATTCTAGTTCCACCCATGTTATTGCAAATGGCAACATTTCATTCGTTTTGATTGCTGAGTGATACACACACCCTACATCTTCATCAGTTGATGGACATTGGGGCTCTTTCCATAATTTGGCTATTGTTGAGAGTGCTGCATACTCCTCTCTAGAGTGGCTGCACCCGTTTTCATTTCCACCAACAGTACAAAAGGGTTCCTCTTTCTCTGAATCCTTGCCAAAATCTGTTGTTTCTTGAGTTGTTAATATTAGCCATCTGACAGGTGTGAGGTGGTATTGCATTGTGGTTTTGATTTGTATTTCTCTGATGATGAGTGATGTTGAGCATCTTTTCATGTGTCTGTTAACCATCTGGATGTCTTCTATGGAAAAGTGTCTGCTCATGTCTTTTGCCCATTTCTTAAATGGATCATTTGTTTTTTGAGTGTTGAGTTTGATACATTCTTTATAGATTTTAGATACTACCCCTTTATTTGATATATAATTTCCAAATATCTTCTTCCATTCAGTTGGTTGTCTATTAGTTTTGCTGATTGTTTCCTTCACTGTGCAGAAGTTTTTTATCTTGATGAGGTCCCAATAGTTCACTTTTCTTTTAATTTCCCTTATCTCTGGAGACATGTCTAGTAAGAAGTTGCTGTGGCTGAGGTCAAAGAGATTATTGCCTGTTTTCTCCTCTAGGATTTTGATGATTTCCTGTCTTACACTTAGGGCTTTAATCCATTTTGAATTTATTTTTGTGTATGGTGTAAAAACGTGGTCTGGGTTCATTCTTCTGCATGTTACTGTCCAGTATTCCCAACACTATTTGCTGAAGAAATTGTCTTTTTTTCCATTGGATACCCTTTCCTGCTTTGTCCAAGGTTAGTTGACCATACGTTTGTGGGTCCATATCTGGGTTTTCCATTCTGTTCCATTGATCTATGTTTGTTTTTGTGCCAGTACCATACTGTCTTGATGATTATAGCTTTGTAATACAGCTTGAAGTCTGGAATTGTGAGGCCTCCAGCTTCGGTTTTCTTTTTCAACATTGACTATTTGGGGTTTTTTTTCTGGTTCTATATAAATTTTAGGATTGTTCTGGCTCTGTGAAGAATGCTTGTATTATTTTGATAGAGATTGCATTGAATGTGTAGAATCTTCATTCTTTGCCACAGTGCTGATAAAATGTTGGGTTGGACTTCATACAGCAGCTTGATTTTCCAAAGGTATCTTGAATACCATTGACTCCATCAAATCATAGGAATCATAGGAGAGATGCTTGTACTACAGTCTGGATTAACTACTATACAGAATTGAAATACACCCTATTGAGACACTTGCCATAAATATTACACTCTCTTCTTTTTATTTTATTTTTTAAAGGCCTTGATCCTTTATTTTTTCATGTGTTTTTAATTTATTTCTGAGAGAGAGAGAGAGCATGAGCAGGGGAGGGTCAGAGAGAGGGAGATACAGAATCCAAAGACAGGCTCCAGGCTCTGAGCTAACTGTCAGCACAGACCCCGAAGCAGGGATGAAACCCACGAACCATGAGATCATGCCCTCAGCCTAAGTTGGATGCTTAACCTACTGAGTCACCACCCAGGTGCCCCTCCTCTCTTACCTTTTAAAGGAGAAGAAATGAGCTTTTCATTTTATTTAATAATAATTTCATTATATCAGGCAGGGACATTGGTTGGAATAAGATTTTGAAATGTAAATGTTTTTAAGTCTATAATTTGATATTGGGCAAAAAATAAAGGGTGGATTGTAGTAAATAATTTTCTTTAATTTGGGAGCATTAAGTCTTTGAACACTCTCCCTAAGTCTATGGAATTCAGTACTTTATCAGGCTTCAAGTTTCTTTACAGGAGCCAGATAAAGATGCTTCCAACAAAAATATACATCCATATCAAACTATTTTGAACAAAACTCTAGTGACTCATAATAATATAAATGTACTTAATACCACATAACTGTATACTTAAAAATGGTAAATTTATGTTTTGTATAGTATTCCACAATAAAAAATAATTTTAAAAAGCTAGTAATGTGAAACAGCAGGCTATATGCTGAAGTAATTTTGTTGAAGGTGGCACACGTACATCTACAATCTAGAGGGAACAGTTAAGAGGTTCTAGAAGTAGCCTGCAGACTCCAGCATCCATGGAATTAGCTATGCAAATTTCAGGGTCAGTCCCCAATAGTGGCACCATTGCATCAGTTCTGGAACATAATTTTGCACATTATTCCTACTGCAAATCCTCAAAATATAGTTTTCTCATTCTTTTAGGAACCTACTGAACTATACAGTATATTTTAATAAACTTATGTTTTTACATAAACAAATTTGGATAGTTTTTGATATTTGTAACAATCATTAGTGATTGAAACAAATAATAATTTTTGAAATTATTTTGAAACAAATAATAAGTACTACTTATTAGTATTTAGGTTGTGTATTAAATTATTAGACACTATTCAACTCTCACAAAAATAAAAAAGAGACAAACAATTATTATCCTCTTGGAGATGAAGAAATTTAAATTGAGTGGGATTAAGTAATTTCTCCAAATCCACATAGGTAGCAAATGGAAGAACTAAGACAATGACCACTTTGTTTGATACCAATGACTATGCTCTTAAACACTGTCCTATAAAAGTTACTGATTGATTGTCTTACATATATTCCAGTAGTACTATACTTTCTTTACTTGGGAGAAGTAATATAAGATTGTAAATTGATAACTACCAAACCTAAAGTCTGAGGAACTGATTTGTAGATCTGTCTCTTCTTTCTCTGTGACATGACCTTGAGTGACTGACCCATTTTCCTGGACCTGAGTTTTCTCCTCTGTAAAGTGAGGGATGGATCAGCTAAGATTCTCTATAGCTGTTCCATTCCACAGTTCTAGCTTTATAATTAAAAGCCTCTCTTCTTACCTCCCTAGTTAAGAAGGAAATTTATAAAAATGATTATTCACAGAGCTTTGAAGCTGTCCTCACATCCTCCTCATCCCCCTCCTTTCTGTGCCTGGATAGAGTCATGTTATGATTAAAAGTCTAAGGAGTGTTTTTATGTGCAGTCCAGATAATCCAAGGTCAGGCTTCATGGGTTCTTGTGTAACTATCAGTTCAAAATCAATAGTACATGTCCTGTATTCAGAGACATGCACACACAAATAAGCACAAATCACTTAGGATGACATTTGGTCCTTTGTTTCGTAATGAAAATGCCAAAGGATTATATTTTTCTCAATATAAAGGCAATTTTCTCATCTCATAAAGGCAATGTATTCCATGGGGAAGGCTTTGGACCCCACTATGAGAAAGGTCATCATTGTTGAACTTGAGGATTTTCCCTAGGCCTCTAGGTGTTATTGTAGAGGTCTTCTTTCTTTACCCATACACCCATTCTTTATTCAATATGACTGCTGTATCAGCTCCAATATTACTGATACTTTCATCACCCATATTAGATTAGTCACAAGGATAATACTGTAGGTCTACCTAACTTCAAGGCCTTAACCTCCTCATTATTGGGATAATAATTCCCATTGAGAATCAGCCTGTCTAAAAAATACATGAAATAAAATCTTGTGTAGAAATTCTAACAGAATAGCTGAGCTCATCTTCCATCCACTACTGTGTAGTTTCTTTTCATCTGAGAAGGCCATTTTCTTAGAATTTCACTAGCAGGAGACGCATATGAATGTACAAATGTGAATGGGTAGATGGCAGTGAGGTAAGACCAAAGAGCATTTAAGGACAGAAGTAGTGATTTAATTCCATGTCCAAACTTAAGGCAAACGCAAAGGCCAGAATGAGGACTAAAGGCAAGGTCACTTACTAGATATCCAAATGAAACATGCCAAGAAAAGGAAGAAGTCATAAAATCATCAATTAGCAACAATAACAACAACAGTAACAAAGGTAGCTAGAAACTGGTCTTTATGAAGGATCTGCAGGTGGTTCAACATAAGATCAAAAGATAGTCTGGGTTCAGGACTATTTTTAAAGAGATTGAATCATGCCTATTTACTGAGATATGAGTTTTTATGAAAAGATGAATCAAAGCTGGTGTAGAAGGAATGGGCAGATTGCACACTCAGATGAGAAAATATTTCTGAAGATCCTTGCAATGTATAATAAAGAAAAAGGAAGTTATTCTAAATTGGACAATCCTAGGTTTTGAAATAAATACCTAGCATAAAAATGGCAAATAATAAGTCTTACAAAATGTATTAGATACTTCTATTAAATTCCATTTTGCAAGAAAGCAATTGTCTGCTAGGAAATTAGGGCTTGCTGAATAAGCCCACCCAGGTTGGGAGTGGGAGAGCTAAGAAAGTCACAAGTAGGGTACTATTCGCAAACACCAGAAACTGATTGACACATATTTCTCCCATTGTACAAGTTTATTCATTCTGAATTATTCAGCGGCAAATATTTTTATGTATATTTTGAGTTCTGGAAATATAACAGTGAACATAATAGTTCCTACCCTCACTAAACTGAATCAATGGAAAGAAACAAGAAGTGAACAATGACAGCTGAATGATAGGTGCAGGGTGCAAAGGAAACTAATCGGAACTAAGAAGTTGGCAATGGCTTCCCAGAAGAATTTATACTACATATGGCACTAAGGGATTAGTAAGAGTGATTCTAGAGAAGAGAAGCAGGGAGAAGAATATTCTAGGATACAAGAACATCTGGAAAGACCCAGAATTTACTGAAACTATGATAATTGTACTAAGTGTCAAAACTTTAATATGTTTGGAGTATCATTTACCAAGGGAAAGTGGAAAGAGATGAGGATGGCAAGGTGTATGGAAGGCAGAACACAGGGCCTCGCAAGCTTATATGAAGAAGTTTCAGGACACCTGGGTGGCTCAGTTGCTTAAGCATCCAACTTCACCTCAGGTCACGATCTCATGGTTTGTGAATTCGAAACCTGCCTCAGTCTCTGTGCTGACAGCTCAGAGTCAGGAGTCTGCTTTGGATTCTCTCACTCTGCCGCTCCCTGCTCATGCTTTGTCTCTGTCTCTGTCTTTGTCTCTCTCTCAAAAATAAACATTTAAAAAAATTTTAAATGGAAAAAAAATAAGTTTCTACTTCTTCCTAAGACCAATTGGGAGCCACTGGTGGATGGCAAGGAAGGAAATCACATGATCATATTTGCACTTCAGAAATAGAGCTTTGGTTTATAACTATGCCAGGTTAGTTTGAACAGCATATGTTATGTCTCCAAGATAAATTCATGAATGCCTTTGGTCACCCCAGTGTAAGCTAATGAAATTTACTCTCTGAAACGATGAAGCTGAGGCTATTATTTCCTCAAAGTGAAACCACCAATAGAAGCAGCTAGAGGCTCTCAATCTTTTATTAGCAAAATGCAATACACAATGACCAAAACTTGGGAGTTCCAAGTGCTCTATTTAAATACAAACCCTCTTCATCTAGTTAATTCTGGCTCTAAACTTATCACTAGTTCACACAGCTCTTGTTTGTAGACAGTAAGAGTAGTTTAAAAGGGCAAAGGTAAAGACAGAATATTAGCTTTCTTGGACCAAAATCTTTAATGGCCTTACCCTTTTAAAATGGAACCTCAAACAATAATTTTATTAGGTTTCAGAAACTATTATAAATACTTTATGTTCATTATCAAACTTAACTTCATGAAAATTCCCCATGGTTGGTACTAGTATTATTTCCACTTTTTTTAAATAATAAAACTCAGATTTAGCGAGATTAAATAGCTTGCCTAAGGATGCACCATTGCCAGATAACAGCTTATCTTCAAACCCAGATCTATTCTGTTGCAAAGCATGTGCCTTTTATCACAATTCAATCCTTTCTCCATTTCCATGGAGGATTAAGAGAATTGTCACAGTGCTAAGTATCCTACTGGGGATGGAGGAAACCATTGAAGAAATCTGTCAATTGAAATTCAATTGTATTTGAGCTCAAATGTACTTGTGCTGGAGAACTTAGTAGGACAACCACACACTGAGAGCAACAAATACATGCTACCCTTAATAACATCTGCATTTGCCACTGATCTGGCAAGGACTTGGAAACTCAGACGCAGATGAGGATTTTAGAAGTCAGGATTATGTGAGTATATGTGCACTATGGTGATGGGAGATTATTTGGTCAGTATCTTCAGAATAATATATTGGGGGGGAAAGTCAAAAACGGGAAAATGTCCAATCAAAACAGAGACTAGACAAAGACATGCAATTTTAGATCAAATTAAAGGTGAAGCAATTGATATCAGCAAGGCTGACTGAGCAGTTTTTACAGTTGGGAGCATAAAGAGAGGCAGAAAGAGATTCTACAGACAGTCCCTGACATATACCCAGGCCCCCTTTATAGAAAACAATGATTTGCTTTGGATTCACCGTCCACTTGTATGCTGGAGATTTATTTACCATTTACCTCTACTCCAAAGAAGACTCTTGTTAGTGTAAGGCCACAAGTCTAAACGTCTAAACCAAACTGACTCCATGACAGGCTTTAAGTTTCCCCTCTAAACTAGAAGGCCTAAATTTCAGCTTTCCGGAACTATCAGACAGTTAACACATTGATTGCCCAAGGCAGGAGAAACCACCCTTGCAACACCCAATCAGGAAAGGCCAGCGACCACCCTCCACATTATTAAGGGAGAGGTCTGCAGATAGAAACTACAGATAGGACCCTGTTACCTAATGTTAAAGTTAACTCCTTAGTCACCGAGTAAGACCCTAGGCTAGCTCTGTGATTGGTTAAATTTAAAGGTACTCTAAATGTTGTAATTGGATCCGCCAAAAGTAATGAATACTCTAAACAATGTGTCTGGCCAAGCCCGCTGTCAATGATGTTGAATAATTATGACCGGATCACTGTTCCCATGTCACAACTTCTGTAACTCCCCTGTCTCAAACCCCATAAAAATCCTACTCTGCCCTTGTTCGGGGCTCTCAGCACGGATCCGTTGCGTTGGTAAGGTCTGGGAGCCCAAGCTTAAGCCCGTAATAAAGCCCCTTGCCTTTGCATATGAGACTCGGACTCCTTAGTGGTCTTGGGATTTTGGGGAGATAGCGATCTGGGCATAACATTAGTAGATTATGATTATAGGTATTCAGGACCTTTTCTGGAGTCCAGAAAGTCCCATAAAATATAAGAGGCAGTACAGAAGAATAGTTGAGTCTCTAGAGACAGACTTCTTAAGTTTGACACACAACTTTAGCACTAACTCTATGCTCTCCAGCACCTGGTTTATTCTCTTTGTACTTCAGTTTCATCCTCTATAAATTCAGGATGAGAATATTAAGATCTATATCATAAGACTTATGTAATGAATACATGAGGAAAACCAGTGAAATACCTAGCCCAGTTACTTGAACAAAATCAGAATCCCAAAAATGTCATCATCAGTGTCATAATTATACTTGTATTCTACACTCATTAAGGCAGATGCTCACAATACAGAATTTTGGTAAATAGAATAGAATTTCAAGAGACAAAAATTAAATGTCTGAAGATTTGAAAGATTTTGAATAAGGTCAGTGCGACTTAATATATCAAACATGTGAGAAAGTGCTAAGATGAGACAGGGGAGGTAGCAGGTCTCTGATCCAGAAGGATCAATTATTTTGAAATTATTTCAAATAATTTCACTTATTTTGAAACAGTTACTTTTATTCCAAGGAGATCACAAATATCAACAAATGAGGTTTTTTTCCCCAGTGGGGCAGGCAAATGAGTACATAGGTATGTCAGTGTAATGTAATAGTTATGGCAGAGATCAGAACAGGACTTTTGGAGCAAAGAGAAGAGAAATTTCACTTAGACTTCTAGATGTTCGCATTTTGAAAATAGAGAGGGTAGACATGCATATGTTACATTTTCATAAAAGAAAAGGCACCTTAGTTTGATCCACATTGTATCAGAAGATATTTCCATTCTTATGGAATATAAAATACCAATGCTCTGGTTCACTATAACAATGAAAAACAACAGTTAATATAGATTACATATGTGTCACTAAATCCAACTTTCTTACCAACACATCTCTTGCCAGGAAGAACCTACTGTTAAAGTTCAGAGTTTTAGAACCTCTCATCTCATGACAGGTTAAAAGGAAACTCAAATGCATTAATGTCAGCTGGGCAGAAATTAGCAGGCAAGCAGAGGTAGGTTGCAACAACATCCTCAAAGGAGAAATTAAAACTAGTTACTTATTTCCACTTATGTTCATACATGGAAAATTGTTTGCAATAGCTGGAGAATTTCTGTGAGTTTATGAGATGCTGAAAGACAGAGGCACCATCTTCAGACTTCTCCAGACTTCTGTCATTTTGAATGCACATATGGCCAAGTATATTGGCAATATTGGCTGGAGAGTTTATGTCAGGCTCAGATACTAGCAAGCATGGTCCCAGGGCCCAGAGGACTGACAGGGCCATAACACTGGATGACATCTGGCCAAATATTTGAATTTTGGCCTCTTAGCCAAAGCCACTCACCAAAGGTATTAAAAGGCTCAAATAGATCCTAATGTCAGAAGGTAGCCTAACTCCATACAGGACCAAGATTCCTAATTAAAGATATCTTACATCACAATTAAGCAAACAGTTCATTCTTATCTATGAATTCTTATCTTACCTCCAATAAGCTTTCCATTTAAGTCATTTTAGCCTGAATAGACTTCTATATATGACATGCACTATCTTACCTTCCATCTTTGACTCCTGCTGGTCACCTCTCCTCTCTAGTTGTCAAAATCCTGTTAATCCTTTAAGATCTAGCTGGAGCAATAGCTGTGGAAAAGGCATGGATTATTCTACCTCAGAGTAGAGTAATTGCCTTTCTGAAAACCTCTCCACAA
Source organism: Crocuta crocuta (assembly GCF_008692635.1). Lineage (NCBI taxonomy): Eukaryota > Metazoa > Chordata > Mammalia > Carnivora > Hyaenidae > Crocuta > Crocuta crocuta. Next base: position 4,696,178 of record NW_027531873.1, on the reverse strand, counting down.
TCAGCTTTATGTCTAGAAGGAAATCTTCTGAACCAAATCCCATAGAAGTAATACAGGTAAAAAGGTAGCCATCATAAATTTGTATTCAAAAATGCTGTCAAATAAAATAATCTATGTCTAGCTTTTTCTATTAAATATATGGTTACTGATTTGTTTTGTCTTTAGTGAGCACTTATTAGCAGGTAAGAGGTATAAGCATTATTGTTTTAAAAAAGATTGGTGGAAGAAAAACTTAAGCTAGTGAATAGATCTATGTCACTTTTAATACTCTTCTGGTAATTGTAGAAATGTTAACATTAAAAGATTTCAAGAATAGGGCATTTTAGAATAGCCTATAGAATACCAGTGTTGTTCTAAACATAACCAGACCCAGTGACCCAGATTCTTTAATAGCCTGTGTTCAGTTCTGTCCAGCTATATTTAGTATGCTTCCTCCAGAAGGGGACTGAACCTTCTGCACCAGGCAAGGAATGTTGAACTAACTGTACTTTTGCCTGACTGATCAGCTGACAGGCAGACTTAGTGTTTGATTGACTAACTGGCAAATTCCACTGGAAATATATAAGCCCAGTAGAAACACACACACACACACACACACACACACACCCTGAATTCTTATCTCAAGAGAAAATCAGTACTTTTCTTGATGTTGTTGTTAAATCCCAGTTAGTTAACATACAGTGTAATAATGGTTTTAGTAGAAATTAGTGATTCATCCTTTACACATAATATCCAGTTTTTATCCCAACAAGTGTCCTCTTTAATGTCTACTAGCCCAATCCCCCCCCCCACCAAACACCCCTCTAGCAACCCTCAGTTTGTTCTCTATCTTTAAGAGTCTCTTATCGTGTTCTTCCCACTCTGTTTTTATCTTATTTTTTCTGTCCCTTCCCTATGTTTATATGTTGTTACTTAAATTCCACATATGAGTGAAATCATATATTTTCCTTTCTCTGACTTATTTCACTTAGCATGATATATTCTAGTTCCATCCATGTTGTTGCAAATGGCAAGATTTCATTCGTATTGATTGCTGAGTAATATTCGATTGCATGTATTTATATTTTATTTATTCATTCATCAGTTGATGGACATTGGGGTTGTTTCCATAATTTGGCTATTGTTGGTAGTGCTGCCATAAACATTGAGGTGCTTACATTTGAATCCTCATTTTTGAATCCTTTGGAGAGATACCTAGTAGTGCAATTGCTGGGTTGTAGGGTAGCTCTATTTTTATTTTATTTTTTTAGGAACCTCCATATTGTTCTCCAGAGTGGCTGCACCAGTTTGCATTCCTACCAACAAAGCAAAAGAGTTCCTCTTTCTCTGCATCCAAACCAACATCTGTTGTTTCCTGAGTTGTTAATTTTGGCCTTTTTGAGAACAAGGTGGTATCTCATTGTGGTTTTAATTTGTATTTCCCTGATGAGGAGTGATGTTGAGCATTTTTTCATGTGTCAATTGGCCATCTTGATGTCTACTTTGGATAAGTGTCTTTTCATGTCTTTTGCCCATTTGTCCACTGGATTATTTGTTTTTTGGGTGTTGATTTTGATTAGTTCTTTATAGATTTTGGATACTAATCCTTTATCCAATATGTCATTTACAAATATCTTTTCCCTTTCTGAAGAGATAATTGTTTAGTTTTGTTGATTGTTTCCTTTGCTGTGCAGAAGCTTTTTATCTAATAGTTCATTTTTGCCTTCATTTCCTTTGCCTCAGAGACTTGTCTAGTAAGAAGTTGCTGGAGCTGAGATCAAATATGGTCGTTGCCTGTTTTCTCTGAAAGTCAGTACTTTTGAAATAGTGTTGTTTTTAGAAAGAATAAATCAAATAGGATTAGATATTTGTATCTTTTTAAAAGCAAATTTCCCTAATAGATCTTTGAATGTGGAGAAGGCAAGTAGGAGCATCTGTGGCCACAACAGGAAATTGGTAATCTAAAATGTGTTCCATAGACCAACAGGAGGAGCTTCTATTGTAATCCATAGTGCACGCTGCCTTAGGGCTGGAGGAAATATCTATAACTTGTTTGAGGCTTGCTCTCCGTTTATCTGTTCAGAAGGCCAATTAAACAAGGAATGCAGAATCTGTGTGTCTCCAACAGTTCTCTTGGCCAGACTCTTGGCTTGGGACTGAGTGAACAGTAGGAAGCCAAGGGTTATACAGACATCAGCTGGTAACCTGGCTGAAACATTGTTTTAAATCAGTCAAATCTCAGCAGCATGGGAGGGCACTTTAACTCAACTTTTAAAACTTGGTTTGAATCATTTAACCTGTAATACTTGAGGACCAGAAAAAAAAAAAAGAAACATTTCCCTATTCATATGGAAAATTTATTTTCAGCCTCTTAGCTTTCTCTCCTAACCCTCCATCTCTCTGTCTTATTCACTTAACATATACCACATTTTCACCACATTGCTTTACTTAGATAGTAACCTATTAGAAGTATGAATATATGTATATGTGATTTTACAGCATATACAATTTTAAATATAATTCAAAATGAATACATATATGTGCTTATATATGTATACATATATGTGTATGTATATATGTATACATATATAATACATACACATGTGTATACATACACATACATATATAAACACACACACAACACACTCACACGCATATATATATATATATTTATCACATAGGATGACAGTACAGTTATGTATGAATCAGACCAATTGGCCATATTAAAATTTATCTTGTAGACTCCTCAAAAAATCATTGAATTTTCATTGGCTTCAATATACCTATCTTTAATATTAAGAATAATTTCAGATCCACTGTTGTGGTATGATTAAATGAAATCAGGAAAACTTTTTTCATGCTAAGCATCAATTCAATGAGATGTTATCAAGAAAACCATAAGATAATTAAAATTATTTAAAATGATATTTAATTAAAATATTAAATTAAAATTATTTAAAATGATAAAATAGGATCTTCAGCTCTGGAGGCTTTATAATCAATAGCACTGAATTCAAGTCCCAAGTCTATAATTAATTGTGCAAATGACGTCAAATCTCCAAACTTGACCACTGGATGCCTCATTTGTAAAAAGAGAATGATAATGATATTTACATCACAGAGTCATTTGTTAGGTTTAAATTATATAATGAATATAAAGCTCAACACAGTGTCAGGCAAGGAATAAGTGCTTAATACATTATCGGCCAAGATCCCACTGGGAAATATGTGGCTTTTACAGTTTAGAGTAATTTGAGGAGTGTTCAATAAAGGGACAATTTGCAAAGATGTTTAGAAGGCTTTGGTAAACCACAAGAGATAGAGCAGGGCTCTCACCATTGCAGTAAGGGAGGAGACTGTAGAATTATATGAGGAGAGTGAGGAGAGAGTAAGGAACAGAGAGCTGCCTTGAGAAGAATTAAGAGCTCTGACAGGAGGACTCCTTAGCTCAAGGAGCTATTTCCTAAAACTCGCTCTATTTATGTCTCTCTAAGCTCTTGCTCTGTGTTCCACTGACCAACCAACTGGAACTTAAAAGGAAGCCAACTGATGCAGTCTGGAATTCAGCTTTTATTTTTCTCCCTGTTAAGAGTCAGATAGTAAAGATTTATAAATTACAGAGTCTCTTGCTGTAGACACTATGTGAATGGAGAGTGTAACTATCTTGCAATAAAACACTATTTACATAATCAGGCTACATATTTTCAGATGCCTGATGTAGTTCATCCAAATCAGATTCCTGATGGCAAGAGAAGACTGGAAATAGATTGAGAAGGTCAGATAGAGGATATGCAGCTCAAAGCAATGTTAGCTGTTTTAGATTGTTATGCTCTTTCTTATTATGAATACCATTTAAATTATATATAAATTGAACACATAGGCACTTTTTCTTTAGCTATATAGTGGCTTTTGCTCAACCATGCCAATCTTACACAGGTGTATCACAGAAAGCTACAAATAATCAAGGCTATACAATCTCCATGAATGCAGAGACTATATTTTATTCACAACCGTAAATACTGGGCCTTGAATGGTGTTCTGGTGTATTGGAAGTACTCTATAAATGCTTGATAAACTAATGAAACTCAAAATGTATTAGGTTTTCTGAGGATGAGGTCACCATATTACAGAGGTATATCATACATATAATAAAAGCACAATTTTTAAATACAGGTTCAATAAATTTTGACGTTAACACATCCATTTACTCAGATCAGAAGAAAAGTCCTTTTCAGGGGTGCCTGGGTGGCTTAGTCGGTTGAGCGTCCGACTTTCGCTTAGGTCATGATCTCGCGGTTCGTGGGTTCGAGCCCCACGTCGGGCTCTGTGCTGACTGCCAGCTCAGAGCCTGGAGCCTGTTTCAGTCTATGACTCCCTCTCTCTCTCTGACCCTCCCCTGCTCACGCTGTCTCTCTCTCTCTCTCCTAGAAATAAATAAAACATTAAAAAAAAAGTCCTTTTCAGATATAGGTACTGCAAATATTTTATCCTACCTGGATTGTCTTTCTACTTTTGGAATGGTGTTTTCTGAAAATCAAAAATTTATAACAATGTTGTCTGAATTATCATTTTCATTTATAGTTTCTTTTTAAGTTCTCTTTAAGAAATTATATTTTTTGCCTCAATAACATTAAGATGTTCTCTTATGCTAACTTTCAGAAACTTCATTATTTCTATCTTATACAGAAATACATAAAGATTTTGTATGTGGTGTGAAGTAAAGGTCAAGACGCAGGCTTCATCTTTCTGGATATCAAATTGATCCAGAATTATTTACTGAAAAGACCATCTTTACTCGTTGCAAAGAAATGTCATCTTTATAAGGTTTAAGTGACTGCACATATGTGGGCCGGTTTTAATATTTTTGTTCTGATCCATTGGTCTATTTACCTAAGTTACATGTCCTAAGTATTGTACCTTTATAAGAAATATTGCTATCTCAAATTTTCTTCTTCTTTAAGACTATATTGGTGATTCTTGGCTCTTTGCAAGTATATTTTTGCAGATGCACACCCTGTCACTGTGCCCTCACAAGGCCTTTCCGCTGTGTTCATGAAGAGAGTTGGCACTCTCTTTCATCATTTATTCTTCTTATAAAGACACCAAGTTTATCAGATTAGGGTCCCTCCTAATGACCTCATTTAACCTTAATTACCTCCCTAAAGACCTTATCTCCAAATACAGTAACATTGGAGGCTAAAGATTCAACATATGAATTTGCAGGGAACACAATTTAGTCCATAGCACATAGACAGGTAATGATAGTAAGTATGTTGATTCCCCAGAACGAATTTCTTTTGCAGCCTTCAACATTACTTTTTAAAAAAATCTTCACAGGCCCATTGAGACTGTCAAAAAGATCCTCTGAACATCTTAACTTCTCTGTAACAGCTTACTACTCAGCACCTCATCCTCTTGGTTCATGACTCTTAAGAATCAGGGAAGTCTCAGGAAAACACAGAGTAGTGTCAGACTCATTCAATACAGCATTTTCTTCCTCTAAGATCCAGATGCCTTTATAGCTCTCTGATGCCTTAAAACCATTTATTTTAATTACTCTATCTAGCTTTTTTAGTTGATTGGTGGGTTGGTCTCCTATATGGTAGCCCATTATAGCTAGAAGTAGAAATTCATACAAAGATTGATCGGGAAGTTCTTGAGAGGGGAGACATTGAGTAGGAGCTTAATAAGAATTATACAGCACAGAGGTAGGAATAAATATTGCTGAAACGTAGAACAATATTAGGAAAGTTTCAGAAACAAAAATGAGTCTGTGGTGGTAGAGGGTGTGTGTTAGAGAAAAGATTTGACAATCAATCACTAATTAAGTACCAGTTACTGGGCTACATACAAGTAGAACACAAGGACAGGGTGCCTGACTTCTGGAAGCTTCTTTAGTTGGAGGGGAGACAATGGATAATACCAAATAACCGTAATCAAGGTTTAATGGATATATGTCCTATACTGTTTACATTTTAATTCAAGACAATTTAGAAACAGGAGAAAGCAAGTAAGACATTCCAGATGGGTTTTGTGTATGTGTGTGTGTTTATTAGTTTTGTTTTTAACCATGCAAAAAAGAGGAAACATAGGGCATATAGGATAAAATAAGGAAAAGAAGCAAAAAGTATGGCATAGGGCACCGGGTCTCAAATTCCATCATAAATTAGACTCATTCATTCAGAGCACTTAAAATGCAGATTTCTGAGTTCCATCTCCAGGAGTGGGAGCAGATAATTTGCATTTCTGAATAGTTCCTATGTATGCTCTTGATCTGGGAACCACAGTTGGAGAAACCACTCTTATAAAGGAACCATTCAAATAATAGTAAAGAATGTGTAAATAACAGCTAATAGAGAGGTAAAGTCGAATAATAATTTGAAAAAATTAGTCGCTTCAAATTGAAATGTTTTTCATTTGGCTAGAGCACAGGAGTTAAGTATAGAGTTCTGGCATGTAAGATCATAAGTAATTTGGGCCAGGATTATGAAAAAAATCGATTTTACTAAGAAATGTGATGGCCATGCACCTAGTAAGGAGTATAATTACTTTGCAAAATCATTTCTCCTGAGCCAGCATCCCAATATCTCCATAACCTTGTAAATAGTGCAATTTCCCTATCCAATATTTCTACTAAAATCCAGCCTGATTAGTTTAAGAGCTGTTAGTAGCACTCCATGATAATTGAACATATTAATAATTGTAAGGAACAAAACCACTATACAGCATTTGGTTTTAATTACTTTCCATATGACTATGACTTTCTCTTTTTTTAATTTAAAAAATCTTTATTTACTTTTGAGGGAGACACACACACACACACACACACACACACACACACACACACACACCATGAGCAGGAGAGAGGCAGAGAGAAAGGGAGACACAGATTCTGAAACAGGCTCCAGGCTCTGAGCTGTCAACACAGAGCCTGATGTAGGGATCAAACCCATGAACTGCGAGATTATGACCTGAGTCAAAGTTGGATGCCTAACTTACTAAGCCACCCAGGCACTCCATGACTATCAGTTTCTATCAACTACATGCCTGAAATAGAGTTTAGTTGAACTATCATTTATGATGGAATAAATCTCTGTGAAATAAATTTCCTTTAACATTAGAGGAAATAATTTAATAAAAATGTCAACCTAGGAAAAAAGTAGATATTTAGATACAGAAAACATTACATTTACAGGTTTCTGAAAAACCAAAAAGAAATAACCGTTTTGTGGTAAAACTAAAATTGAGGATAACTTACATATAATTACCATACTGCTTCTATAAAGTAAAGGTTAAGTTTCAGTATTAAATAAAAATTTAACTGTGGAAAAGAAAATTTCAATTTCATATTCCTCAGTCTTCACTTGGAAAAGTATACCTAGGTATCTTCAATAATTATGTAACTATTTTCGTTAAGTGAAATGCATGTTATTGTTTTAGGAAAGCTGGATATATTTAAAGAAGGGACAAACTCTCTGGTGAGTCTCACTGACTGTCCCTCCAGACTAGCTTAACAGCTGGAGACGGGTTCATCCACAGTATTTCTGAGGATTCTTGTATAGACAAAAATCTTCGCAGAAATTGCCAGAACTCAATACATTAATACATTAAGAATTTGAAAAAAGTTAATGAATCTGGAGATAGAATAGTTGAAATCCTGAGGAAATGTCAATCATGATAACATCAATAATAAAATTTGTTCTATTCAGTTATAGATGAGACTTGCTGAGCCAAATCTCTCAACTCTTCATAATGATTCTAAAATGTCCAATAGTTTCCATCATTCTCAACTTGGGGCTGATCTGCTGGCAATGAAGGAAAGGCAAATTGGATTTCTAAGCTTTAAGCACTGGGTCAGCAAATCCGCTATTGGTTCTTGGCTCTTTTAAATAATTGAATGTGTGATCTTATTAAGCAGACATTAAAGACAGAGGACGTAAAAGACTCCATGGGACGCTGTGTACAAAGAATCATTTTGATTTAATAAAAATAGAATTCTCTGCTTTTTGTAGTAAAACATCAAATTGTTTGTGGTTACCCAGAAAGAATCTGAAGGGTCCTGGAATTTATTACCTCCTTCATTACTAAGTAAAGCACACTGTGTCCTGTCAGAAAGTTCCAGTCTTTGGTGATCAAGCAAATGCAGTCTTTTGGATTTCTGGGGGTTGCTGGGGTACTCTTCCCTGGGGATCACAATGGGGCTGCTACAGCTCATCAGGTTGTCCAGTGACACTCCCATTACCTTTTTGTCCATAGGAAAAAAAAACAATCAGTCCATAAGACACAGTTCCTTCTTCCTGTAGCCTACTCAGAAACAATAGAGTTGAACTACATGTTTATTAATTGCAGTATTTGTTGCATGGCTTTATATTTTGCCTTCTTAATATCAAATTTTAAAAAAATAATAGATTTTCTCTCTGACATAACAAAAATTTAACCCCTCTATCACACGCTAAATTTATTTTACCGGCGTGGAGCCTTTGATAAATGCTTTCTGTATTTTAGAGTTCTTCAATACGCAAAAGTTCTGTACTCTTGCTTCCAGTTCACTATATGGAAAACTATTTCTTTAAAAGGCTAGGTTTTTCATGGGCTGTGTCACAACTTTTCAATCCTCCCATCATAGCAGCAATTAAACTGAAAACAGATGACCCTGAATTTGAAGTCTAGCTCTGTCATTATATGACCCAGAGTAAGAATGTAACAGCTCTAGGTCATAATTGATTTATAAAGTGAAATCACAAGGTCTCCCTCACAGCCTTGTTGGAAAGCTTGCTCTTGAGTAGTAGGTTTCAGAGATAGTACGACAAAATTCTGCACAGTGTCTCATCTTCCCAACAGGGGCTTGTTAATAGCAATGCATTCAGAGAGATTAGTACTGGGAGGAAGAAGAAGTCACCTATCAGATGATACTGACATCTCCAAGTAGAAAATTCAGTAGTTGTTGTCTAGCTCTTGTACAACAGCAATTTCTGATTGGCACCAAAATCAAACTTGGGACTCAAAGTCTGGCTGCAGCTGTGAAGTCTCCATCAAGAACATATGTTTGTTAAATTTCGAATTTCAGTTTCCATCTCAACTTTGTAACATCCTCATTGCTTTCAAATGCATGTGTTTAGTATGTCTAGGTATTCACAATATGAAGTTTCTCTCTTAAACTTGCATTACTTCTAGGGCCCAGAGATGAACTAGAGTGTGTGGCAAGGCCAGTGCTAGAAAAGGAGGTATCTGCAGCCAGGCCCATTGGTACTAAATATTTCCACATAATCTGAAAGAACACAGATGCCCATGTATTATCCCTTTGTTTTTCTTTCCTTTTTCAGAGGGGACTTGTCAAGTTCCGGCATTACTATCTAACAAGGGTGGTGTGGGGCCCCAGAGACTTAACTACAATTACACAAGCCAAATGGCCATTTTTATTAAGCACTGTGACAAACAAAGATATTGTATCAATTATATTGAGCTGGTCTGTGCTGTGCCGACCAATTAGGCTTGAAATCTCAGTGATGTCATATAACAATGACTTATTTACTTATTTATTTTTTGCTCTTATAAACTCTCATGCAAACTCATGTTTCTGTGGAGAAGCAACATTATAGCAGTGACTCAATATTCAGTTTCCACACAAGCTGCTAGATGCTTTAGTCCAGAACTGAGATATTTTACTAAGACGTATAGCCCATTACCTGGAGCTGGTCACATGACCTCTACTCATTACAAAGTTATGGAGTTGAGGTGGGAGGGAGAACAGATGGAAATTCATTCAGCCAGAAATGTTTCTGCCAGAAATGTGCCTGCTGATAACCGGTGCAATGGAAATATATCTTTACCTGGATGCAAAATCATTTAATGGTCTTTCACATTGTCTTCAAATTCCTTTGGAGGTTTACAGTGTATGATGAACCACTCATTATAACAAATGTGAATTGTGTTAGGTTTGCTTGAATTTGCCGTGGCTGTCATTTTTTGCCAAATTAATACCTGAAGGATAGCATGTCTATGCTATCATATGAGGTAGACCTAAGACCAGTGGATGTTAATAGGAGATAGCTTTTGTTCTTACATTAGTGGAGAAAGTCTACATTGGGTCTACTCTGTGTTTTAATTTACAATAGAACAAAAGAAGGAAACTCTGGACTGAAGGTTAGACTCTCAATCTATTCCTCTTTCCTAAAGGGCAAGAAGTTCTGATCTCAATCACCAGGCTCATCAAAGATAGAGCTAAGGGAATAGAGTTTGTCTTCTACTCTGTTCTGGTATAAGGTTATGTAAATCTTTTATTTGAAAAAAAAACACTCAAATTCTCTACTAGGAAGAGAGCCAGAAGAAAGTTGAAGAGTCAGGAAGATATCAAGTTCAGGGGCACCTGGGTGGCTCAGTCGGTTAAGCATCCAACTTCAGCTCAGGTCATGATCTCACGGTTTGTGGGTTCGAGCCCCACATCAGACTCTGTGCTGACAGCTCAGAGCCTGTTTCAGATTCTGTGTCTCCCTTTCTCTCTGCCCCTTCCCCACTCATTCTCTGTCTCTCTCTGTCTCTCAAAACTGAATAAATGTTAAAAAAAATTAAAAAAAAAAAGAAGATATCAAGTTCAGAACAGAAGAACCTGGACAAATTGCTCTTGTTGGCTAACATCTATAGCTAAAGTGTTTGCTTCTTTTAATTGTTTATACATAGAAGAACATTTAAAGGGGCGAGGGATGGAGGAGATGAACACAGTGGGAACTTTTGACTAAAAGACCTTTGGCTAAAGAAGAGATGAATAATTGCCCTACACCTATCAGTGAGTTAAGGACGCTTCAGAAGGCAAGGGTAGCTCATTCAGGGTGGGGGGATCGAGGACCAAACACCTTGTCCTGCTACAGTTTTGGTAGAGGTAAAAGAAACTGATCATCCAGCCTAAGATGGATGTACTTTCACTAGAAGCTCCTCAATCCTCTCCTTGAGAACATGGTATAAGTCCCTATTGAACTGATTTATAAAACAGAAAGAACAAAGAATATCTTGTGGGGTAAAGAATTATTATGGGGAAAACACAACACCTTTAATGGCACAGAAAACACTGCACTCTAAGGTAGCTAAGAGAAATGCAGCAGCAATACTTAAGGTGAGCCATTCTTCCAGAACTAGTTCCACCAGTCTGTGTTGGCATCAGTGGTCACGAGGTTAGTGGCATTGCGTAAAGTAAGCAAGCTAAGGGAGGGCTGCTGCTGTAATTAGAGACACAAGATCTAAATTGAGCCACGGTTTTATGTCAGTGTTAAAGAGTTGATTTCTCCCATCACTGCTACGCCTGGGGCATAAAGAAAAGCAGGAGCCCAAAGGTGTGGTTGAATGCAAAAGAATAAGCTGCCATGTGAAGTGGTGACATTACTGTTAGTGGAAACATTTAGGAGAGAACAGGATGACCACCTGTTTTGACTGAGAAATTATAGAGGATACCCAAAGTTCCTTATAATATTTATTGAATTGTGAAGACTCGGTTTTTCATGGGGTTTAGTTATAACAGGTCACATGTGTCTATCTCTTTATTATTTAAACCTCTGTAAATCCATGACCATTTTGAGAATCGAAGAACAACATAGATGACAATGAAAGAAAAGATGAATATAATGGGCACGCTAATACTTTCAGTTGTAGCTTTCTCCCTATTTCTATTCCTATCATTGGACACAGACATGTTATCAAATAGTTGCTCCTAATCCATAATGGCAGTGATTCTTTAATGACAGTCTGAACCTGGGTATTGATCTGGAGCAAGGCTTCAGATTAGTTGGTGAGGCTGCATTTTGTGTTTTTCACTGTAAATAGCAACAGGCAGAGACGAAGCTTGTGAATCCCAGTGCACCTCTTGACAGACGAGCCTCTGAGCTCTCTCTGGAAGTCTGCCCCATTCCTGTTCCAAAGGCACCATGATTCCTGTCCCCACTCCAGCCAGGTGGCCCATTTGCTACCAGCTCAAAATAAAAGGAGCTGGATGTCATGACTTCCCTCAGGGCGCGGGCCCCGCTACACATTGTTCCCCCCCCCACCCCCCGCTCAGTTCCAAAGCTTGGACCTGCTCTGCAGCTTCCAGTGGAACAGCCAGTATTTCCCTTCCAGGCCTCCCACAATGAAGCCCAGGCTCATTTGGATGCAGCACAGCCTGCCTCCTGCCAACATGATTTTTCTTCCATTCTTGATCAATAAGTCACAGGCCTATTTGGCCTTTCCCCAGCCATGAGAGAAACACGGCTTGAAGTCAAAAGGAAAGAAGACCAAAATAGACTCCCTCTTTTGCCCTGCATTCCTCTCCCACGTATTCCCAGCCCCACTGCTGTGCCAGGCTCCTCTCCATTCCCAGGTTAGAATTTGTATCAAAGGGAGCAAAAAAAAGTAGGAAAGAAAAAAGAAAAATGGGAAGAAGGAATGAATAGACAGAAAGAAGAGAGAGGAGGGACAGGCATGGGATAAGAGGAAGTAATTATTTGTTGAATAAATATAGAAAGAAAGATTTTAAAAAGTTATCTTTCTATTCTGGAAATAGGCTCACACACTCTTATTCTTCCCACTGGCTTGAACCTGAGGCCACAGCCCTTTTCTGATCCCTCCAAAAGCCCTCCTGCTCCCCTCTAATCTGACCCTATGTCCCCAAGCCATGCTCCCACTATCCTCCCTGAAGTTCACAGGCTCCCAAACTTGAAGGCAATATTTGACCAGCTGCTTTTACTTGACAAAATAATAGCAAGTAGCTATTGATTGCTGTACGTGATCCAGGCTCCATTCCAAGTGCTCAATAAGTATTCTAGCCTCCAGTTGTCATTACCTCCCTGTAAATTACTATGAGCTCAGTTTTGTGGTAAAGAAACGGAGGTTAAATAAGTTGCCTCAGGGTGTGCAGCAAGTAAGAAAGCATGATTCAACCTTATGCCATCTGAGGCTGGAACTCCTGCTCCTAATTCCCTTCCCTCAACACTGCTTTCTGTGAAAGGAGAAAAAGAAGGACATGAAAAATGGTTAGCTCGGACTCTGAAAGTAGATTTCTCCACAAGCTACCATATCGTTCAACAAGAGAAGTAAGACTTCAGAATCAGTGGCGATTTCAGAGATTCTACCACTCTTTTCTCCCTCAAGGAGATGCTCTAGAACAAAATGGAACAGAAGTCTAGTTACATCACAGAACTTCAGAGCTGGAAGAAAATGCATCCAAACTTTATTTTATAATTGGAATCCCAAAGCCTTCAAACCTGAGTGGTCTTATACATTATTTTGCTGAGTTTAATTAAGACCAAAGCTGTTAGATCAGAGAACCTTAAAACTAGAAGACATCTGCTAACATANTTTTTTTTTTTCTTTTTTTTACAGATGTGAAGCTTTTAAGTAACTGCCTTATCTTCAAATCACAGCATTTACTTTTTCACAAAATGTGTAGCCAGTTGTTGCGGCCAATTTCAGAGGTATATTAGGGTTTTCTATAGAATAGATGGCATCTAGAATGAGCAGGCCAAGTAAAGCACACAGTGTACCATGCATGGATATAGAACACATTCAAGAGATGTTGGATGACTGAATAGATGTATGAATGAATGAATAAAAATATAAAAGTAGAATCAGAAACAAATGAAGTCTTTCCATGTAGTTCCAAATATGCCATCTTAAAATCTTTCATGATGAAAGAAAAAACTTCTGGAAGAAAAATTCAGAATTCTTCATTATTAAGAAAATCTTTTCATGCACCTGGGTGGCTCAAGTTGGTTGGGTGTCCAACTCTTAGTTTTGGCTCACATCATGATCTCATGGTTAGTGGGTTCGAGCTCCATGTCAGGCTCTGTGCTGACACTTCAGAGCCTGCTTGGGATTCTCTATCTCTCTCTGCCTCTTCCACGCTCTTTCACTCTCAAAATAAATAAATAATTTAAAAAAAGAAAGGGAAAAAATCTTTTCACTGATAAAGTGAGTGGGACATTTTGACACTGAATGAAGATATGATAGGCTCCAAATTGCTATTGGATGTACAGCTTCATCAACTTTCACTGGTATGGCAAATTGAAACAGGTAACAAGCTTCAGTTATCCCAATGACCTTGAATCAAGGTTCCAGATTCTGGCAACTGAGGCTGTCAACTTGAACGGAACTTCATCAGAGGTGTCCTCAGTGTTTGTGGATTGCTCTGCTTGCTTCACATCCATCCCAAATCACCTGGTATTGTTAGTTATCATTTTGTGTATGTCTCTACAAATTGAATACCAACTCACAGCATAATGTAGTGGTTAGGAATTTGGGCTCTGGTGTTGTCTAGGTCAGAAAGTTCTTGTTCACACTGTGTCTTGATCACTTAGAATTTCTAAGATACTTTCTCTAAACTCCATTCAGAATTTATCTATAAAATGGATTGAGGTAATAATAGTTACTTTTAATAAGTTCTTGATGAAGAAAATGAAATGCAATAGTAATTTGCAAAGATCTTATTTCTTCCATCCAAGAAATTATTTCTATACTCCAGAACTGCCCTTATCAATTCCTCTCCTGACCACTAGTGGACAATGTTATGATGACCTCATCTCCCTCCCTAGTTTTATTTTTACAAAACAAAACTCCTCTGGTTGATCATTAAGATATTTAATCCCCAGACACTAACTATTGAGTTGGAGTCTGAATTAAGGCTGTCCCCAGCTTTAAAAGACAATTTCAGGCTAGAGTGAAGACAAATTGCTTGAGAAAAGAGGTTCGATTCCATTTATGCACATATTCACTGTCCCCATGGTCAGTGAACAGTGTCTCATTCAAAATTCAATTTGGGGAATTACGGTGCTTCTGAATGAGAAAAAGGGAAGCATAGATGAAATCACTATTAAGTGGCATTTGTCTACTTCTTACAGGTTAGACAAGTCACTGCAGATAGAAGAGTCTTGTTCAGAGGTCTCTTCTGCTAAGAATCCCAGAAGGAGAGCAAAAGTGGGAAAATAAGGAAAGTTTTCTCTCTCTAAAGATTCTGCTTGGCACTGGTGAGTGCTCCCCGGGGCAGCTAAAGGGAGAAAGGTAGGGATGGAGGGAAAAGCTAGAGGAGCTATTTGTTCACTATTTTTTTTCCTAATTAATGAGACAGAAACCTAAATGATGCAGTTGCTCTCAGAGATGTCACATTAGACCACTAAGGAGAAGTAGTCCTGGGTCAGAGATTTCTCCTTTGTTAGTGGAGGTCACTGAGAGGACATGATCACAGACTGACTCGTGAGCTGGACTCTGACATTCACAGGCTGCTTACCCCCATCTCTGTCCTTGGAACGTGCATTCTGCTTGCCTTCTCTACTTGCAGAAGCTGCCCCAAAGCTTCCTTGAGATGTCAGGTGGCATTGAGATTCTCTGGACGGTATAGTGCCTGAACCCAGTTAAGGCCTCTATATAAACATTTAAGATTCAGCAGGGCAGGTGTGGAGATCTACTGCTCTGTTGCCACTCAAGATGGACCTCATATATAAGTTCATTTGCATATTAAACCTACCACTCTGGAGTAGACTGCATCTTTCTTTGGTCTTTCCCTGCCCTCCATGATAGGGCTGGTTCCAGGTTACACCCTGGAACCTCCCAAGTAATTTGTGAACCAACGTCCTTTCTCTGTATTCATAAGAATTTAATACCTAACTTCAGCCCTTTATATTTGAGGCTGTTCCTAAAACTTAGTCCTAGCATTTGATCCTTCTCAGGAGAGTCAATTAAAAAAAATTACTAATGTTATTTTTCTTTTCCTATCTTTTATGGTACAGGAAGGCCACCCACCTGTACTGTGGAATAACTGATGAGCCAACTTACTTTGGCAGAAGCTAGGAAGTATGGAAAAGCTCAGAAAAAAGAGTCCAGATAGGAGACAAGAAAGAATACTCAAGTATCTATTTTGCGGCTAGCTTTCCATACTCCATCTCATTTAGAACTCACCACAAGCCCCTGACATGAGTGTATTATATCCATTTAAAATACGGAAAAACTGGGGCACCTGGTGACTCAGTCTGTTAAGTGTCTGACTCGATTTTGGCTCAGATCATGATCTTATTGTGAGTTCAAGCCCCACATCGGGCTCTATGATGACAGGGTGAAGCCTTCTTGGGATTTTCTGTCTCCTTCTTTCTTCCCTCTCTCAAAAATAAATAAACATTAAAAAATATGGGAGAACTAAGTCTCAAACATTTTGAATAGCTTGCTCAAGGTCATATAACTATTATGAGGTGAGGTCAGGTTAGCATTTCTAGCTTGGCTAAAAGTCCTAATTTATGAATCCAACTCCATAGTTAGTGCTTCAGAATAAAATACCTTAACAGATGGAACAACAGAGAAAGGGTTTGTTTTGTAAAAATGAAACTTGGAAAAGAAGATGAGGTCATTAATTAGATCACTATTCACTTCTATCCCTTTCTCTTGCCAAATCATTTTCCTTCCTAAGAAGAAGTGACTGTTGGTCAATTAGACCAAGAGAGAATTTCTTCTCCTTCCCAAGATCATCAGCCTGTTGCTAAATGATCACAGCTGGGGAGAAAGTTCTCTTTTCTTCATACAAACAGATGCATTCACACATCTACATACATATCATTGAGTTTAAGAAGGGTAATCAAAATGAATTTTGTGCATCTTCTTTTTCATCATCATTATCCAAGGACAATGCTTGGATAAGTAGATAAGAAATTTCCTTAACTGTTAATTTTGGCAAATATTTCCTACATCTCTGAAACAGAACTCTTAGGCGGTTCTAAGAACAAGAATTTTCCAATATTTGTCTTTCAAGCAGCACCAGGCAGAGAAGACTTTTGAGGCTCCTAATAAATGTTTATCATCTTTCTTCCTTCCTCCCTTCTTTCCTTCCTCCCTTCTTTCTTTCCTTCCTGCCTCCCTTCTCCCTCCCTTCCTTCCTCCCTCCCTCCCTTCCTTCCTTCCTTCTCTCCTCTTCCTTCCCTCAGAAAATGCGTATTGATTGCTTGTGATATGGTAAGCACTGGACAAGACCCTGGGGATGAAACTGTCATTTAGAGTCAAATGTACCTGTTGAATAAAGCATTGCAAGCGGTGGAGTAGTTGGCATTAATCATGTGATCCCACAAATCATTATGAGATTACAATTGTGGCAGGTATACTGAAGAAGTGCAAGGGGCTTTGAGAGAGGGGCTGGTCAAGTAGGACAAGAACATCTGTCTGAAGAAGGGATGCTTGAGTTGCTATCTAAGGGACAAATAGGAATAAACATTTCAAAGGAAGTAAGGAACATGTTTCAGGCAGATGGGACAGCATGTGCAATGGTCCTCTGGTAAAAGAAATTATAACAAGTTGGAGGGAATAAACACACGTCAGTGCAGATGAAAGACAAATACAAAGGTAAGTATGATGCAAGATGAGGTTGAAGAGATGAGTAGGACCATGACTATAAAGGGACATGTAGACCTCTGTAAGGAGTTTTTTCATGAAAGCCTCAGAAGGGTTCTAAGTAGATGACATAATCAGATGACATAATAAATAAAAAACTTCATTTTTGCTTAGATATGAAGAATTAATTCTCTGTGCATTGTGGGGGTAGGGAGAACAAATGAGTTCTCCTGCCCATCTTGTGCTCTGAGGTTCTGTTCTCATTTTATTTCTATCATCTCACTCATCAACATGCATTCTGTGGCTACAATTCTGTATTTCATCCTTTGATCCCAACACTGGACACTGTCCCGTTATCCTCCAAACACGGCCAACGTAAGGTGGCATGTGCTATGTTTTCTACTAATGTTTAGTGATTACAGAAGGGAATTCAGCAGAGTACAAAAAAGGCAAAATGTGAATGTAGAACATTAGACTTCATTCTCTTAAAAGTCTCTGGATAATTTCTACCAGGATTTTCTCACTGGCTTCCATTTACCTTCAGCCGCATCTTACTGATGTTTTTCCACAGCACCTTTTTTTTCTATTGACATATTTTTCCTCCATCTTTTCCAGGTCTCAAGATCCTCATCCAAGCTCCTGTCTACCCCTCACCAGCACTCAGAGGCAGGTTCAGAATTTCTGCTTCTAGTTATCCCAGTCTCCTCTCAGGGCAGAGGGGAACAGGACAAGAGATGGAAGGCTTGGCTTTTCAGAACCAAACAAGACTAGACAAAGGGTTTTCCTAAGCTAAGAGGCAAATCTCTTCCCAACAAGAATTCTACCTAGCTGGTTTCAGATGCAGTCATCTTTTAAAGAAATGATTATTTTTCTTTCTTTTACATGTGCAAGAATCATTTGTTTCTATTTTACTCACTTGCCTCTATAGATTATGCTGTACCAACACCAAAACGCAAGATGTTTGAGGGATATTTAATAAAAGATGACTTTGAACAGATCAAAGGTGGAAGATAAGAAATCAAATGTCCATCGCCCAAATTTAGAAGAGAGGAGATAGCAAGCATTTCCTTATAAGCAAGTAGATAAAATATATCTGTGCATGAATTTTGAGATTTAAAGAAAAGCAAATTTGTTATAGGAAACATCATCTTCCAAAAGACACTGAGAAGTGACAGCATAAACAGCAATAAAGGCAGAAAGGGAGATTAAAAAAAGAGAGGGAATGAGAAAAAAATGAAGACTGCCAAGATGAACAGAACAATTTGCCAACATGTGTGTCATCCCTCCCATAAATTAACTTCATTGATGGGCTTAATTGTTTGAACAAATGGGAAGGAGCTATTTTCAGAGCAATTATTTATTCTAATCACCAATTCCCTTACAGTGAAGGGAACTGCAGAGAAACCATGCTTTTCTAGACTTCATTATTTCAGTTAAATATTTATATATTCAAACTGATACTAAAAGTAGATGTTGTTTCTTGGATTTCTGAAAGATAAGGACTCAGGACAATAGAGAGTTTGGGTGGTTACAGGTGGGCTCCTCAGAGAAGAAGCCCATTTCTGTGCACTGCCTGCTGTCAAAGAGCAGCTTCTTTCTGTTCAGACTCCTTCTATCCCATCACCAAGCCCAAAGCCCAGTTACACGTGGTCCCATACCCTGATTGGTTTATCTTTCAATTTTTTTGAAGTTTAACTTATTTCCTTTTTTTTAAATTTGTACCTTAACTTTTCAGGTAATATGCCATACTGTAATCAAATGAGAAGGATAAAAGGAATATTACATATTAAATATATGTATGTTTATATATAAATATGTTAAGTCCACACAAGCATGAATCAACTAAATTTCTAGAAAACTAAAAATTAGGCTGTAGCATCAGATGGCCTAGGTTCAACTACTGATTCCATCATTGCCAAGCTGAGTGACGTTGGCCAAGTTATTTATCTTCTTCAAACCTCAATTTCCTATAAAATTGGGACAATAATAGTTTCTACCTGATAGGG
The DNA here is from genome assembly GCF_008692635.1 of Crocuta crocuta. Classification (NCBI taxonomy): domain Eukaryota; kingdom Metazoa; phylum Chordata; class Mammalia; order Carnivora; family Hyaenidae; genus Crocuta; species Crocuta crocuta. The sequence continues at coordinate 4,676,868 of NW_027531873.1, read as the reverse complement.
TTGTTGTGACACTAAGAGAGACATTTAAATACTTAGAATCATAAATATTACATAATAACCCTCAAAAGTCTAGGTTATTATTATATTACTACTTCTTATAAAATTAGTAGATGAAGTGACATAGTTTAAAATGCAGTAACTCCCCCAGGTATGTTGGTCTTCATGTGAATCCTCCAAAGTAGACCAAGACAAGGATATGATAGACATAAAGACAAACCTTTATGTAGAAGGTTCAGAGATGACATGCAGGGAAACAAGACAGCGATATGAAGAGGGAGGCAGTCAATACAATTTAGTTAGCCATCACATGGGGTGACTGAGGCTTAACCCTGCAGAGAATTTTTGGAAAGTGTTTGCATATCACTTGAAGGTGGCGAGAGCTGGTATATTTATACATTCACTTGCTTTAGTAATTAGTGGAGGGTGCTAATTCCCCAGCTTTTCTAGCCTACTGTCAATGAACAGAGCAGCCTCCTGGAAAAAAGCCCCCAGGCAAAGAGCTACATATACGGGAAACTGGAAGATGTCTTGACCTCTGGACATCTGAAATTAATAATAAGTCATAGCCTCGAATACACAGATTTCAAGATACAGCTCTGAACTATGGCAAGTGACTTCCTTGTAGTTTTAATATTTAAGTAGCCTGTGAAATGGTCACACAATGTGTGTTCCAAACAAGTTACCACTTTAGAGATTTATTGTCCCCAAAGAGAATTACATTTTTTCCCCAAAACATAAAGGGATAAAGTATTAAACAAACTGAATAAATTGAATAAAATTGAATAAATATATAGTGAAATAAAAATAATTTGGGGGACAGAATATATGTACTTGAGTCTTGCATATGTCATTTACTAGTTTGACTTTTTAACCAAGTTATATAATTTCTTTGAGCCTCCCTCCTCACTTCATTTGATTGGAAATAATATTTACTATTCACAGATCTTATATTAAAATCACTTAAAGATGTCAAAATGCTTTACAGCTGTAATGTATTCTCACAATTGTCATGTCCAGATAACTGAACTAACAAACTTAATTTGCGGGGGGGGGGATATTTTGATGGAAATGTTTACAAAATACAAATCTCAAATAAACTGTATCTGATATAAATGACTGAATTATTTCTCAGGCCTGTAACACTGCAACAGAAATGGTCTCCAGGCTAATAAGGTGTGTCACACTATTTGCTTTTATTCAACCTTCCCCCTCATAGTATGTTTGTCCCTCCTTATTGCTACTAGTTTCTATGGTAACTAAATACGCTCATTAAAGCAATAATTCAAGTTAACACCTAATACTAACCAAATAAGCTCCAGCTAGCTTGAGGGTAGGCACCAATGTAAATAAATTTTATGATAGCTATTTTCCTTGCTGCTTAGAATAATTTTTCACCTAATTTCAGCTTCTTTGCTGTAATTGGATAGTTGAGGATTCCTGCAATCTGATCATTTCATAGAAGAGTAGTGCTAGGTATATATTAGCAATAGCATTAAGGAGGACAGGGCACCTAGATAGTCCCTGATAAATATCTTATTCACTCATTCAATTTTGTACACACTTATTCATTCATTCATTCATTTACTTATTCAACAACCCTTTCTCCTCTACAGTATATACTTCAAATCTAAGAAATCAGACATTTACCTCACTGTAAAGGAAAAATTAGTTTAAAAATGCAAATAAAGCCTGCACATCTGATTAGCATTTTATTATACTGTGCATTCATCACTATGTCTTCTTAAAATTTATAAGTTTCAAAAGCATTTTCAGATAAAGTGCTTTGAAGTTTAGAGTTCAAGCAGAGAAAAATACTTCTAGTTTGGGAGATCAAGAGTAATTTAATAAAGAAATGGAGATATTAACTGAGTCGTCATGAATGAGGAGAGTATGGATTTAGGAAGGGAAAGGGAAAGGTTATTATAGGTGTAGAATAAAAGCATGAGCAAGGCACAGAGGAACCACCCTAGAAGATATAGAATGTGGGCCAGTAAGTGGTCAGTTTGACTTGAAATAGACATGTAAAGTAAGATATAGGATATCATTTTCTTAGAGTGAGTGTAGCCTGAAAGTAGAAGACATTGAATGTCTGACTAATAGATGTGGAAAATGAGAGCCACTGAATGAATACCAGGGATGGGTAGGGGTCGTGACTATACTTGGGGGATTATGTATTAGGTAGAGCAGGGAAAGGCTGGACTAGAAGAGGCCAGTAAATAAGTGTTAGGGAGAGAGGAAGAAAGCCATGAGAGAAGAGTTATAGCTCACTGGGAAGGAGAAACATAAATGAGGTCTCCTAAGGAAAAGACTAAGGAGAGATGAGGTAGAGTCTTGGGACTCTGTCAAAGGCAGAGGGACACTCTGTGTCACTCAGCTCCACAAATCATTTTCTTCTCTTGGAAATGAGGTTATCTATTATGAACTCTTTCTGCTTTTCCCTTGTCTTTCACCAAAACATTTATCTCAAAATAATTGCCCCTTAGTCATCTCTCACTCTAAAGAACAAGTGCATGAATCATAATTTCTATTTTATAGCAAAAAAATGAGGAGGCATAAGAAGTTCTGAAATTCAGTCATCATTAAAAGTTCAGGTAGAAGCTAAGATGATAACTCAAAATATTAATGAAGTAAAGCAAGTCTAAGAAGAACAAAAAGGCCATGAGCTTATTCAAGTTAAAATAAGGTATATGATAAGTAGTAGGCACAAAATAAATGTATAATAGTGGAATTAATAAATAAATGAGGGAATGAATAAATTAAAGGAACAGAGTCCTAAATCTTATAGCAGTGCTCAATCTTTTACATTTTTCAAAAACATTTTACATGCAGGACTAGTTTCAACCTATTCAAGTCAGGTCCAAATTTACTCAATCAAGTCACAATTATCCATGTGTTATGATGAGACATTTATTCAACACACTCTGGAGCAACAATTATGTGCTAATCAATGTATTAGTTGCAATGTTTACAAAGACATATAGAAGGAAAATCTTACAGTCTGGGGAATGTAAGTTTTTAAATAATTATAAATTGTGATAGGAGTTAAAAGTAGGCAGATTTTAGGGGCAATGAGATCTCTGTAAAGTGTACAGATATATTTTAGTTGCACTCACTTCTTGTTTTTTGTTTTTTTAATTAGAAGCAACAATAATAATGTTTGATTATTCCATAGGATAAAGGATGTGAAGGTCTTCTGAGTTAAAAAAAAATTAAAAACTCTGGTATGAAATTACATTATTAGTATTAGTAGTAGTAGTATTCATTGGAAATTTATGGCATCATTGCATAAATATTCCAAATAGGTTATTAGCAAAACTTTTCAAATCTAGAAATTGATTAAATCAGTGCTCATTGACCAAAATTTAAGAAAGTTATCTCCAATTATAGAAGTTGAATGATCACCTTATAAAAAGAAAATGTTACCATAATTTAAATCTTGCCCAAAACTTTCAAATTATTTTCTCTGAGAAATGATAGATAACCAGCCCTTAAAGTGTGCCAGGCAACATAGATTAAGGTGTGTGTGTGTGTGTGTGTCTGTGTGTGTGTGTGTGTGTGCGTGTGTGTGTATTTTTCAACCACTTACAATCTAATTATTTGAAATGGTATACAATAGAATGGCTTTTTCTCAGATGAGGACACCTGAATTCAGATCACAGTCAAGGGAAGGAAATTTGCGACTCTGACGTGAATTCCTGTTGCAGCTGTTATGAAAAACTTCATAGAATTTATGTACAAAAGTTTATCATCAAAAAATGTAATGCTTTTTAAATAAGGTTACTTATCAACAGGGAATGAAATACACTTCTCACCAGTGATAAGGGCTGGGCACAGCTTGACTTCAGGACACTTGCAAAAGGCATGAGGAGATAGATTTAATTTTTTCAGGGATGTTTCAATTTGACTTGAGTCTCATATTCTAGATTCTTCACAAAATATACTAGTAAACTGGATTGCACATTGGTCGGATTTATAAATCATGCTATTAAATTATAACAGTGAAAGGAGAAATAAGCAGAAAAAGTAACCTATCACTTTCTTATTGCCAAACAACATCATTCACAAACACATTGAATTTTGGATCGGCACCCAGTTATTATCCTGAACTTAATGACTCTTTGAAGTTTGAAACCACAGAAAATCTTGGAAATCATCCTCTCCAATCACATCACTTTTCCCATCTGGTCACCTTCACAGATTAAAAACCTAACAAGAAAACTGAAGCTATTGTTCCAGGGAATCAAGGAGAAGAAAATGCAGCATACCGAGTTTCTACCATGTACAAGACACACTATCTATAGGTGCTGTGTGTCCCAGACCAACCTTATTGGGCTGACTTTTTAGGTTAGGAACTGTTTCAGTTTTTGCTCTTCTTTTATCCTTACTATGCAGCATAGAACCTGACACTTAACAGTGCTCAATAAATATGGATGACATAAATGAATAACTAGCTCATTAAAGACAGAGCTACAGAGCAAGCCAATAGCAAAATGTGGCTTAGAACTCAGTTTTCCTGATACCTAGACCTATGTGCTTTTCATTGTGCCACAAAGGCATCCCTAAAGTTGCTTCCCAAACTTGAGAGATTTCCAAGTGAAACTTGCAGTACACAGCAAGAAAGGTGAGAACTAAGAAAGAGGCAGACCACCCCAGATTAGTAATTGGCAGGCTTAATAAGCAAAGGAATTGATAAAAAAAAAAAAAAAAAAAAAAAAAGTTATTTCTAGGGAGACCTCAAGATGAGTAGATCTCCACACTCACCCACCACTGTTAGAAGTTTATGTAGAGGATCTTATAGTGTCCAGTCATGTATACTGTCCAGATGGTCTCAATAACACACTGTTTTCTCAAGGGGAAATCCTTGTAAGTGGCTCGTAGTATGAGAATGGTGGGCAGAAGTTACATTCTGAAAACAAGGTAGGGGAAAGGAGCTTCCAATTGCCTGGGTATGGCTTCTGGGTCAATGGTGGCTATGTCTTCTCAATAATTTCCTTCAATGCCAGGTTTTATAATTGGTATTTACCACCAAGGACAAGCCTTTTGGAAATTTTGAGTCCTGTCTGCTAAATTTAGTCCTGGGCAAACATGCACAAAAAAAAAATGCCTGTCTAATGTCATTAAAACTTATTTTCCAGATTTTAGTAGTGTCTGGTAATTGTTTGCTGCTCAATATATCTTTTAAAGCTATACTTCCCAAATAGTTTGACAAAAATAGAGTTAAGAACAATTCAGTCTAAGAACCAGGCCCATAGTGGTTTAGCAAATTAAGAGAAAATCTCAAAAAGAAGAGCAATAAGACTAAATAACCTCTACATTTCATTCAACTTCATATTCTATAAATTATTTAAATTAAAGTTTAAAAACTGGGAAATAATATCAGGAAACTAATACACAAGGTTTCATTCATTATTCATGATAGCAATAATAATATAAAGCTGCAATTATATAACATATAAAATTTACAAAGCACATTTGCATGAATAAGATTATTTTGATGACTAAACAGTACACACAGTCTATTTAGAACAATGCCTGGCACATGGCAAGTATGAAAAGTTTGTTACCGTCATTATTATTATTTATCTTCGTAATGAACACATTTGAAATTTAAAGTTAGGAAAGCAGAGGTAAAAGAATCAGATGTACAGGATTTGAAATTCGGTTCCTTCACCTGCTAGCTGTGTGATGTTGAGAAATCTGTGTAACAATTCTGAGTCACAGTCTGCTCATCTACAAAATGAGAAAAATAAGAACCATTTCTTATGGTTGCCTTGAAGATGAAAAAAGATAGCGTATGAAACACCTAAACTTCTGTCTGGCAGTTATAGGGACAAAGTAAGTGCTGCTCTTTTAACAGCTTTTTTTTTCTTTTTATTGTTACTACTTAGTCATAATATTTGTGTGAGGTATTTTCTTTTACTATGTCCACACTGTTGAAGAGGAAACTGGAACTTCTAGAGAGAAAATAGCTTGAACAAGTTCCTCTTAATGTTTAGAACTGAGATGATGATATATATCTGGTTCTTAGTCCAATTTTCAATTAGAAAAATCTGAATGGTGGAAAATAGCACTCTCCTGCCACAGCCCATTGATAAAGCCTCATGGCTCTGTGTGCAAACTATCTCAGCTAATAACCATTGACATTTTTGTGTAGTTTCTAGAGGCATGGTGCCCTAAATAAGTACTTTCAGAAGTGTCTTTTATGGAACAGAATGCCCTTGTCATACTTAGCAAAAATTAAAAAGGAAGGGGATAGTGTCACCATATGTCCATTTGACAATTACTCTATATTTTATCCACCTGTTGTGAATTAGCATATCAAAAGAGTCCTGCACAAGATACTTCAAGAATAAACTGTATTTAATCATATACTTAATTCCAAATCCCATACTGTTTGAACACGAAACAACTATTAACAGCCTATAGAACCCACTTTGGGAAAACACCACCTTTTTGATGCTGGGAATTACGGATACATTGGCAAATTGTTGAAGCAGACAGCAAAGAGCAAGGTAGATTTTTGTTTACTCTCAAATTCCACAATGTATATCTGATCTATCTATACATGATTATCTTTGAGATGATTAATGCTTCATTAAAAATTTTGAGGTACAGGTGCGCCTGGATGGCTCACTTGGTTAAGCGTTTGACTTTGGCTTAGGTCATGATTTCATGGTTCCTGTGTTCAAGCCCACATCAGGCTCTGTGCTGACAGCTCAGAGCCTGGAGCCTGCTTCAGATTTTGTATCTCCCTCTCTTTCTGTCCCATCCCCCTACCTTTAGAACTGAGTCTCTCTCTCTGTCTCAAAATATAAATAAACATTAAAAAAATATTTTTAATTTTTTGAGATACAAAAATGAGAATGAGCTAGGGACAACTAGCTGGCTTAGTCAGTAAAACATGTCTCTTGATCTCAGGGTTGTGAGTTCAAGCACCATGTTGGGTGCAGAGATTATTTAAAAAGTAAATAAAAATATTTTGGAAATAAGGGTCGCCTGGGTGNCCCTCCCCTGCTCACGCTGTCTCTCTCTCTCCTAGAAATAAATAAAACATTAAAAAAATATTTTGGAAATAAAAGTGAGAGTTAAATTGAAACCCTGGACTTAAGGTTAGAGAGCCTAGGTTCTAGCTGCCCCCCCCCTTTTTTTTAACTGTAGCTTTATACCTAGATTGACTTGGAGGTAAAATCCTATGGCTGCCACTTACTAGCTATATAACTTCAGTCAATTCTATGATCCTTATGAGCCTTTACCTTCTCATTTGCAAAAATGGGGTTAATAATAAATACCTTTCATGGCTGCTACAAAGTTGAATGTGAAATGGGGTTAATACCATCCAGTTGGAATGGATATTGCAGGGATAATGATAATGCATGGAAAGTAACCATCAGAGCTGGAGCATTATAGTTATTCAGTAAATTTTAACTCAAAGTATGACCACTTTAATATCCCTCACTGCCACTTTTCTTTTCCATAAACTAGAGTTGATACAGGACATCACTCAGGGTGACTCTCTTTCTTTCATCACTCATTAATTGTTTCTTTTCTCTTTCATTTATTAAACATTTGCTAGCTATCTGCACATGGCAGAGATGAATAAGGTATATATCTGGTATTCAAAGAGCACACAATCCAAGAGAGAAGACAAATGAGCATATGATACAGTAGAAATTGTTTAGGGCCACAGGAGAGTTGTGTATTGTACTATGGGAGTGCAAGCAAAGGGGAAAAACGATTCCTGCCCGAGAGGGAGAATTGGAAATTAAGAATGTTTCAAAGAAAATATAATCTTTGAATTGGACTTCAGAGGTTGAGACGTTCACAAGGCAAAAAGTAATATCATTAAAAATGGCTACCAATTAATGAGCCCTTAAAGTATGCCAAGCAGATAGGAAATTGTAACTCCAATTGGCAACCTGGTTCTAGAATGGTATCCTCAGGTTAATTATATCAAGAAATGTATTCTGGTAGGTGATTGCCTCATCCCTAAATGTTCCCACACTGGGAGCCATTGGCTCCCACATGTTACTGTTTGCAGTCTTGGTTTGTCTTAATTCTGCCCCCACCCCATACCATAACCAAGATTTAAAAAAGAAATTATAAAACATCTGAGGAGGAGGATAATTGTCTATGAAAACAGGTTAATTTCTTTACTTCTCTATCCATTTCCTGATGCCTTGCTTTCATTAACACATCTTTTGGAATTAGAGCTTTCTTTAATATTTACATATATGTGATCTCAGCTCCTTATTCTAAATTTTAATATTTTTTTTCATTTTCAGTTACAAAAAACATCACCCCTTCAAACCATTCTGAATACACAGTTCATATGTTGCTTTTTGTTGCTGTTTTTGGTTTTTAAGAAAGGAGCATGTCTTCTTTGTGTCAGGTACACTAATTTTAGCTCACGTCTTCCACTTCATTAAGATTAAAACTAGATTGGTTTCTTTGGAGTATTCCTTGGAGGGAGTTAAAATTTCCAGAAGATCACATTCTCAGGTTTCTTTCTGGTTCTGATTTCTTGTGTCTGCTGAATGTTGGTTCCCTGACCAGAGTCTTACTTCTGCACTCCCCTAACCTCTACACACTTCCTCTTCTTTCCAGGAACATTTCAGGGTTATCCTGAAGGACTCACATTGCAAATGCCAAATTACTCAGCCAGCTGGCAAACCACTCACCTGAATAAAGCATCTTTTAGGACATCTTACTGTCTTTAAAAGGTAACACTTTAGCCTTTCTCTTAACCTCTTCTTTATATTGTCTGAATGACTGAAGATGACTTCTTATTTTCCACCTGACCTTTGACAGATGTTTACTGAGGACCTCCTACTCTATGCCAGTTATATTTCTTGGCACTGGTGATACACTGACCTATTCCAGAGCCTTAGTTTTTTGTTTCTTTTTGTTCTGTTTTTCTTATTTTTTTAAGTTTGTTTTTTATTTTGAAAGAGATAACATCAGCAGGGGAGGAGAAGAAAGAGATGGAGAGAGATAATCCTAAGCAGGTTCTGCACTTACAGCACAACTCATAAACTATGAGATCTTGACCTGACCCGAAATCAAGAGTTGGACGCTTCACTGACTAAGCCACCCAAGCACCAATGTTTTGTTTTTCATTTGGAAAGAAGTGAAGGTAGACATAGCTACTTTGAATTTTTTTTAAAAGGGTTAAATGAAGTATATGAATAAAGCAACAATAAAGTGCATGACACGTTTTACTACCATCACTAATATCACCACCAGAACCAACAATAACATTAAGAAGAAGCTTAGACTGGGGAAGACACATAGGAAAAAGCATTCCTTACATTCCATCAGGGGTAGCAAGGCAGATGTGACCAGGAGACAAATAGTAAACAAATAAATAATAAGAATTATTATAGACTGTGTTAACTACTAAGCAAATAAAACACAGAGAAGTTGATAGGTGGTAGGAGACCTATGTTAGGGTAGAGTGTACACTGAAACATTTAAGATATGTCCACAAAGTACTTAATGGTACACACAACCATAATTGTAAAAGTCAATGGGAAAGAAAGCTCATAGGGAACATCTTTCATTCTTGGTAGAGAGTTATATCAAAGTGTAGTTATAGGAGAATTTAATCTTTTATTTTTGTTTCTTTTGGAGTAATTTCTTTTTGCTTTCTATAAAAAATATAAATCACTCTAAAAATGAACAATCTATAATTATCATGATGAATATACATTGACAAACTCCAAGACATACACTGAGTTTAAGGTGAGAAGCCTGCCATGCAGTGGCAAACTTGCAATCTAGGATACAAGGTGTTAGAAATCGACATGATGAGGATTCCAAAATGACAGCCCACCAAATCATAATTCCAAAGAAATGCATGGCCCATCTACCTCAATCACTTCTGGTGCCAGCAAGAAAAACAACACTGACCAACCTGTGTTTCTTCCTAGAAGTGATTTTCTTCTGTTGCATTTGTACCTATTATGCAATTTATACAGCTAGATAGGATTGATGGACTGGGTCTCTGAGCCCAGGTATGCTTATAAAATGGAATCTCAGCCCACAAGTGGGAGTTAAGAGCAGAGCAAAGAGGTTGGTAGGTTGTTTAGTTGGATGAGAGACTCCTGCTGATATTCTTCAGCCAGGATTTCTCTTCACAGCTTACAGAATGGAGTTGAGGAAAGGAGTTAGAAGGATCCACTGTTTCACTAGATAACTGAGGTGGCTGTAAAAATGTATTGATATGCCTGTGAAAAGTCCTAGCATACAAATAAGACAACCCAACAGGAGACTTTTTCCTTAGTGTTATACTTTAACACTGCCCCCCACCCCATCTTGTATCACTGACATCTCCCTCTTGATTTCTTCCTCCCATTTTTCACCCCTACAGATCCCCTTGGGAACCTGCTCTGAAGTCTATTATGTCTACAGGTAAGGGAATCTAAGGAGCCAAATCCAGTAACTTGGATGACTTATCTCTAAGTCACTTTTGCTTTCCTTCCACTGTGACCTACTATCCCAGCCCTAGTAAATAACATTCTCTCTTATTTTTGACCAGAGTCTCAATCTTGGACCACATTTTGAGAAAACTTTTCTGCAAATTTCTTTCCACACCTGAATTTCACCTTTAGTATTGTTGCTATTGTTGCAATTAATAGTAGTAGTAGTATGAGGAGTAATATTTATGTCAGACACTTGTGCTTAACACAAATAAATTTAATTAATCCTCACAAGAAATATTCTAAGTAGTCATTTTTACTCCCAATTATTTTTGAGATAAGAAAACTAAGGAGAAAATAATGTGTCCAAGTTTTAAGAGTTAATAAATGGAGGGCTGAGATTTACATCTCTATCTGTACAATCTAAAGCCAATGATTTGTCTTGATAACTATTGACCTATCCAATTCTTCTATATTATCATCTCCAGTGCTTCCAACATACAAGGTCATGCTAAATGCTCTCACACCTGCCACCTGTTAACTTCCTTCCTACTTTTATCACCACCTCCTGGCTCCTGTTAGAATCCTTACTATAGTACCCTGTTCTTCTATAGAACCTAAATATTCTTTCCTGGCATCTACCAAGGGCCAAAAAACAAATGCTCTTCTTATTATGGAGAGCATGTATTCTACCATGGACCCTTTCTAACTGTGCAGCTACAGCACCTTCACAATAGACGTCTATTTCCCAGTCTGGTTCCTGCTAAACCTTCCTACTCCACTGTGTGCCAAATTTAGCCATCATTCATTACATGGAATAGACAGATTTGATAGCTAAATTCAAGGAGGAAGGAAAGTCATTTTTCTTTAAGCAAGGTCACACAAAAGCAATACCAAGTAACCAGGAGATAATACTTCAAAAGTAAGATTAACAAACCTCTTTATAATTTTAATTGCTTAAACCTATCCATCGATTGCTTTCAGCAAAGTGATTTGGAGATAAGTCCCCCTAAAATTCCAGGTGTCTAAACTCTCTTAGGACATGCTTGCTGCTCAGAGCTATCCATATTTTGCTATCACTAAATACTTCTTGTTACTATTTCATTAGTTAGCTAAATTGAGAGGTGTGCCTACTACATCTCGAAACTGATTTATAGTTTCGAGATGTAGTAGTTCCTATAAGTCATTTCTGCACACAATCATTATTTTTACAATATTTCAGAAAGTTTCAAATGTCAACTCAAAAAGAAAAAAGCATTCTGTAACTGTAATTACTTTAATCCCATTGCTGACTTTCCAAGTAAGTATGTTTACTTAAGTTTTATGACATGTAGAGCAAATCAACATATTTCCTGCAAAAAAAATGAGTATTTTGTGAAGTATATAGCATTAAGGAATAACATGTAAAAACATTTCTTATATACTAGACACATTGCTGGGCACTTTTTACTGTAACTTTTTATTTTGGGAATCAATATACCCAAGTTCTGTTTGAAGCTATTCTTACCTGTGTGTGATGAATGACACACAGCTATAATTCCTCCCATTCTGTATATTTTCCCTTTTGCATTTTGATGTTACCACTCCTCCCATAGCAAGAGGGAGTCAACTTTCTCACCCCTTGAATCTCTACTGAACTTGTAACTTGCTTTGACCAATACATGTAGCAGAAGTGATATACTGTTTCAATCTGAGGCTAAAGAGGCTTTGATATTTCTGCACTTAATCTCTTTTTTTTTCTTTTTTTTTTAATTTTATTTTTAATGTTTTATTTATTTCTAGGAGAGAGAGAGAGACAGCGTGAGCAGGGGAGGGTCAGAGAGAGAGGGAGTCACAGACTGAAACAGGCTCCAGGTTCTGAGCTGGCAGTCAGCACAGAGCCCGACGCGGGGCTCGAACCCACGAACCGTGAGATCGTGACCTAAGCGAAAGTCGGACGCTTAACCAACTAAGCCACCCAGGCGCCCCTGCACTTAATCTCTTGAAATCTTGATGTCATTATGCTGTGAGGAGGCCTGGGTTAAAAGATGTGACAGAGAGAGAAAGGTTCAGATATTCTGGCAATTCTTGATGATTCACCAGCATACTGAAGTTGTATGATTGATGTGAAGAAAAACCAGCAGAACTGCTAACTATCAGATAGAATCATAAGAAATAATAAATTATTGTTGTTTGAGCCGAGCAACAACTAAAAGAGATATTGGCATCAGAAGTGTGGTGTCCCCATAACTAAAACCTAAAGCATGTGTCACTGCTTCTTAGACAGAGCAACAGGCAGAGACAGGACAAAAGCAAGGAAACATTTAGTCAAAATATACCTAATGTACCTTAAGAAACTGTTTTTAGAGATTAAGACAAGGGAATCCTGTATTATGTTGTAAATTTGGAAAATCAGTTGGGATAGTCACAAAATTCAACTAACCAATTTGTGGATCTGGCTAAAGCTTCAGGACAGAATGTTAAATATGTCGATTATTATTTTTAAGCTGATAATTGTAAATTATGATACCAGAATGATGAATGAAAGAAAGGAATTCTCTTCTATCAAAACAGAATTTAAAAGAAATATAAATAAGGCTTTCTGGGTTGGAAAATACAACTATTTCACATTTCTGGTCTCTAGATGCCAAAATCTCTCAAAGGAAGAAATGAATTCAGGGTAGAAATCAAAGGAAGTGTTCTTAACCCCTTGTTAAGACTGCAGAGAGATCTAAGGTGGTAACTACCATTCTTGGAATCTTATTAAACTGTGGTTCCAAAGCAGTCATACATGCATCTTAAGGTAGAGAAATGTTTGTCACACAAAGAATTCTCATAGTGACCTTTTAGGCTTAGAGTTAACTGCTATCATGTTTATAAAAAACTCACAAAATTTTTATAGGTGATTAACCAACTTGGACTACAAGAGATAGTTCAAAATGAAAAGAAGCTTGTGGTTCCCCAAAATTCTATAAGCAGAAAGGAAGATAATTAAGCCACCTAGGTATAAACATGGAATATTAATTACATCTCAGTGGGCAGAGCCAGGAGCCCAGAGGTCAGAGTCAATAGCAGAAGAGAACAGAGGACCAAGGAATTACTATCAGAAAGCAGGAGATGACCCATAAAATAATCTGAAAATATGTCCTTTCCCACGGATAAAAGAACCTGACAGCATGAGACCTTCAAAGTTTGATGCTACACTTGGAATGAAACACTGTGGATGCTGTAACAAGATGGAGTATATGTTCTATGGGGGAAATGTGAATGATTTGTGGCCAGGGAGCCAGAAATTTACCAAATTTACTAGTAAAGTGTGGTGAGTTGTAAAATATGGCCATATTCCTCCATTCCTACCATGCAGGCCTCTTTGAAATACGACTTTGCCATTTCTCTCATCAATATATAGAGTTTAATTTTCATCTCTTACATCTGGGCTAGCCTGGTGATTAGCTTTGATCAAAAGAATATTGAGAAATCCATTCTAAGCCAAGGCTTCAACAGGCATTGTAGCTTCTTTCCTATCATAACCCAAGACCACCACGTTATGAAAAAGAGCAAGATGAGGGAGGCAAACCATGAGAGACTGTTGAATGCTGAGAACAAACTGAGGGCTGATGGGGGTGGGGAGAAGGGAAGGGGGGTGATGGGCATAGAGGAGGGCACTTGTGGGGATGAGCACTGGGTGTTACATGGAAACCAACTTGGCAATAAACTATTTAAAAAAAGGGGAAAAAAATAAAAAGAACAAGATTAAAAACCATGGGGATAGAAAGAGTATGGTCATCTGGATTATTCCAATCCTCCCATCTGACCCTTTAGGTGACTCATAGTTGCATGAGATCTGCAGAAAAACTACCCATTCAACCTGCAGTATCACGAGAAATAATAGTTTTCTTAAACTACTGTACTTGGGGGCTTAGTTTGATGGTTTGTTATATACCCATAGATAATTGAAACACTACTTGATACATTGTGGAAGTGCTTATCCTTCATCTATCTCTAATCACCTATGATAGAGAAACAATATCAAGTTTACCCTTTTACCAGAGATTTTGAAATAGTGAAAGGTGATCCTAAGCATTTGAATATAGCTGAATAATGCTTTCATTTATGCTGTCTCTCGTATTTTTCAAATTAGTTTACATTTAAGTAGTATCATTGAACTGTATTTAAAAAACTTTGGCCACAAATTTCTCAGAAGAAACATCTCAATCAACAGTAGTAAGGAAATGGTAAGTATCTCAAGAGCCGGGAAAATAAGGGAGCGAGACATGGGAGGAAGGAAGAGAGGGAGTACAAAAAGGAAAAGAAAAGGACAAAATTAACACTAAACTATCAACCAAAACAAAGGTCTTGACTCAAATTAATAGATTAGAAATTACTTTTTTTTTTTTTTTTACTGAAATATAAAGTTAGGGGTGAATTGAACCTTGATGTCATGGAAGCACATGTACCAGTGTTGGGAATGTTTTATTTTTATTATTTTCCCCCATTTTATTTTTCTTTCATAGTTTATTGTGAAGTTGGTTTCCATATAACACCCAGTGCTCATCCCCACAAGTGCCTCCTCCATGCCCATCACCCCCTTCCCCTCTCCATCCCCATCAGCCCTCAGTTTGTTCTCAGCATTCAACAGTCTCTCATGGCCTGCCTCCCTCCCTCTCACCTACTATTTTTCCCCTACTCCTCCACCATGGTCCTCCATTAAGTTCCTCCTAATCCTCCCATACGTGCAAACATATGGTATCTGTCCTTCTCTGCCTGACTTATTTCGCTCAGCATAACACCCTCAAGGTCCATCTATGTTGCTACACATGGCCAGATTTCATTCTTTCTCATTGCCATGTAGTATTCCATTGTATAGATAAACCACATCTTCTTGATCCATTTGTCCGTTGATGGACACTTAGGCTCTTTCCATGTGTTGGCTATTGTTGAGAGTGCTGCTATGAACATTGGGGTCCATGTGCCCCTATGCATCAGCACTCCTGTGTCCGGTGGGTAAATTCCTAGCAGTTCTATTGCTGGGTCATGGGGGAGCTCTACTGTTAATTTTTTGAGGAACCTCCACACTGTTTTCCAGCGGGGTTGCACCAGTTTATATTCCCAATGTTTTAAAAGATGTGAGGTTCAGGGGCACCTGGGTGGCTCAGTTAGCATCTGACTTCTGCTCAGGTCATGATCTCATGGTTCATGAGTTTGAGCCCCGCGTGGGGCTCTGGGCTGACAGCTAAGAGCCTGTAGCCTGCTTGGGATTCTGTGTCTCCCTCTCTCTCTGCCCCACTCCCGCTTGTGCTCTGTCTCTGTCTCTCAAAAATGAATAAACATTAAAAAAATTTTAATTAGGGACGCCTGGGTGGCTCAGTCTGTTGAGCCTCCAACTTCGGCTCAGGTCATGATCTCACGGTTTGTGGGTTCGAGCCCCGCATCAGGCTCTGTGCTGACAGCTAGTTCAGAGCCTGGAGCCTGTCTTCGAATTCTGTGTCTCCCTCTCTCTCTGACCCTCCCCTGCTCACTTTGCCTTTCTCTCTCTCAAAAATAAATAAAACATTTGAAAAAAAAAAGATGTGGACTTCAGATTCCTATGCCAAATTTAGGCAAGTGAGTATCTATGCTTGGTTGAACACATTTAGGAATGAATAATTTGCTGTCTCCCTAAGTATTTTATTTTATTCTGGCACAGGTCAAAAGCTAGACTTCCTAGTCTGCACTGAAATTTGACAGTTCACACAAAAAATATCTCACCAGAGACTCTCCTATGTATCTAAATCAGACTTTGGCCTCAATTCAGATTGATCAACATCTCCTATGGTGCTCCAGACCCATTTAATCCATATCTCAAAGTGGGCACCTACATCTGAAATTTTGACTTGTGTCCCAGGTCACTCTTCCATGTACCAACATCTGAGAACCTCTGCCTTGTACTCTAAGCTCTTCAAGGAGAGAAAGAAAATCATATTTCACCTTGGATCCCTGGCCTTTGGCATAGAGCCTGGTATATATAGGAACTCAATAGTTTTTCTCAAATAAATGAGTGAATTAAAGAGAAAACAATGAATAAATGACATGCACAGTTCTAAGATTTGAATACTGTCATGTTTTATGAGTCATTGTGTCTATTTAGATAACTACTATAAGTGGAGCCAAACCTATATCCTATCTAAAACTACTAGGTACAAACACATCTGAAGCTTTATTCATCTGCCCTCACTCGCTAAATTCACTGATCTTCCTTTCCAGATTCTGAAACCAAAGTTTTAGACATATGGACTAATATGCTGCTCCTCAGTTTCTGGCACATAGTAGGTAGTTAACACACAAATGCTGAAAGATTTTCGCTTTCAAATTTTTTCTGCTCTATCTGTTTTATTTTTTGTGTTATCTGAGTGGTTGAGCCTTATACTAATAACTGAGATTATAGTTAATATTTTATCCTGGAAAAACTTTCCATGACCCCAGTCCCTTGTACAAGGACTTGTCAATATTTTACCAAAATCCTCAGATAGGATACTGACCCAATCATACCCAGCACAGTGCTGAGTTCCTTTGAACTGCTTCCTGAGTGCCTTGTAGATGTTGCCTCAGAACCCAAATTGTGCCTACTCTTACATAGCCCCCCTCTGTGATCTACCCTCCAGTTCTCCCTGAAGGTAACTGATGATCTGATCTTAGTATCTATTTATTGGAATATCATATCCTAACTCCTTTCACCATTCATAGGTGCAACTTTTTTTCTAATGTTTATTTATTTTGATAGGGGAGTGGGGGAGGGGCAGAGAGAGAGGGAAAGAGAATCCCACTAGGCACTCCATTCTCAATGTCGGGCTCGATCTCATGAACCGTGAGATCATGACCTGACCTGAAATCAAGAGGTGGATGCTTAACCAACTAAGCCACCCAGGCTCCCCTCATAGGTCCAACTTAAGATTCTGGCCCCTTGTTGGAAGGATTTTTCCACCGACATAGAATAGTATCACAACCTAAACTTGTCGCTTTATTCATTTTCAGTCCATGGGCTAGAGAGCAATGTGCCTTGAAACTAATGAACACTAGGGGATCATTTCTCTAATTTTATTTAAGAGCTGAGGTCTTAAACTAATTATATCCCATTTTCTCCCTCCAATTGTGCTTGGAATTTGAGGTCAGCCAGAGATGGACTTGAAACCAGCTCTGTTAGACACACCCAAAAAATGTATTTAATTCCTCCTGTCAGTTTCATCTGTAAAATGGGAACAATATTAGTGTCTCCTTATTGAATTCTCATCAGGATTCACTGTGAGAATAGGATTTGCACAGTGTTGGGTACGTAATGAAAGCCTGACAAATGGCAGTATTATTAGGACTCTTTCTGTATGGTTTCTCTCTAGGAGACCATCATCTTACACATGGCAACAGGGTGTCAGGAAAGAAAACAGTGTGGGCATTTTTCAGTATCCTCTAAGATAAGAATACATCTGGATCATCTCTGGTGCATAGCTCCTCTTTCCTAAAAATAGAACACCTTCTGCTTTATGTCAGGAACTATCATTATTCCATTAGCAGCTTCGCTGAAAGCCACAGACATCTCAGCAGAACCACTGTGTCTGCAGCATGCTCTTTGACCCCCTAAAAAACCATAGGGGCTGAATTTCATTTCACTTGCTGGTACATCAGACTATACATACCTCATAGCTCTCTTTGTTTCTTATATCATCTCCCCCATTAATAAATTTACACTCCTCTCTAGATAGGAGGAAATCATATAAACCACCATGGCTATGCTTATGTGATAATTGTTCGATCAATTAATTCATTTTAAGGAAGTAACTATAAGAAGCTTACAAACATACTGAAAAAGAATTTATGCCGGTTGGGAAATTTGCACTCTGGTTTCTCCATCGGAGTAGAGAGACAGGTGACATCCCAAGCAGCCATGAAATGATAGTTTGGATGCTGTGAAGTAAATACTAATATTTGAACCTGATACAAAGTCTCCATCAAAAGGGAGCTGCTTTAATTTTTTCCCCTAGCTGTAAGAATCATGGATTTGGCTAAGCAAAGAAAGAATTTAAGGCTTAAGAGTAAAGTAAAAATAGCGATGATAAAAATAATCACAGCTTACATTTACTGAGTATTCATTCACTCTGTATTACCCATTATATTAAAGATTAACATGCACTAATACATTTAATTTAGAGAAGGCTTCAGAGGTAAATATTATCATCCCAAATTATAAAAGTGGGAAACTGATGATGAAAGATGAATATCATGTCCAATGCCCCATGGCTAGTGGGTGACAGAGCCAGGACCTCAAGAGGACAATCTGGCTCCAGAGTCATGGGTTGGACATCCATATTGCTCAAGACTTGGTGGGGGGAGGAGGGGTAACAAATTTTACTATAAAAGTCCACATAGCAATCATTTTAGGTTTTAAGGGCCATGATATCTCTTTGAAAACCAGTCAACTTCACTGGTATAGTGCAAAAGCAGACACAGATAATACATCAATGAATAAACTTGGCTGTGTTCCACTTAACGTAAATAGGTACATAGCCAGCCCCTACTCAATACAACTAGTAAATGAGCTTCATTCCTCAAAATGGCCAGCAATCCTTTCCCATAAATTTGACATTAAGTAAGTTTTATTCACAAATGAAGTTTCCGCCTCCACCAACCCTCTTCCCAGACTTCCCCTTTGGGCCCAGGCAATAGTGGTAGCCTTGAAGGAAGAAGCTATAAAGTGTACTCTTGCTCCAAATGGAGCCAGTAAAATAGTAGCCCATGACCAGTAGCCTTTGTATGGATAAACCTGGGTCAGAGTAAATATATTTGCTCTATCACTTCTCTGTTTACTGTTTCGCATTTCCTGCAAACAAAGGAAGGAAAAAATAAGTGAATAAGGTCTTTCAAAGTGAAATCTTTATATGACCATCCCAACAGGAGAGCAAAAACAATTCTGACAAACTCTTTCACTTCAGTGAGTTATGTACTAGAATCACTGAATAATAACTTTATCACTATTTATTACAGTGTACCACTTCCTTATTAAGTAGTCTTTAATAAGTAGAGAGGCCCTATCGTGCAGTGAGTGGATCCCAGATCCAGACCACCTGGGTTCAAATCCTGGCACTTGTTATCTATATAGTCTTAAGAAATTAACTTGCTTTTCTATGTCCCGGTTTACACATCTTTAAAATGAGGAAAATAAACTCAAAATGGATAAAGGACCCGAATGTGAGACAGGAAACCATCAAAATCCTAGAGGAGAAAGCAGGAAACAACTTCCTTGACCTCCTCCGCAGCAATTTCTTACTTGACACATCTCCAAAGGCAAGGGAATCAAGAGCAAAAATGAACTATTGGGACCTCATCAAGATTAAAAGCTTCTTCATGGCAAGGGAAACAATCCATGAAAGTAATAGGCAACCGACAGAACGGGAAAAGATAGTTGCAAATGACATATCAGATTTTGGCTAGTATCCAAAATCTATAAGGGACTCACCAAACTCCACACCTGAAAAACAAACAATCCAGTGAAGAAATGGGCAGAAGACATGAACAGACACCTCTCCAAAGAGGACATCCAGATGGCCAACAGAGACATGAAACTATGCTCAGCATCCCTCCTCATCAGGGAAATACAAATCAAAACCACATGAGATATCACCTCATGCCAGTCAGAGTGGCTAAAATGAGAAAAGCAGAGGACTCTAGATGCNGGGCATGGAGAAGGGCACTTGTAAGGATGAGCACTGGGTGCTATATGGAAACCAACTTGACAATAAACCATTTAAAAAATTAAAAAATAAATAAATAAAAGAATAAATAAAATGAGGATAATTATTAAACTCATTTAATTTGGTAAGAACTAAATGAGTTAATGTATGCAGGTTAAATGTTTAGAAAAGTACCTAGTTCAGAATATTTAAAAAGTTAGCTATTTTTATTAAAATACATAGGGTAAAGAGTTCTTAATTCTGTCTTTTGTTTTGTTTTGTTAAAGAACAAGAGATTAAGCCCATTCCTTGAATGAGAGCCTTTCTTGAGTGTTATTCTGCATGAAAACATGTCCTAGCCCTCAAGGAGCTTAAAATATAGTAGTCATTAAAACTCTAAGCTATTTCAAGGATGTTTTAGGAAGTGATGCCCCCATTACATTAAAATATTGTGAGCATAGTTGCCTTGTTTCCCTTCCTTCTTATGTACTACAGACATCTATCAAAAGTACCATATAAATATATAGTGAAGAAATATATAGGAAGGAAATATAGTGAGGAAAACATAAAAAGGTATGTCATAGGTAGAGGAAGGATCAGAGTATGATGATTTGGAAGTAAAATGTAAAAATAAAAGCTGGCAGAGAAAATATTGGGAAACTGCAATACAAAAGAATGATTTCCTTGGACAGTAAGGATATCATGACAGTGTGATAGCCTCACAACACTCGACAGTTCACATTGTATTGTGATAAATTTTAAGCAAGATTCATAATTCCTAAATTAACTTGGGATCTAGTGGTAGTAAAAAGTTGTTGTTTGTGATGGTGGCTAAAAATTATGCCATTTGCAACATGTTCAACCTTCAAGAAGAATGATAATCTCAAAATTTCAATTTTCTTATCTGTAAAATAAGTCTTTTTTTTTTTTTTTTTTTTTAATTTATTTCTAGAGAGAGAGAGAGAGAGCATGAGCAGGGGAGGGTCAGAGAGAGAGGGAGTCACAGACTGAAACAGGCTCCAGGCTCCAAGCTGGCAGTCAGCACAGAGCCCGACGCGGGGCTCGAACCCACGAACCGTGAGATCATGACCCAAGCGAAAGTCGGACGCTTAACCGACTAAGCCACCCAGGCGCCCCTGTAAAATAAGTCTTAAAAAACAATGGCTACTTCATGACTTCTTAGACAGTGTAAATGGGATAGTACATGTAAACCAGCTAGCACTGGGCTAGTTCACAGAACAAAGTCAAAACATAGTATTTATCAATATCTTATTTTTCCCTAAGGGCTCAGAAAAAGTTGTTATCTATAATCTATCACAAAGGGATATGTTCTATATATTCACCCAGTTTAAATATGACAGTCATATTGGGATCCACTGGATACTATGGCTGCCTCAAAAATGTGCCACTCAGGTTTCCTGCTGTAAGAGTGCAAGTGGTTGACAGCCCTAGAGGCTAACTTTCTGGATTCATCCCCACATTCATGACCAGGCACCACTTCTAGTGAGCTACTCCCAGTCAATGGCTAGGCATAATGGTGACAGTAATGTATATTCATCTTATAAAACATAGGATTATTTTTACAATCTTTGTGTCTTTGGCTGGAGACTCATCATTGGCTTGGCCACAACCTTCTTAGAACTGCCTCCAAACGGACTCTGCCTGGTCCTTTGTTTACCACTTCCTCCTCAAGTGTCAGACCTGCATGGTGGTGTGAAGTCTCCCCTTCCTCCTTTGACTTCTGTTCCCCTTTTATCCTTCACAGAGCATTCCCCTAATGTCCTGAAATTTAATCTTACCTTGGCATCTGCTTCTTGGTGGACTCAAAGTGACACAGACACCCAAAATGTATTGATATAGATCCTGACCTGTTAGGATTTCCCAACTTTACTCTCACTTCTGACTCCATTTTTCAATCCTGTTTTATTGATTATTCAATACAAACCCAATCAACTGGACACATGATATGGATTTTTCAAGCCATGACTTCTGCTCTAATTCCAAGCCACAGTATTATCTCCCTTCCCCCAGTCAGTGCATCTACTACTTTTATCAGCAATACCATTTCCCCTCACCTGTACCTAACACTGGCCATATTGTCCACTGGTGCTTCCCCTTTCATAGATTGCCCTGTGACTTCCTGCCTATCTGGGAAATATCTCTTCACTCACGGTGACCTTTCAAAACAGTTTGTCTAAGCAAGGTGGCAGTCAGGATCTATTTCATTTCTTAATGGTACTTATTAAAACAGAAATCTAGGGAAACAAAATATTTTGCTGCTAGATTCAAGAAGGTACTTGGGGGTGCTTGGGTGGCTCGGTTGGTTAAGTATCTGACTCTTGATTTTCACTCAGGTCATGATCTCACAGTTCACTGAATTGAGCCCAGCATTAGCCTCTGCACTGACAGCACGGAGACTGCTTGGAATTTTTTCTCATGTTCTCTCTCTGCCCTTCTCCAGCTCATGCATGTTTATTCATTCTCTCTCCCTTTCTCTCTCTCCCTCTCTCTCTCTCTCTGTTTCTATCTCAAGATAAATAAAAATTAGAAAAAAAAAAAAAAAAAAGCTTAAATAGCACATGCAGCAACTTTATGAAGAGCTCCCGCACCCAAAACTGAAGGAAATAGGAAGGAATTTGAAGAGGACATGTGGGGACAAAGGTTCTAAAAGAGGAAAAGATGTACGCTCATAAGAGGTTGGTAGGCAAAAAGAAATAATTGCTAGTAAAATTATGATTCAGAATAATGCTCTAGACAATCAAGTGCTTAATAAATCAATTTTAGTAATCAAGGAATTTTGTCTGGACATTTAGCTACAGGCTCACATATAATGATGAGTGGTTTAGTAATCACCATATGCAAATATAGCCACATTGGCCTTCCACATAAGGAGAATATATTTTAAGTTAATAGACACTGTTTTTTCCTAACAGTAAAATTTGATCATTTATCCTCAAAATTGTTTTTTTTGTCCTTTAAACAGTGAGAAATATAATGTTTTTCCTTTTCTCTAGGTGTAGGGGAGTGAATATTACCTTTTTGTTTTTGTCATGTATTTGGTTTATACTTCAAAATTAACTATACACAAACAGCAGGGCATTTTTACCACCAGTGGGCAACGTGTTTAATGACTTGATATTATATTAGTTATGTTCATTTCTTAGATCAATAATATACAAAACCCTGACAATCATATCACACACTACTATCAGTAAAAAATTTGGGGGCACACATTTTGCAATACACATACATTAGTTTATTTATAAGTTATGCACAGGACTATACTAGTTGAACATATGCATAACAATACATAAGCCAAAATAGTACTTCAAGGAAGAATGAAATAATAAATATAAATGTTAGGGCTAATATTTTTCATTCTCTCCCTCATGGATCATTTTTCATACCGTGCTTTTTAGTCATTGGTTTATTTCATGAAAATATAAAGTCCTCAATATTATCAAAACAAAATTCCATTTCATTTTCTTCATCTACTTCTATCAGGGATGCATTCCAACCATTTTTTTTCTGTTGTTGACAATTTCTATATTATCTATAATATTTATATCTCCCAACATTTCCCTACATCAGAGCATACAAACAGGCAGGCAATGGTGAATATCAAACTTATTTTACATGGCCTAAACAAACAGTATTTCCTAAATACCTGAACTATAAAGTGCATAGGAAGAGGGAAATGCCCTCTAAGCTCCATTTGTTACCTACCACATTTGTTTTTTTATTATCTCAAAAGAATACTGCTTGATTAATTAAATGGCTACAAATTCTTTGGCAGACCTTCCAGAGTGAAGTATATTTCCTCTCCACTTGAATTTAGCTTATCCCTGTGATTTGCTCTGACTGATAGAATTCAATGGAAAATGGCAATGTGTAAATGTCAGATAGCTTCTATTTCACACATTTTCCATAGATTTCAAATGTCAATATGTGGGAAACCCAGGTTATATGGAAAGGACATGTGGAGGAGAACCAATGTGCTCAGTTGAAATTCTAGATGAGCCCCTAGCTGACAGTCATCATGATCTGTGAACTATCTTTGTAGTCTTACAATCCAATGGATTCAAGCCTCTGAACCACCACTGCTGCATTTGATGCCATAGGAAGCAGAGAAACCACCTTACTGAGCCCAGTCTACGTACAGAATTCTGAGTGATAATAAATGATTGTTATTATTCCAAGCCACCGGGTTTTGGGGTGGTTTGTTACACAGTAATAGATAATCAAAGCATACGTTACCTTTAAATGCTATGTGAGTTTGTGATACCTTCCCTATACAAGTTTTCATTCCAGTTAGATTAATGGGTTTTTTAAATCTGCCTTCACATGTTCATTCTGCATGTGTTTGCTTGGTATACAGGTTTGGTGCCTATGTACCAAATTATAACTATCTTCCAAGACACAACTGGTTACATATTCTAGCTTCCATGTCCTAATTAAGTATTCATGGATGAGTTGCTTCATATCTATAATGTTCTCCTTATTTATAGAATACTTATAGTAACAGCAACTATCTCACAAGGTTAATAGAAAGAGTAAAAGACATATTGTATGTAAAGGGCTTAACACAGTGTCTGGCCACCAATAAGTATTCAAAGAAGGCTACTTATTATTGAACCCCAACTCAAGTATTTAAATAGCTTTTATCTTTACTCATTATAGTGCTGTTTAGCTGAGTTATTCTGTTTCCAAAACTCTATTCCCAAAGATATGAATGAATTCTTTTCCATCCCTTCAAACCTTGGTTCCAAATAGATCACTGAAGAGAGAATCTATCAAAAGCTAAGATTCATCTTTCAAAGCAGAAATAGTTTGGTCAGAGTAAACTCTATAAACAATAGGAAGTCAATAGACATTTGCTGAATTAATGAATAAATGAAAAAACTAGAAAGCACAGCTGATGTTCACCCAAAAATAGGAAAACAATTATTTCAGATTCTATGTATTTTGTAATGTGTTACCAACACATTATATTTACAAATTGGACTGATTATTAGCCTTATTAGTTATCTACCATGTGCCCTGTGTTATACCATCTAATGAAATGTATAATCCATAAATATGTATAAAATAAGATAAAGGAATTGAATTTCATCAAGTCCATTGTCTAAGAAATATTGTCAGAATCCATGAAGGTCTCAAGGTTATTTAATTATGTTGTTGTATAGCATAATAGCAGGTCTACAAGATGTTAGTATTTAATGTTATGTCTAATTTTTAGCCCTCACTCTTATATTGTACCCTTCATTGAGAAAGCTCTAGATAACCCACTGACTTGGGGGGTGGGGGGAAAGAACAGCAGAGAAGGTGACTCTAAAGAGAGGATAACACATAGCCAAGTAGAGTGTCAAGACAAGAACTTAGAATTATAGATATCTCTTGTTTATAGATTAGTAACCTACTCCTAAAAATCAAATGTGCTATGGGGAAAAAGAAAGCAAAGCAAAGCAGTAGCTGGAAAATATTTCCATCGTTTTATATAGCAAAAATGTGTGTGTGTGTGTGTGCGCGCACGCACGCTCTACCTCAACCCAATCCATTCAACATATTTCTAAGTATGATTAAAACACACACAGAAAGGCTCTAGAAAATTAACAAACTATCATATTATGATATAAAATAGAATATAGGTCTGTGGTTATCAAATAATTAGTAGTTTTTAAAAATTACATTTCATGCAGTAACATTTCAGTTCCATGATAATCACTTTCTTATTTGCTTTGCTTATTTCCACACAATTTTCCTGAATACTTCCTTGTGTTTGGGAGGTCACATTGTAAACTTCTTGGCAAAAACTTGGCAACAATATGAAAGACATTCAGAACAAACGTCCAGTGGCAGATAATGGCTCACCTTGAGTTGACACTGTGATGCCTTTCTTAGTATCAGACACATCCAACCTACACATCTCCTTTGTAGACACTCATTGTACTATATAGTTTTCAAAATATTTCTCATGATTTGACATTCTACTAACTGTTTTTGGAACATAACAAGGCTTTTCCTGAACATCATTTTGTTTGAAATGTTATATTGAACTCTGGGGACAAAAACATAAATTTTCAGATACAAACAGAGGCTGAAATGTTGGAAATAAGGGTTGTAAGCACAATGAAGTTTAGATCTCAAAAATTTAAAGAAATAGGCCATCAGGATATATTAATTAAAGAGATACTCTACAGGGTATACATGTGCAATGTTGCCTAGAATTATAAGTAAATCATTTCTATATTGAAAATATGGAAACAAATGTGGACTCCTAGACTCAACTCAATGTTTTTTAGTAATAGCAATTCTGTTTTATTTTGGGAAAACTCTCCTCACTCATTGTTAATCTGTATGATTTGGGTAGGACTGACCATACCTCCTGATGCCTGGCCATGCCAATCATAAGACATTAAATCTATTAAATCTATCACAACTCATATTTATGGATAGAGAGATGAATACATGATCCAAGCCAGTACAATGATTTTCAATTTCAGGTTTGTTTGTTCTGTTCAGAATAAGAATATCAGAACTTCAAAAGCTTCTATTTTACTGGACTGCTAAGTTGTAAGGACCCTGGTCTACTACGAATGTAGTCAACACAGAGAAACATAAAACAAAGATGAGGAATCACTTAAATCCAGCTCTTCCGTAAAGTCAGTAACCTCTAGAGTTTCAGGCTATGTGATTTTTTTTTTTTTTTTTTTGCACAAGCTACACTGACTTAGAATATCAGGCAATATAGGGACATCTGGGTGACTTAGTCAGTTAAAAATCTGAATCTTCGTTTCGGCTCAGGTCATGATCTCACAGTTTCATGAATTCAAACCCCATGTTGGGCTCTGTGCTGGCAGCACAGAACCTGCTTGGGATTCTCTGTCTCCCCTCTCTCCGATTCTCCCCCATTTGTACTGTCTCTGTCTCTCTCAAAATAAATAAACTTAAAAAAAAAAAGCATATCAGGCAGGATATAGAAGCAAGAGCATGGTGGCAAGTAAACACGATGGCTTAACATTTATTTCTCACTCACACAAACTCTGATGTAGATTAGGCAACTCACAAGGGAAGTTCTTTTTTTAATGTTTTTTTTTTAATTTAAATGTATTTCTGAGAGACAGACAGAGACAGAGAGACAGACAGTGTGAGTAGGGGAGGGTGAGAGAGAGAGGGAGATACAGAATCTGAAGCAGTCTCCAGTCTCTGAGCTAGCTGTCAGCACAGAGTCTGATGCGGGGCTCGAACCCACGAATCATGAGATCATACACTTAACCGACTGAGCCACCCAGGTGCCCCTCAAGGGAAGTTCTTCATGCAGTGACTCAAGGACCCAATCTGATTCAACACATGGCCTGCCCAAAGTGCCCCTCAAAGTGGAAGAGACAGTGTGAGGTAATAAATTCTTCTTAAATACTTTGGCCTAGATGTTACAGGTATCATATTTTCTCATGCTCTGTAAGCTAAAGCTAGCCATATGGCTTTTGTGTCAATAAAATGGGAGTACTGAATCTTGAGAGTAATAATATTCTTCTTCACAAAATCGTTTTTGCATTTTTTTTTTTACAAATAGTTTATTGTCAAGTTAGTTTCCATATAACACCCAGTGCTCATCCCCACAAGGGCCTCCTCCATGCCCATCANCTTATATCAGAAAAACTGGACTTTAAAGTAAAGACAGTAACAAGGGATGAAGAAGGGCATTATATAATAATTAAAGGGTCTATCCATTAGGAAGAACTAACAATTATAAATGTCTATGCACCAAATATGGGAGCACCTAAATACATAAAACAAGTAATCAAAAACAGAAACAGTTTTATCGATAAGAATGTGCTAATAGCAGGGGACTTTAATGCTTCATTTACAGCAATGGACAGATCAACTAGACAGAAAATCAATAAAGACACAATGGACTTAAATGACAAATTGGACCACATGGATTTGACAGGTATATTTAGAACTCTACATCCTGAGGCTATGGAATTCACATTCTTCTCAAGTGCGCATGGAACATTCTCCAAGATAGATCACATACAGGGACATAAAGCAGCCCTCCATAAATATAAAAGAATTGAGATCATACCATGCACATTTTTAGATCACAAGGCTATGAAACTCGAAATCAATCACAGGAAGAAGTCTGGAAAACCCCCAAAAACATGGAGGCTAAGGAACACCCTACTAAAGAATGAATGGGCCAATCAGGCAATTAAAGAAGAAATTAAAAAATATATGGAAACAAATGAAAATGAAAACAAAACAATCCAAACTCTATGGGACTCAGCAAAGACAGTCCTCAGAGGAAAGTACATTGCACTCCAGGCCTATTTCAAGAAATTAGAAAAAGCGCAAGTGCAAAATCTAACAGTGCATCTAAAGCAACTAGAGGGAGAGCAACAAGAGCGCCCCAAACCCAGTAGAAGAAGAGAAATAATAAAAATCAGGGCAGAAATAAACAAAATAGAAACCAAAGAAACAGTTGAAGAGATCAATGAAACCAAGAGTTTGATTTTTGAAAAAATAAACAAAATTGACAAACCTCTAGCCAGGCTTCTCAAAAAGAAAAGATAGAGCACTCAAATAGACAAAATCCTGAATGAAACGAACTGATTACAACCAACCCCTCAGAAATCCGATCAATTATCAGGGAATACTATGAAAAACTATATGCCAACAAACTGAACAACTTAGAAGAAATGGACAAATTCGTAAACACACACTCATTACCAAAATTCACACTGGAAGAGATAGACAACCTGAACAGACCCATAACAAGTGAGGAAATCGAATCAGTTATCAAAAATCTCCCAACAAATAAGAGCCCTGTGCCAGATGGCTTCCCTGGGGAATTCTACCAGACATTTAAAACAGAATTAATACCCATTCTTCTCAAACTATTCCAAAACAAAGAAATTGAAGGAAAACTTCCGGACTCATTTTATGAAGCCATTTTTGCATATTTTTAATTAAGTGTCCTAACTAATACAGAAATATTTTCAAGTAAATAATAAATATTTTCTTTCTCATAATTGCCTACCAGAAAGAGGATTAAGAAAGAAAGATACTAGGGTAAAACATGGTGATGAAGGTAAACCTGGGTCTCTATGGAGAGAATATGCCCTGTGTAAACTACTGGATAAATTGCCTAATATGATTCCATATGATGGATGCACACTAGTGCCATTCATCTTGTCACTTTCCACAAATGATATTATTTGCTCAAACAATGTAGCATTATGTACCTCACCCTGACATCCAGTAATCACCCTCTTTTCATTCTGCATCCTGGCATCAATCACACTTCTTAGCCAAGAAATGACAATGGCAGCTTGGGCTCAGCTGTGAGGTACAGGGCTTAGAGCTTTCATTCATCTTTATCAACTACTCTATCAACTTCGTTGCCACTCTCAGCAGCACCACCAGCTTCTCAGTCACCAAGCCATGGTTTTACGCAATTTAACCTTTTCAGCTCCATTTATTCAACAAATTTTAGCAACATTCCCTTTCCATTCAGACTGATGGCATTTAAACCCAGGCCCCTATCATCTAAATCCTCATTCAGATCCATATCCTTCTTCTTGGTTCTTCTGATATTAGGTGCAATCCTCTCTGATTTATCAGGTATACCCTTACCAGTCCAATTTTACACAAACACCCACAATGTATCCCTTCATATTATTTCACTGACTTTCCAGTGAGTCTCTATTTTATGCTAAAACCAATATAAACGCACTCATTTTATTAATATGGTCCCATCCTTTCTGCTCAAGTTTGTGATACATTCTTTCTAATGTTTATCTGTAATTCTAGACAAGGGTGTCTTCAAACATTCTCATGTGGAATATTCTAGCAGGGTTGACTGTAAGACCTGCTAGTTCTGCAGAAGAAAGCTGGTTTGGAAGAAAAAAATCTGTAATCAGGAGTCCAATAAAATATTCTTAGCAGTAGACTTGGGCTCAAAGGTAGATAATAAGCAGTCTAAATATTCAGAGATTTGGGAAACTCTTTAATTGGATTTATAGGGGTTGAGTTGGACTTTGGTTCAGATCATGATCTCACGGTTCGTGAGTTCCAGCCTGACATAGGGCTCTGTGTTAACAGTGAGGAGCCTGTTTCAAATTCTCTGTCTCCTGCTCTCTTGCTGCCTCCTCCACCATTTATGCTCTTTCTCTACAAATAATAAACATTTAAAAAATAAAATAAAATGGTTTATATTATATATAAGTGTACTGCAGTATGTCTCCAGGATAGGAGCTATTAAAAAAACAAAAACAATTCAAGATCATATCTTAAATATAATTAGACCAGTAAAAACTCTTTAAAAGATATAAAATAATTACATATTGATTTGGGTATAGCCCTCAATGGCAGATATATAAACTATAATAATATTTGTCAAACTTTAGTGTAATGCTTCTCAAACTTTTTCCAGTCTTATTTAGATATAATTGACATATAGCACTGTATAAGTTTATGGTATACAATATGATGATTCGACTTACATATATCATGAAATAATTTGCATTGTAAGTTAACATCCATAATACATAAAGGCACATAAAAAAGAAAAGAAAAACAAAATATATATATTTGTTATTCCAACGTTTTCAAATTGTGCAGTTTGTTCACTTGCAAAGTCTCGAGGCCTGTGTATAGAGATTATGATTCCATTAAGTCTGCAGCAAGGTACTGAAATATGTACTTTATCATTCAGTCTAGGAGACTCTGTAGATATCTCATGTCCATACTTTAAAATAATAGTAATGGTAACACTGGTCTACACAGGAACCAGTCCTAGGAATAGAAACTGACCATGGTGGGAGGAGCTGTCAAAGCATCAGTCAAATGTATTGATCAGGGAAAAATTCCAGATTTAGTGAACTGATGTATAACTGGACATACAAGGCACTTTTCATTTAGTCTATCTAAATATGGCAGATGCAGTGGCTAGGGCATGGTTGCACTACTACTACATTAACTCTCAAGCTGACCTGAGGGATTCAAATGATCAGGCTTTATCTTAGGATTAATACAGAAAGACTAATTTAGCTTCCACTAATTCATAGGTATGATGAGATAGATAATATACTATATATTTTTGACTGAATTGACTCAGCAACTGGCATAGTGGCTGCAGGTTGAAGACAGCAGAGCTGAAAAATATGGAAAGATAAGGCTGGAAATATAAGGAATGGCTAACAGTACAAACACCCATACTCATTGCTACCTCCCTGCTTCAAGAGCCTTACATGCAAAAAGTATCTTTTAACTAAGTACAGTGCTCAGAGTGGAAGAGTAATTAGATAAAGGGTATGCATGCAAGATCAATTCTGGGTATTCACAAGCTGCTGACCAGAATACTGTGTGATTTCAAAGGCAAGTTAGAGAGCAGATGGTTTCTCAGGGGACGAAAAAAAAAAAAAAAAAAAAAAAAAAAAGTGATGCTTAGAACTCATCAAGAAAGAAAATGATCTTCATTTTCCAGAAAGTAGAAATAACCCCTGAGTAGTCTCAGAAATTAAAAACAGAAAAAAACAACAACACAGAAAAATGGGTTCAGTCAAAACAAAGAAGCAGTAATTTTATTACACTAAGGTGGTGTCTTTGAGGCCATGATTTAAGCCATTACTTTAATCAAAGCGATCTTAAAAATCACTATTCAATATATGACGATTTTTTATTCTTTCTTACCAGGATTTTATTTAGAATCATCTATGCCATATCATTTAGCCGTAAATTCTTTCATTTTCCTTACTAATCTGTCATGAATTCATTTAGTACACATGTATTGAATACTTTATTGAGCTAAAATGGCAAGGAAAACTTTCTTATTCTCAAAGGGCTTAGAGTCCAATATAAGTCACTCTTTTACCCCAAGGAAATAAGCAATAGTT
The DNA here is from genome assembly GCF_008692635.1 of Crocuta crocuta. Taxonomy (NCBI): domain Eukaryota; kingdom Metazoa; phylum Chordata; class Mammalia; order Carnivora; family Hyaenidae; genus Crocuta; species Crocuta crocuta. The sequence goes on along the minus strand of NW_027531873.1, from coordinate 4,644,876 downwards.
CAGTTAATTACTAGACAGCTGTGTCCATTTTAACATCCATCACAACCAGACTCAATGTTGTCTTTGAATAAATTTTTGCTGAATATCATACACATTTATTAAATACTGCCTTTCTTATTAAAATATTCCTGGCACCATGAGTTGCGTTATGCCTCAGAATGACTGAGGCTTATAATCTACAACACTGGAGATGCCAATATCTACAATTAATTTGGAACTTTTCACTGAAATGAAACATTGGTTCTATATTTTTAAAGGTATTTAATATTTAGATTTTAATATCAAACAAAGTATCTGGAGTGGTCCCCAGATAGAGGGAACCTGTATAGGTACAAAACAGGATTTTATAAATTTCATCAGAAATAATAGCTAGGTGTTACCATGTCTACACAAAGATGAGATTCAACTAGGTGGGGAAAGGTTAAAATTGGAGGAAAACTAGCAGTAAATTAGTTGTTTGAAATGAATAGTCTAAACAAGACAGCTGGGAAATGGAATCTTTAACTTTTCAATCAACTTGAGAAAAACAAGGTCCTAAACTGTCTGCCTCTACTCATTACAAACCAGCAGAAAGCTAGGAATTAGAAGGGCACCTAGGTGGCTCAGTCAGGTGAGTGACCAATTCTTGGTTTTGACTCAGGTCATGATCTCATGGTTTGTGATTTCAAGACTTGTGTCAGGCTTGGTGCTGACAACATGGAGCCTGCTTGGGATTCTCTCTCTCCCTCTCTTTCTGCCCCTCCCATGCTTGCATACTCTCCCACTCTCTCCAAATAAATAAATAAACATTAAAAAAAGAAAGTTATAAATTACAGTCACATTTACATAAATTATTTATTCACCATCCTGGTATTTCTTACTATCAACCAATTTAATCAGGTTTTTAAGCCATCTGGACAATGTCAGTTAGGGAGCAAATGATGGAGGCTAAGGTCTGGTGATAGGCACTGTGTCTGATAAAATCAATGTTCTCTCTCAAACTTATATTTATCATTATATTTAAGCCTGGGCTTTACCAGCAAAGGAAGAGATGATTTAACTTCCTACATTTCCTATGAGCTCTATGCTTACCAACTAAGACATAATTAAAATGTCCTTGGTAGAACATCTAGGGGCAGCAGTATATCTTTTATTTTTTCAAGATCATTAAACTCATAAGATTAACAAGATTCAGAGTCTCAAGTAATAGAATCATTCATTCAAATGTCTACTTACAATGATGATGCAAGGATGTTACATCAAAATAACACATGAGACAAATATAAGAAACAATAGGTCCCTTCAGGTCTTTTACAATCAGTATGCAGACTTAGTAGATTTTCTTGATTAATACAAGAGGAATATTTAAAAGATACTAAATAGCTATGTTCTGCTTAGGAGACCAAAAAAATGTCTCTTCACAGAAATGATTCAAAATTTGTTTCAAAATAGAACTACAAACACCAATTGTTGTATGTTATTTATAATTGCAATAATGTTATAGATAAATGCCATGACTTAGCTAAAACGAATCTAAGTTTATGTTGAAATCCTAGTTAAGCAATTGTTATGGGTCAGGGTCAAAGGAGCCTTTGGGTGATTTCTGGTCACCAGAGCTTGCCTGTAAGCAAAAGAAGCATTATAAAGTTTTCCAAGTTCCTATGAATGGAAATCGGTCAGCTAAAAGGGGCTACAGTTATTGAAGGAAAGTAGAGGAGAAAAGCTGAAATATGAGAAATCTGTGATGTCATATAAAGGACATCATTTGGCTGCCAAAATGAAAAGTGAAAATCAGCAGATGACCAAGACAGGTTGAGGCTGAGTCGAATATACATGTTGTGAGGAGTGTGGAAAGAAGCACATTTTGTCTGGACCCTCCTCTGGTTCTAATTTACTAAGGACCTGAAAGCTATTATTGACCAGTCAGTGAAGCAAAACAGCTAGAGTTCAGACCTATCAATAGCACTATATGAACCATATTGCCTTGTTTTTGTTTGTTGGTGTTTGTTTTGTTGCTACTCTAGCATCTTAAGCATATAGATGCCATCTCAATAAGAAGTGGGGGAGGAGGAATTGAAATTAGGTCCTTGTGTCAGTTCAGTTGCTTCAGGAAGCAAATCTCATGACAAAATTAGAAGTACAATATATTTAGTAGAGAAAGGCAAGCAATAAATGAATGAATGAATGAATGAATGAATGAATGAATGAATAAATAGGAGATGGACCAAGAGTAGGTGGTGAGTGACTTTAGACTGGTGTCGGTCTGACACCTTTGAAGGGAGAGAGGAAAGGAAGGAGAATGCAGTAGGAAGAGCTTCCTGATGCACTGTTCCTCCGAGAAACTCAGCCAGCTCAAGGAGGAGCCCAAAATAGAAATCCTGCACTGATCATAAACAGCCAGAGACTAGTACCCCTGCTGCATTCAGTCACTGGATAGAGAGATTATGACCTTGGTGTGAACAATATCACATAATCAAATAACAAGATTATTGGCTACCATACCCCTCAAAGAGCCTCTTCTCTGGCCATGATATCTGAGCCACAGAACTCAGTTGCTGCCATAGTCTACCCTTCACCATTCACCCTGAACAGATCAAGTTTTCTATACAGTTTGGAAGCGTTGACTCCATTTTTCCTTTGACCCTCTCTTCAGAAAAGGAAACTCAAAATAGGTTAATAGGATGAGTTACATCCTCCACTGCTGCATCTGGTCTGGAAACTGCAATTGATGATCATCTGCAACCTCTTATATCCATTCTAAATTCCTTTCACCTTCAGTTATCACTTCTGCAGCTCTTGGAAGCTTACCAAAGTATTACCTAAACCTTCATTCCTAAGTCTCTGGTAATCATATACATCCTAGGCTGGGATAATTTCATGTCATAATTCACAGTAAAATTAGTTCAACAGAGTACCAAGAGGAATTAAGTAGAGCACTTTAGTTCCACATATATTCTTCTATGCCCCAAAGTGTAAAAGCAACCCTATCTACTCCAGTTTATCTGGATCAATTTTCCTGGCCAGGATGGTGACATTTCTCATCTGCTCATCCTTATTCCCAGGAGTCCAAAGTTCTCAGGCAGCATCCATAGCTTATAGCTTAATGGGATCTACTCTGTCTCCTGGAAAACATAGTTTTCCTTTAGGGACTAGGCTCCCCAACCTTACATATCCATGAGTTTCAGGGAAGAAAAGAATAAAGTCTTCAGTTGTTCAAGAATATGATGACAAAGAAAAAGTTAAAAAGAATTAGGGGAGAGATCTAAAGATTCATTAAACTACTGCATCCTACCAGACTACACTCCTTCCTTGTACAAGTCTATTTCTGTTTATAACAGTGATCTCAGAAATGTACCTGAAATAATGTTATACACTAAAATAATATGTTGACAAAAAAAAAAACCCACGAGATAGCCTTCTCTCAAGCCGTTTAAAATATAACTTATAAAATGAATATTATATTTTTCAAAGTCTCGATTTCAAGGGCTTCCTGTGACATTCATGACCATCTCTCCACCATCAATGTTCTAAATAAATGATATTCTTGACAGCAAGACATATTCTTTTTTCCATCATTATGCATCTGCCTATGTCCCCATTTTCTTAGAGGAAATATGATACTTTCTCAATTTGCATTCCAGTATTCCTTGTTTAAACCTGATAAAGGATTTCCATTTTCAGAGTATCTGTGCACTATCCCTCCCCCAACATTCACCTCTGTCTGTGACTTCTGGATGCAGAGCCCCTTGTGATGGTTCCTTCCTCATTCTGATGTATTAAGTGTAGACTTTGTTTAAGCCTCACTTAGTAAGATATAGGAAAAAGATTATTTAACACCTCAAGTTTAAGGTATTTTCCCAATCATAAATCTACGCATGCAAAATATTTTCTATGTCTCCTCTATGAGAAACAGTAGAAAAAGAACCGTAATTAAAAAAAAAATCTGAACTTGAATTTGAAGTAAGTGGGTTTGAGATCTGCATCAACAAGTCAAATCAGCATGAGGGTAAGGCAGTTACCCACTCTTTCTGATTTATTTTTTTATTTATAAAATGGAGATAAAAATAAACCAGATGAGTATTTTCTGAAGATAAAATGAAATAAAAGATATGAAAGGCCATTGTAAACTCTGAAATGGATTATATATGAAGTGATGTAATTATTAATAATATTATAAGTATTTATAATCCAAAGGAATACTTAATCATTAATCAAATCATCATTTGGTCAGAACAAAAAAAATGGGAAGACAGTTGAAGTGAGATGTACTTTTTGGAATCCTTTAAAATGTACGAAGGATTCCCTATTCAGCCTATTCTAAGATTAACCAACTTCATTCTTCTCTTTTACTGTATCATCTTGGCCAATTATTTAGAGTTTAGCCATGGCTTCTTCATCTATCATTAGGATTATTAACTCTTGTCTTACTCATTTATAAAGCTAATTTGAAACCACATAGAATAAAATTAAAGCATTTTATGCATTGTAATATAACAAGTAAATTATAGGCTTAGTATTTCTTCACTTTACTGTTCTAGATAGTGCTTTTAGAAGTCTCAGTTTGGTCCTCTACTTAAACAGGCTTAAAGACAGTATCCAATATCATATATTCTTGAAATTTCACAACAGGAGGATTTAAATCAAACATTTTTGGTTTCAAGGAGGGTTTTTTTTTTTTTCATCATTATGTGCGATACCAACTGTATGCTTCCAGGTCAGAGTTGGCCAAAAAAGGAACTTACATATGGTTTGGAAGACAGAAGTAAGGTAGAGCCAACACTCCCTGAAAGATACTGCATTCAGACAAGTTAAAGGTCAACACAAAAAGGACAGACGAAGAGGTGCCCAGAAAATCCAAGCTTGCCATATTCTCCTCTGCTCCACATCTAGCTAGTACCTGACTACAGGCTCTCTTGGCCAACAGAAATACCCGGCCCAACACCAGAGACTTAGCTAAAAATCCACAACTTCATTTCAGTAGAGGCAACAGCTTTCTCTGAGCTTCCATAGTCTCTTGTATTGTCCACATTGGCTCTGACCTGTCCATTCACACCTATCTATCAGGTAGGCTGGTTAGCAACATATTACTCTGACTCTGACTTCCCCTTTACAGACCTTCACTTCACTTTATTCTCCCATATTTCTTAATAATCCCCCAGTTTCCATAAATGTAAACTGCCTCTGTTTGCTGACTGATACAAAGGTTATATAATTCTCATGTCTTCTGCAAAACTCTGACAAATGTTATACCCATGGAAATAAATATGTAAAGTTAAAGAAAAACAGTTTACAATTTTGGTTTTGTTCATTTAAAACCAATAGGAATTTAGGCTTTTTTCTTTTGATATATGGGTTTTATTACTGATAACATTTAGTAGCCAAAGTAAGTATATAATGCCTTTAAGTGCTCTGAAAAACTTAGGGACTCTTGAGTAACAAAAGACCTTAGAAAACTACTTTCTCTGTGTCTTTACAAGGCAAATGAGAAAACTGACTTCCAGAGAAATCATTTGCCTTGGGTCCCTCAGAACAGCCATTCTATTAAAAGCAAATTTCTTAAGCTGTCCCTTTACCGAACCATAAGGAATACAAACCATCTTACTCAGGGATCCATTTAATTCAGAATATCTATGTCTATGTTTCAAACAGCTTCCTTTTCTTCTCCATGACCTATTCCCGACTCTTTGTTCCACTTCCATTTCGTCTCCCACTCTAGAAGCTTCTATGCCAGGCTATGTGAATTGCATTGATCCTATTTTACCTAAACTTATACACTAAGGTTTCTTCCCCCTTCCTCATTTTGGCCTTAAATAATAACATAAACAATCTCCTAGTCCTATCATCAGACATTTGGTGCATTTCGTATAACCTGCTCTATTAGTATTATCTATTTCTCGTTATCTTTGCTTACCGGTTGTTATTTCAAAAATAATGAAATAGGGAAGAGTGGTGCAGATTGGATTTTTCATGAATAAAACTATCAAATGAATGGTGCACTGAAATCTATTCAGGCAGAGGAAATACACTCCATTATAACAGATGTCAGTGCATGTTGATGAGTACCCATCTGAATATGATTGGAAATGAACATTTCAGAGGACTGAAATACCTGCAGGCAGCCTTTTCTTAGGTCAGCATTGGAAAGTTTGAGAAATGACGCATTGCTCCCTCAAAATTTATTGGTACTAAAGTGGTCTTCTCCAAATTAAACCTTGTCTTGCCTGAAAAAGAAGATATGTTTCTTGAAACACTTCACCTGTCTTTTACTGTTTCCTTTGCCCAGGATCTTCTTAGGATAGGTTTTATTTATTATAACTAGATGCTGATAAATTCAGTCATTTATCTTAAGAGGTTTGTTGCCTAGGGTTTTTTAAATGTGTATTTATTTATTTTTTAATATTTAATTATTTTTGTGAGAGATAGAGCAAAAGCAGGGGAGGGGCAGGCAGGTGCACGCACACACGCACACGCACGCACACACACGCACACACGCACACACACACACACACACACAGAATCCAAAGCAGGTTCCAAGCCCTGAGCTGTCAGCACAGAGCCCAAAGTGGGGCTCGAATTCACAGACTGTGAGATCATGACCTGAGATGAAGGGATGCTCAACTGATTGAGCCACCCAGGCATCCCTCTATTTACTTTTAAAGACAGAGAGTGGAAGAGAGAGAATCCCAGCAGACTCCACACTGTCAGCACAGAGCCCCATGTGGGGCTTGAATTCATCAACCCTGAGATCACGACCTGAGTAGAAATTAAAAGTTGGTCACTTAACCAACTGAACCACCCAGGCACTCCCCAACCCCATCTAGTTTTTCATTATTTAATCTGACATTTCCTGACCTCCTGTATGCCAGACTTCGTAGGAAGTGTTAGAGGTATGGAATGCAAATCATTAGATTCTCAATTTTGTGAGAGTACGAACTTTGTACTTCTTATTCACCTACCACTTAACTGAGAGCTCTCTAATTGAAAACAAACAGCACACAGTTTCATAAGAATAACTACACTACTTGTAATGGGTGTGATTAATAGTGCTATAAATGCAGAATTGATGGAGCTGACAGGAGGAAAAATCTAATTGATATTCTAATTCGAGCATCTTACTATACAAAGTGGGTTGGGGGCCTTTTGGACAACCTATGGATGAAACTCACCTACAGAAAAACAGTGAAGAAGAAAGTCAAGCCTGATCTCAACTTAGAAGGGCAATTAGAGGGGAAGAATGTTAGAATGTAAAAGAACCCTAGACATGTCATACAATATTTTCCATTACTTGTGGAGACTCCAAAAACCAGAAAAAGGAGCTGAGATCCCTGAAAAGTAAATGGCTTTGCTAACAACTTAGAGGAACTTTACAGAATAAAAAGAGATCTTGTAATCTGACAAACAAAGCTTGATGAAATGTATTTAAACTTTTCCCAAACACACAGAATAAAATGAAAACTGGAAAAAAGCAAGCTAATCAAATAAACAACATAAAGAACACTTCATTTCATTACCTATCATCCAATTAGCTTTGTTAATGAAAATGGGGTTAAATATAAAATGAACTGGTAAAGAATCTAAAAATTCATGTCCTGGCAAAAGAGACAGAGCAAATAAGTTCACACTAATAGGCTGCTGTAGCATTTTGTATATTTACAATAAGGTCTAAAACTACAGAATCTGCTGGTAAATCACAAACATTTTAAATTCGGTTAGGAAATCAAGAATATCTAGAGTAGTAGGAAAAATATGAAGCTTAAATCTAAAATTAAACCCATGAGTATAAACAATTCAACCAAGAGCCAGGTGTTGGATGCAAAAATCAACTAAAATTTTAGCGACTTCAGTGTTATTTTAGCTAGCAAGAATCATTTCAGAAGGCTGGGAGGCACAGCTTGCCATACCCAAGAGACTGAGCTTACATCCCAAACTTAGAATAGAGCCTTTCCTGGTTATGCTGTTGGTATTTTAAGAAACATGACAGCCCCATCTGCCATCCATATAAGAAGTCACTCTTTCCAAGATGTCACTGAATTTATGCCTGTAACCCCAAACTAACAGGAAAAGGAAATATCATTCTCCCTCATCTCCTTCCAAGAAAGGTTTAATGTGCAATAGTCTAGCACTCTTTCCAAGAAGATAACCAAAGATTTTTTCTACAAATATATATATCAAAGTATGTCAATATCCAAAGAGTATGAGGTAAAAAAAAAAAAAGGGTAGCAATACACACAATGATTATTTTTACCCTAAAACTTCTTTGCCAAACCTTTACTAATCACTCCAAATGCATTATCTCATTTAAATCTAATCCTTACAATGATTCTAGGTTTGGTTATAGCTACACTCATTTAGTAAATGGGAAAAAAACCACCTTAGAAATAAAGATACTAGTTCAATCAATCCACAAAGATAGCAAAGTTATAGGACTGGGATTCCCATATTTTTCTGATGCCAAGTTTCATGCTCTTAACTATTCTTACATACTGTCTCTATAATCTCATTACTCCCTTGAGATTATCATCTTTTGATAGCTCCCATCATCTGTATCAAGGCTCCTTATTCTGCTATAAATTGTCTGTGGATAGAATTCTGTGTGTCTATGAACATGGATGCAGAAAAAACTTACATCTATATTTTTACCAACTTCTAATGCACTTTAACATATCCTTCATTTATGAATGTAGGCAAAACATCATAGCAACATCAGTAATACCTCTAACCTTATCACTGAATAGAAACCACAAATATTTCCATACCACTGTACAGATGCAAAATAGCTCAAAATATTATTTATTGTGATCACCATTTTTGTAATTATGTTAGTTCTTAGACCTGCCATTAAATCTTATCATTTAGTATACTAATAAAGAAGCAATGAATATCACAATTTTAAAAATAATTTGGCTTAATCCAAATGTCTTCCTTTGAAATTCTAACAGTATTGTCTTATATCATTTAAAAAATCATTCTGAGAAGGGCTTCACAGGCTTCACTAGACCAAAGAGGTTATGTGGCACACAAAAATTTAAGAAACTCTGCTCCATAAGATATACTCCCAACTCTTTTGTAATTTTTTCATGTAGTCTCTTGGATAAGGAGCATTTCCTGGTCCAATATGAGCCCATGAGAATCTTGCTTAATGATTATTTTGAGCTGGAATTAAGGATTGAGTCAGCTTCTCTCTGGAAACTTTTGAAGTTGTTAGGTTGTAGACTCTTTGGTGGCTCCCATTGTGGCCAAAGGAGCCTGTATGTATTAGAGGAAAATAGAGCTAAGTAAACACATCTATAAATAAAAGTGAATCAGTAAGAGTCAGTCACCTCTATTGCCTTACTATCCTCCCCCAGGGTTAATTTAAAATCTTTCTAAGTGATTATCCTTGTGCTTTCTATTCCCCTCTAAGTCCATCCCATTTATCATTAAGTAGCACAACCAGGTTAATTTTTCTGAACAATGACTATGTTAATATCCCATCACTCTTCAAAAAAAATCCATGACTCCTTATTATCTGCAAACCAAAGCTCAGATTCCTTCAGTGGATTGGCATTCAAGGATTTCCATGTAATGGACCTACCTTGACTTTCCAACTTAGTCTCTCAACTTCTTCCTCTCCATCATCCTGTATTATAGCCAAACTGGATCAATCACTGTTTTCTGTTTGTGACCCCGTATTATTTTTCTTTCTCTGTGCTTTTAATTAACCTCCTCCCTGTCGCTGGAATACTTCTGTAATCTTCACATATCTAAGTCAGTACACTTACTTGTACAGATCCGGTACATATGCAGCCATCCTTATCCAGTCCTAATTCCTGATGATTCCCAAGAGAAATAAAATCTTCTCTGAGCTTTATGTATAATTCACCTGTGCTTTTCACTAGCCATTTCCCCTATTCTATCTAATTTGTATCCCTCTCATAATAGGAATAATAGTAGCAGCAATTGGCATTTATGCCAAGAACTACTAAACTCTTTAGTTGAACTGACTTTTTTAACTTTCACAACTACCCTGTGAGTTAGAACCTATTACTGTACCATTTTACAGATGAAAAAATGAGGTACTAACAATTAGACTACCTTGCAAAATGATGGAAATATTAGCCTTCAAACTCAAGCACTTTGACCCTAGAAGTCACCCTTGGCCATCCTTCACTATTCTGCCTTCTGTAATAGACTGTAAACTCGCTGACAACATTTCTGAGTTTGGTACAACTTAATTGTTTACATAATGCCCAGTAGTGTGCTTTGGGTGTAATCTGTGTTCAATAAAGATTTGAGTAAATCATTTTTAGATATTCACCTATGAATCACAGTGTTTGAGGCAAAATGAAAGTTAGGGAAAACAGTCTCTCCTTCTAAAAAACATTTTATTTCTTTTTACTAGAGTCATCAGCTGTGAACTTAACTTCTATATTTATTAAGCTTAGTAAAGTATGTAACATGATGACTCCACTTAATAACTGTCCAATAAATGTTACTGGTAGTTACTGGTTTTTTTCTCTTGCTATTATTATTGTTCTTGTTACCATAGTGAGTTAGAAAGAAATGTTTAAGACTCCCACTGCACATAACAGAATACTGTCTTCAAACCCAGAACTTCAACCAGTGGCTTTTCATGTCCAGGCTTTGGCTCAAACCAATAGAGCCCACAGCTATCACCTAATCTCAAGAATCACATCTGCTTCTTTAACAAAGAGTAGAAATGAAATCCATTCATTACTGGCCTGTGATATATTTAGTAGCATTCAGAAATTCAATTTCTATGAGCATCTTTATTCATTTATTTAAAACAGAAGTTGTAATGGAAAAAAAAATTGAAGACGATTTGTGTGCCTAACTAGCACCAGAAAATCAAGATGTTATGCAACTGCGATTTTTAAATAGCATCTTCTTCTACCTCAGAATTGCTAGTTTAGGAAAAATAACCAACCTCTGTTTTGAAGTCTCTGGCTTTTGTTATTTCATGGCAAATTTTAAAATGCTTAAAGATAACATCTTTGATTCATTCTGGCTGGAAAGATAAAGCTGGTATGCTAGTATTCCAACTTCAAAAGATATATACTGCTAAGTCATTCCCTACTTATGATCTATCATCCTTTCGGAGGAATAAAAACTGTTGCATAGATTATATGGACAGAAGGTGAAAAATTAAATTTAACAGCTTTCTGCAACAGACATGCCTTTCTCTAGAGACCATTCCAATTATCTTAACCGTAATAAGAAGTTAATTGTTAGTAGCCTTCCCTCTGCCAGCTTTCTTCAAGTTCAGTCCCCAAACAAGCAGATCGTCTTCAAAACAAATAGAGATTCATTGCAGGGATGGAGAAATCTGAGTGCTCAAGCTGGAAGCAATGACCCAAGTGCTTCATACTCCATTCTATCTCTGACATTCATTGTGACTCTAAACAGATGACAAATTACCCTTGATTTGAACTCAGCAGCTGTCTACTCTCCCCACCTCAGCCTCCTTTCTTCCCCTTCCCTTCTCTAATACAATCCTCTTCCTGTATATACCACCTCTGTTAATGACACCATGATCTACCCAGTCACTGCGTCCCTTTCACAGTCCTTACAAACATATTTGCTCAACTGCATTGGCCTTCTCCTAATGCCTTCCCAGATAGATGTTGAAGAATTAGGTCCCTTTCATGCTATTTGCTCTATAGTCCCCCTCCAAGTTTTGTGAGCTCATCTTGCCATTTTAACTTTTTTTTTTTTTTCCAAAACAAAATAGCCATTGTGCCAGACTGGAAAGGTTCTATACCTTTAAACCAAAAAGGAACATGCTGCAACAGGAATATCATATTCATTAGCAACAATATAGCCTTGGCATGTAAAGGGCTTGGCAAACTGTCAGACCTCAACTAGCATTCCCCTCTTTTAAGATTGCTACACCTTCATTTCGGACCAGCATCTTTCCGGTCACTCAAGTAAAACTGAAAAAGGGAACTCAGAACTGGAGTTCAGATAGCACCATGTCACACAGTTTTATTGTTCCTGTCAAAAACAACTGCCACCATTTTTATTATTTGGGTCAGTTTTATAGTTTCTGAAGCACTAGAACAATGATGCTTAAAATCGCTGCTGGCCACTTTTGATCATTCTCTTTAACTGTTCCATGCAAGCACTCTTCTAACAGAAAAAGTGAGGAACAGAAAGAGAGAGAAAAAATCTGATGTAAACCTGGCTTTGCTGAATTTCAGGTAGTAGAGAAATTCTAGAATGACTGTGGATGATGGAATTTTGGCTAGAACAGGCCTTTTAGATTAAGACACCATTGTCCAAAGTGATGGCCAAATCATCCATTAAGGTATGAAAAAAAATAAAACTTATTTTCCTACATTTTATCTTAAAGTTTCAAAACTGTATCTTACATATATATTCATATATATTTTTTCATATGTACACAGAATATTGCTAAAGTGATCTACTGTATAATTTGTTTTAAAAATCAATGTGAAGGAGCACCCGAGTAGCTCAGTTTGTTAGGCATCTGACTGTTGATTTCAGCTCAGGTCATGATTTCACAGTTTGTGAAATCAAGCCCCACGTTGGGCCCTGCACTGTGTGTGGAGCCTGCTTGGGATTCTCTCTCTCCCTCTCTCTCTGCCATTCCCCCACTTGCACATATGTACTTCCTCTCTCTCAAAATGAATACACATTATTCTAAATTAAAAAAAAAATCAATGTGGAAAATACTGGTGGAAGCTCAAAAATATTTTACCTGTATTGGTGAATTATCAAAAATATTTGGAAACTGCTGTATTATCACATTACCCAAATAACAGAAAGATGCTAGAGTACAGTAACCTCTCAACTATTCACTTTTGTTGAGATATTTCCCCTTATCCCATGGACTGAGAGCCAAAGCCATTTTTATGCTTTTATATATAGTCCAGTTTACAAGAATAAAGGGCAGGGTGGTTGGCATTTCTGCCCATAAGAATACTGTTGAAAACGTAATCTTCACATCTTTAAATTCCTCTAAACCAGAAACCTCAGAGTCTCCCTAAAGCCTCTCTTTTCATCCAAATACTAACGGCTCACCAAGCACCACTGAATTTGAGTCCTGAATACTGCGTCAGTCTGTCCCTCCACTCCATTTGCCACGCAGCCGTGCCACAACGTATATCACAAAGGGTGGAGCTCCTGGCATCATAGCACGGGTCTGGACATCAACACAAACTCTTTCACGTGGACAGCATATGTATTCTATCTTCTAAATCCAGGCTCATTTCCCAACATTCCCTTTACACTTGCACTCCTAAAATACTGAATTTGCTATAGTGTACCTCACATACCTGATGTTTCTTTGGATTTCCATATTTTGGGGAACTTCCAGTTACCTAGAATGCCCTTCATTTCTCATTATCAACTTTTACTTTCCTAGGTAGTTCTTGTCCGTTCTTCAAATTTCACCTCTGTTCTGTTCTCGCACAAGGCTTTACTTTAACCTTCACTCTTGACTCCAGTCCCTGTTAGATGTCTATCACTTTATTTATTAAACTTAGTCTTACCATATTATATTAATATGATCCTTTTATGTGTCAGCCTCTTCCCTTAGATTGGGAGTTCTTTGAAGTCAAAGACTTTCTCTTATTATTTTTGTATTCCCAGTGCATTGAACACATAAAAGGCCTCAAAAATATTTATTAAACTGAACTGAATGTGTACTTTTATTTCTCCAGAATGTCATGCAATGGGTGATTCAGATATTTACCTAGGGCATCCCTAACCATATTCTCAGACAATATATCCCTTCACACTGAGCTAGTCCATGGCTTATGCATGTGAGTAAGCCTATAAGAAGATTAAAAAAAAAAACTCTTATCATATCAAGTATTGCCTAAAAAACATGGGTTCTGATCATTTCCTTGTTCTGCCACACTCTGATGGATTTGGGTTTTCGAGTTTTGCTTAGGAGCTGAGAGGAACTGAAGTTCTATGGGCAAGAGAAGGGCAAAGTTACAGCTGGAGAGGATATTTTATTTTTTTATTTTTTTATTTTTATTTTTTTTCCAAATAGTTTATTGTCAAATTAGTTTCCACATAACACTCAGTGCTCATCCCCCCAAGTGCCCTCCTCCATGCCCATCCCTCCCTCCCCCCCACATCCATCAGTCCTCAGTTTTTGTCAGCATTCAAGAGTCTCTCATGGTTTGCCTCTCTCCCTTTCCCCCGCCATTTCCCCCCTTCTTCTCCCCCTTGTTCCTCCATCAAGGGGGTGAGGTGGGAAGGGGGAGAAGGAGAGGTGTGAGCAAACTGGCAAGATGGTAGACATCTGAGTGCTTCATGAGAAGGTGCCTGCATTACTCATCCCCACCCCTTCAGTTAATATTAATTCACAAAATTTGTAGGAGTATATTTCTTGAGGAACTTGGAGGAAAGGATAAAGGATAAACAAATGTATGTGTGCGGGTGGGAGGTGAAAAGAGCATGAGAGCAAAAGTCCATAGAACTTATATATAGTATGCCTATGAATTATATAAATATAAGTTATGAAATACACACTCACACAGTACTAGCACTCTGCATTTGAAAAGACACATCAGGAATGCATTGACAGGATCTCTATTTTAGCAATACAATGCAGAAAGTAAAATTAATAGACATCATCAGATTCTAGAGAAGACAGTGATAACACTGGGTCAGTAATATTAGTTAGCAAAAACCTTTTTGGAAAAAGCTGGATTGAAACTGGGTTCCAAGTGATCTGGATAAATGAGTTAACTGGATATGATTTAGGAAAGAGCCATAAATTCAGAAACAGCAATTGAAAAGCAAAAAAGAATCAATCTGACTAGAGCAGAGGCTGTATTTGAGACAAATACAAGATTTTTTATCCAGAAATAAAGCATCTCACCTCTTTGAACTGGTATCAAATAGTTTAGCATTCTGACCAAATGCTTTTATTCAGCTATCAATCATCTCATTACCAATTTTTATACTCTAAAAACCAGACCATCTTAAGAACTTTCAGGAATAAGAGTACTCTGAGCATCTATATCTAATAATTTTGAATCTCTCCCTTGGCCCTTTCCTAAACATAATATTTTAATTTTGACAAAAGTAATTCTTTCTCTTATTATATTTTGAAGACTGACCTTAGAACTTCATACAACAGTAAAGTTTTTCTACATCCTCAGTATCACTGAGGCTCAATTTCTCACAGTGGCATCTAGAACATGAGGGAACTAGATGATGTTTTGTAAAGTTCCATTAAGATTATGAGGAATTGTACCTGCCACTTTATATTTATTAGTACCATGGATGCTCACTGCTTTTACCAAAAAGGCGAAGCTGCATTTTCTTGTTTCTCAGGTAGGTAACAGGAAATCCTAGAAAAGGTCTGACTCAGTTCAAATCCTTGTTCACTCCCTATAGAGATATCTGACCTTAGGCAAATTACTTTATTGACCATTGCATGTCTTTCTTCATCTGCGGAATGTTGATGTTAATAATGAAACCTGCCTTATTTGTATGGATTAAGTGACCTAATGTAACATGTCTATTAATTACAATTAGGCTCATCAATGAGAAGGTCCGGAGAAAGAAGTCCACAGATGAGCAATCTGTATGGTAGCTTCACTGTACTAGGGATCCAGGTTCTTTCTGTCTTGTTACTAGACAGTACTTAACTCCTATTCTTCTGGTCATTTTATTACCCTAGAGGAAGAGTCGTTAACCTGGATACATCACATTTCAAGCAGCAGGAGGAAGGGGAAAAGGAGAGAGTATTACTTACTTGTAAAGGACAATTCTTAGACACCCTATCTGACAGCCTCACTATTAACTCACCAGGCAAAATTTGTCACTTATGATCTACATGTGAAGGAGATTAGGGAAAGGGTAGAGGAAAGTTATTGTAAGTGTAGTGGTTAAGGGCAGGCTACCCCAAGATGCGCCAGATGGCATAAAGAGTATTTTGAGTTAAAAAGCAAACAAAACAGGGTCCCTGGGTGGCTCAGTCTGTTGGGCATCTGACTTTGGCTCAGGTCATGGTCTCATTGTTTGTGGGTTTGAGACTGTGTCAGACTTTGCACTGACAATGAGGACCCTGCTTTGGATTCTGTCTCCCCACCCTCTCTGCCCCCCCCCACTCTTGTGCATTCACTCACCCCCCCCCACAAATATAAATAAGCATTTAAAAATTTTTAAAGGGGCACCTGGGTGGCTCAGTTGGTTAAGTGTTGGACTTCAGCCCAGGTCATGATCCCACAGTTTGTGAGTTCAAGCCTGGCATTAGGCTCTGTACTGGCAGCTCAGGGCCTAGATCCTGCTTCATATTCTGTGTCTTCTTCTCTCTGCCTCTCCCCTACTTGTGTTGTGTGTGTCTCCCTCAAAAATAAATATTTTATAAAAAGTTTAAAAAAAGTAAAAAAAAAAAAAGGCTAAAAAAATTTTTAAAGCAATCAAAACCCAGCAGATACAAGAAAAGTTTTTACTTCCCTTTCAACTGCCTAAAAAATTTTAGATAGAGGATCAGCTTCAGTAACAGAGATATCACTATTGCTGAATAATTATAATATAAACTATGCATGGTAAACAGGGAGGAATCTAGCAAGGCCTGT
Organism: Crocuta crocuta; assembly: GCF_008692635.1. Taxonomy (NCBI): domain Eukaryota; kingdom Metazoa; phylum Chordata; class Mammalia; order Carnivora; family Hyaenidae; genus Crocuta; species Crocuta crocuta. The sequence goes on along the minus strand of NW_027531873.1, from coordinate 4,628,329 downwards.
TTGTTTCTCAGCAGCCCAGCAAATATTTGTTTACCAAACATTTATTTTTTTTCATTTTCTTGTGAATTGCATTTCTTTTATTTGAAGCCTCAGACCCCTACACACTTCTCCTTAGTTCAAAATGAAATATATACCTCATTTTTGCCTGTCTTTGGAATCTCATGTCTGTGTGGATTCTCTGTACATAGGAAGTTAAATTTGATTTGTTCCTGTTCATATGTCAGGAGCAAATCTGTTCAACCGACAGTTGGATTCTTAGTCTTGGTAGAGGATCTTCAAGAGGAGAGGAAATTCTCTTTCCCTGACCTAATCTTTTTAGTTTGGGGTTAGGTTTTTTTTAAGCTATAATAAAAAATATGAATTCTACTTAGAATCCCAATTAGTTAGATGATAATCAAATAAAGATTTCATATGGCATTGGAATCATAAATCTACTTCCTGGGTCCAACTAATGTCTGTCTAGTTTTCATTATATAGAATGTCAATACTATTTAGCATTAATACAAACCTAAAATTATACTTTGCCTCAGAATGACCCATTCTAAGCATTACTTGGGAAAAATATGAAAAATAGTTACTTGGGAAAACCAGATATACTTCCTGTCCCAAACTCAAACCTATACAGTTTATCCAATTTCCATATATGGTTCAAACCAGAATATCTTAAGTTAACAGCATGATAAATAGCCAAAAGAAAATTGGCATGCTTATAAATGATTAGCCTGCAAAATGTCATCTGTTAACATCCTTTCTGAACAAACATAAAAGTCTATGCTTCCAATTTGTTTTTCTGCCCAATAAACTCATTACTTAGGATGTGATTAATGTACCATTACTTCAATATCACTGACGCATGTAGTTAGTCACATGGATCACATACTTAGAATAAAAACTTGCCAAAAGTGAATTACTGGAAAAGTTGAGGTTTCAAAGCAGTGAAATCACTTGTAATTCAATCAATATCTTCAGGAATTAAGGCACCTGGCCCAACTGAGGATTAAGCTGCTCTGAAAATTATATGGTTAACTTTGCTATTTCTTTTTTGAGGAATAAAATTATTTGCAGCACTATATTGGACAAGAATTTGGGTTCATGTTCAAAATGGCTGCACATTGCCAAAAATAGACTTTTATAACCATATGTTCCAAAAAAATGGTTATCTCATCAGAAAACTATAATGAAGGCTGCTAATATTTCAAGGACTTAATGTAGATATGTTAGTATCTGATGGAAATAATCTTTTAAAAGTGGGGGTAGGGTGCTAAGAACTAAAAATAGAACTAAAATGAGTGATAGACTATGAATATTTTTGCAAGGCAGCTTTAGGAAAGCTAAAGGAAGGCAAAGAAAATTGTACTCAAGCCAGAACTTAGAATGCTGAGTTGGTTACTGAGAAAAAAATGATATTGATATAAAAAAGGAGTAAAGAGGACTGATAAAACCAGCTTTTATGTTGTTTTCTGTTGTGTTCTCATGTATTCTATCATGAAATACCTAATCCTAAAAATTGGAAAAGGATTTTGAAAAAACATACTTTAGTGAACATGGTTACGTCTCCCTAGCTATTTTGGTTGAAAGATGGGAGTAAAAAAGGATTGCCAATTTTTTTTCCCATGTAAAGAAAACAATCTGAAAGTATAGTGGGATCTAAGAAACAAGAGTCAACTGATTTCTTTATAGAAGAATACTGTAAGTAATGGCACTCATGATGAAATATTTCTTCTACTGAATATGGCACACAGGATGAACTATTTCTTCTACTGAATACAGGTTCTGTGTTTAAGATATCTATCCAAAGACAGTGTGTGGGAAGGACAAGTTCTCTTGCCTGTGGTCATATCTAGTGGCATACTCAAGCTTCTAGTAGGTAGCAAGAAACAAGTGTTAAATTTTCAGAAATTCTGCCAACTAGTTTTTAAATGCAGCTATTATTAAAAATTACATTATGTAAACTTAAAATAGAAAATTTATAATAAGGGGTGCCTGGGTGGCTCAGCCAGTTGAGCATCCAACTTCAGCTCAGGCCATGATCAGGTTCTGAGTTTGAGCCCTAGATCAGGCTCTCTGCTGTCAGCATGGAACCTGGAGCCTGCTTCTGATCTCTATGTCTCTCCCTCTATCTCTGCCACCTCCCCCCACCCCCTGCTTGTTCTCTGTCTCTCTGTCTCAAAAATAAATAAGCTTATTAAAAACAAAAACAAATCCCGATTTATTNACCATGAGAGACTCTTGAATGCTGACAAAAACTGAGGACTGATGGATGTGGGGGGGAGGAGGGATGGGCATGGAGGAGGGCACTTGTGAGGATGAGCACTGGGTGTTATGTGGAAACTAATTTGACAATAAACTATTTGTAAAAAAAAAAAACAAAAACAAAAACAAAATAAATACTAAAAGCTGATCACTTCCTAAGTATTTTTTTTTTACCAGCTTTCACTATTAATTATGGTCTTGAGGCTATTTACATCTATTTTCTCTGTATAATGGAAATACTATATAATGCCAGATTTTGTGCATCTCTTTTCAATTCCAAGTTCAAGGACATCATATCAGTAGATTGAAATTGGCCATGCTGGAAGTATTTACATAATGGAAACCATTAAGTGCTGTAAATCAAGGGTTGATTTATTATTTTTTTGATTATCTAGATAAAAAGTTCCAGAAGAATATTAAATATGAAGATTAAACTTAAAGTGGATCATGTCTCCAGGTCTTATGTTATGAATTTCCCCCCAAAATGAGAAAATATGCTTCCAGTACTCAAAAACTCTTATCCAATTCAGCAGAGATATTGCTTGCATGAATAAAGAATGAATAAAGTTGCAATGGACATACTCACTGTTTCACTTTTATCTTACTCATTAAACTAAATTAAAATACCTGTCAACATTCATGTTGGTTATGCATTCATTTATCAATGTCATGAGTGACTCCTCTGTCAAATATGATAGTAGTAATTTATTGCAATATGATTTTGTCAGATCATTGCTGAATCGCAACCATAGGCAAACTGCAAATAGAAGAGTTTAACAAAATCAACAAAAGCATTTACTGAGAATCAACTGATTGTCTGGATTAACAATAAAGAATATAGTTAATTTCATAAGTATTTATAAATGTACTATACTGTCTTCATATCATGAAAGTTTATCATAAACTTAAGTATACATATATATGCATGTTATTTTATTAGAGAGCCTATTGTTAAACATCTTCAATATACCACCATCAAAATCTAAGTTACAGAGCATTCTTCTAAAAGTATGCATCCCCGGGGGTGCCTGGCTCAGTTGGCTAAGTGTCCGACTTTGGCTCAGGCTATGATCTCGCAGTTCATAAGTTCCAGCTCCTTGTTGGACTCTGTGCTGACAGCTCAGTACCTGGAACCTAATTCAGATTTTGTGTTTCCCCCTTTCTCTCTACCCCTCCCCCACTCGCATTCTGTCTCTCTCTTTCAAAAATAAATAAACATTAAAAAAAATCAAAAGTATGTTACCCCCAAAATACTATGGCTTTATGCTTTAATCAGTAAATTGTTGAATCTATTTCTATTTTTAACCTCCATTTCCTTTTACCCTTAATGGTATCGGTTACAATGTAAAGTATTGCTTCTCTCAGACTGGTTAACTTTGTCCATTTGTGAGTTCATGTATCTCAGTGACTTCTCCTCTGAGCTTCCATTATTTCAAAATGAAGATCTCTCACCTAACTGATTGGCCTCTATCTTTCCTTATCTCTGTTATTCAGAAATCCCCTATAAACCAAAGACCATGATATGAATTCGCTTGATCAAATTTTTTCCATATTATCCATTGATATTTCCAAGATCTAGAAAGCCTGGAAAAACTTAAGCCAACATCAGAGGCATCAATAAAAGGAAGTGAATTCTACTTTCAACCCTGCACCAGAGACTGCAAATGGCAGATGAACAAAAGGTTCAAGATCCAGGAAGAAATGAAGCCACTTTGAGAATGGGAAAAGAAAAGCATGAGAGTACTGGAATATAATCAAGAAAGCATTCCAGTGACTGTGGATTACCATTAATGGTTTTCCAAACTGAGGTGCATCCGTAAGTAATTGGCTTTAAGTAGAGGGTTCCATCTTTCTAAAAAATATTAGTAATACCTACAACATACCATGTACTGCACTAGGTGCTGGGGATACAACTGTAAGTAGGATATACTTAGTGCCTATCCTCAGGAAGCCTGTATCCCAAGGTTGGAAGGGATAACTTCTTTGTCATTTTGCTTCTTAGGGAAGCATGTTTCCTATTTCTATCACAGTACCTGTCCTTTCCTTGACCTTCTCTAGACCTGTACCATTCTGAGACCATTCTGAGAAATATGTTGACTTCAAATATTTCTACACATATATGTATATATATATAACAATAGCTTACCAATTGAATATTACATTTATCCACTCCATGGTTATTCTTCTTTTATCTTATCATTAAATACACTACCTTAAAATAGACTACATCCTACATTATTTGCTCCTTTCACCTTACTCTATGATCACATACTCTGTTATTTTCTCATTCCTTCACTCCACTCCAACCACACTAGTGTCTTTGCTGGTCATCAGACAAGCCAGGCACACTCCAAATTTAGGAGCTTTGCACTGGATATTTCCTATACTTGCAACATACCTTTACATCCAAATCTTAGTTCAGTGTCACATTCTTAATAAGACCTGTCCTGACTACTTGTGATGGTTATTATATGTGTTAATTTGGCGAGGTTATGGTGCCCAGTTTGTTGGTTCTTCCGTGAAGGCTTATTATAAATCAGTAATATTTAAAATCAGTTGACTTAAACTAAAAGAGGTTACTTTTGACAATATGGATGGGACTCATCCAATCAGTTGAAGGCTTAAGAGCAAAAATTGATGCTTCCAGGAGAATTCTACCTCAAGATTGTAACATAGATTCTGCCTAAGTTACCAGCATGTTCACCTGCCCTATAGATTTTATTACTTGTCAGCTCCCACAAATATGTGAGCCAATTCCTTAAAGTCTGTGTGTGTGTATACAAATGTGTGTGGGTAAATGCATATGTATATGTATGTCTAAAATATATGTCTTTATATATTATATAAATATATACATTTATATGTTATATACAAATGTATATGTATATATATGTAAATTTAAGATTTTAAGGAATTTTAAAAATATTTTTAAGTTTATTTATTGTGAGAGAATGAAGAGCAAGAGAGCGAGGGAGTGAGAGAGAGAGAGAGAGAGAGAGAGAGGGAGAGAGAGAGGAGGAGGAGGACAGAGAGAGAGGAAGAGAGAATCCCAAGCAGGCTCCACACTGACAGTGTAGAGCTCAGAGTGGGGCTTGAACTCATGAACTGTGAAATCATGACCTGAGCTGAAATCAAGAGTCAAACACTTAACCAACTGAGCCACCCAGGCACCTCAAGATTTTAAGGAATTTTTAACGGAATGTATGCACAGAACCAATAAGAGAATGCTGACTGACATACTATTTTAGTTAAAATTGCTTTTTTTGGAACTTCCAAGTCTGCTTGTTTTTCTATACTCATTTTCCCACCTAAAATTCCTTACATTAAAACATACTCTTCAATTTATTTCTTTTTTAGTTTATTATTTATTGACTATCTCCCATCCACACTAGAAAAATATACCATAAAGGAAGACAATTTTGTCCGTTTTGTTCACTGATATGTTCCAGTGAACAACACCAAACCAAAATATTGCCTGATATATGATGGATGCTGAATATTCATTGAGTATATTAATGGCATATTACCTCCAAATATAATGCCTAAGACATTATGCAAAACAACATTGCTACCATTATCTTAATATTAACAATTTCTGCAATTTAAGATAATTACTATAGACAAGATACATCACAATTTCATCTTTTTGTGTTTATGTCACTGAAAATCACAAAAACTCTATGAGGTGAGTTCTATGATTATTCTTGTTTTTCTAATGAGGATGAGATTTACAGAGAGATTAGATGATTTCCCAAGCTCACAAATGTCACAAGTGTCAAGATTTAGTAAGTGGATGAAAGCACATGTTGATTTTCTTCTGGAGACTATTGCTCCTAAACACTCTGATACTTGGAAATATTGAAATATTAAATCTTTACCCCAATTCTCTGAATTACTCCACATAATTGGAAAGACTAACAAAGCTAAGCTTGGTCAAGTTACTTGACAAGCAAGGTTTTGCTTGACAAGCAAGTTACAAGACAGCAAGTTTTTGCCCTAATGAAACCCATCTCAAACGTATACTCATCTAATATTTTGCCTTGTTTTCGTTCTGATCTAAAGAAAAACTAGGATTTTATTTTAGCAAGACTTTTTATCTTTGCCCTCATTTTCTTCCACTGTTATGAACAGTTCATCTGTAATTTAAAACTATGAACTATAAATCTCACTGATAGTCATGCATATCTCCTGAAAAGACACTTCATACTGCCTGGGTTTTATTATTACAATTTGTCAGATCAGTTGGCAATTGAGAGACTTGTTCTTATCTTTCAGCTATAATAGGTAGTGAAATAATAAAAGCGATTGAAGCACATATTCATTAATCATCTTTCTCCAAATCTTTTCTTAGCAAAACTCATGTGGCTTTGAAATCAAGTTGCTTTACAAACTTTTAGGAAATAACCAGAGAATGAATGTGAAGAGAAGTAGATTCTATTAAGGTTCTGTTTCAAGGATATGCCCATTATAATGAGGTTGCAAGAAATGTCTGTGTCTGAGATAAAGTGATCAGTATGTACAGGAGAGTTCATGGTGGCTGCTGGGTTGTCTGCTTGAGCACACTTAAAAATTGTGAATGTGAATGAATTTCATCCTTAGGATATGTATAACTCATAGGATATTCAGCTTACATCTAAGATAAGGGCATTTTTTTTTTTTTGCTTTTATTACATCAAGATCAAACCTTTTTCTCATGAGAATCATTTCTTAATTCCCTCATGTAAGAAATGAATCTTAAGGAAGGTACCATCTCTAAATAAATTATAACCATAATCTATAAATATCCAGGCCTCAAATTCTAGTAAACCACTGTAGTATTTTGATTGCAAAGAATAGTAGTGTCAGCTGGCTTAGGTAAAAAATAAAAATTACTGCCTCATGTAACTAAAAGTTTAGGAATAATTTAACATCAGATGCTCTGAATCCAGGTACTCTCCATTTGTCTATGTCACTTTTTTCTCTGTCACCTACTGTTCAGAAGATTTCTCATACTGTGTAGGAAGCCCACTACCACTAGTTCCAGATCTGCCTCTTCACAGTTAACATTTTACCTGGGATGGGGAGAAAGAAGTGTTTTAATATGTTCTTCTAAATATTTTTGGATAGGAGTTTTGGATTTGAGTCCCCTTGAACTGATAGGTTGTTGGACAAGCAAGCAAAACCAACCAGTGAAGATACCCATTTTCAAAACAGGACTAAGGATAGATCAGAATCACTCAGGAACATAGGCTGAGAGTTGAAAAAATTGTATCCCTTCCTTGCTATTCACAAAACTAGCCTACTTTTCCTTCCACTTTTTTTTTTTTTTTATGAAACAGGATCTGAAATACAACAGAAAACCTTTATCTCTTCAAATGGAAAAAATGGAAAGAAACTGCTGCTGTTTTTAGCTTGCACTTTTCCCCCCCTGAGTAGCAGCCTCTCAAGGAATGAAAGCCAGTCACCTGGCAATCATGAAGCTCAAGTACCAGTTTTGGCTCATCCACCATCTAAATAAATGAATTTCTTTAAGTTTTACTGCTTAAGAATTCAAGTTTAAGAAACAGCATGCCTGGGATCAAATCTATAACACTTCTTTCTAGATAGTTGGCCTTTTGAAATGTTAGAAACTGAATTGTGTTCTCCAAAGAGACATGTTGAATTCTTAACCTTTGGTACTGAATAAAAATGACCTTATTTGGAAACAGGGTCTTTGCATACGTAATCAAGTTAAGATAAGGTAATTGGAGTGGGTTTTACTCTAATATGAGTAATGTCCTTATAAGAAAGGGAGAACAGAGACACAAAAATGCACAGAGAAAATTCCGTGTGATGACAGAGACAGAGATTGTAGAGATGCATCTTCAAGATTAACAACACCAAAGACTGAGCGCTACCAACAGAAGCTATGAAGAGGCAAGGAAGGAGTCTCCCCTACAGCGTTCAGAGAGAGCACGACTGTGTCAGTAAGACTTCTAGCTTCAATAACTGGAGAGAGTAAGTTTCTGTTTTAAATCACCCAATTTGGAGGTACTTTGTTACAAGCAGGGGAGGTATCCTTAGGAAACTATTATAACAATATTACTAAATGGTTTAAGCCCCAGGTTCCTCAGTTATGAAATGGAAAGATCTCAGCCTTATTTGATTGTTTGACAATGTATACTACTGGATGAGTACTGGGTCTAGCACAGAATAGGTACAAAATAAATGCAAGAGGTCATTTATTCCCATTGAATGCTGTTACAATGAATAAGAACTCACCATTCACAACCTCACATATTTCAGGAAGTTCTCATAAAAACCCTGTTAACTGACAGAATGGGGATTTTTGTCCCTATTTTACAATTGACATATCTGAGACTAACAGAAATTCAAACTTTTGCAAATTCACCACAGCTACCTTGTGATAGATCTTTGATCTAGATCAGTCTAGATCTAGAGCTAGATTAACCTTGTGATAGATCTAGGATTTGATCTTAAGCATTCTGACTATTAGTGGGAATTTCTTCACCTATAAGAAAGTACCTCTTAGGGATGTCTATGTGGTTCAGTCAGTTAAGTATCTGACTTGGGCTCAGGTCATGATCTCACGACTTGTGAGTTTGAGCCCCATATCAGGCTCTGAGCTGATAGCTTAGAGCCTGAAGCCTGCTTTGAATTCTGTGTCTCACTATCCGCCCCTCCCCTGTCCATGCTCTATCTTTCTGTCAAAAATAAATGAACATAAGAAAGAAAGAAAGAGAGAGAGAGAGACAGACAGAGAAAGAAAGAAAGAAAGAAAGAAAGAAAGAAAGAAAGAAAGAAAGAAAGAAAGAAAGAGAGAAAGGAAGAAAGGAAGAAAGAAAGAAAGAAATTCTCAGACTAGCATGAGTTTCTTTATGCTGCAGGTTGAGAGTCTAATATTACTGAATATCGTCAGTGTGTGTCACTTTTCTAGGTGAATTATTATCATTAATACATCAATCTCTATAACAACCATCCAGGCAGTGCATGCCCATTTTCCAGAAGAGAAAATTGAGATTCAGAGAGAAGTCATACAACTTGCAATGGGTGAAGTGAGATTCAAAACCCTAGATTCCTTCTACCTCTCATTTCATTTTGTCGTACTACCCCTCCCCATACAAGTGGTCAAAAAGATTTTGTGTAGGCTTTTGGCTGTGCATAATACATTTGCATCATTTATCACAAGCAGTTTGGACAATATAATTCAAAGTTCTTCCAATTCTCATTTGGATATGTTCAGGTAACCTTTAATTCTTTTTAGGAAGAATTAAAAAGATAGTCACTTTTTGTCTGCCCAGCACCATAAGGAAGCAGACACAATATTTTGTCACAATATCTTGCAGCACAAAATTATATGAATATAAATGGTGCTGTTTTCTTTAAGAGACAACTTCTAGATGCTTCACTTGCAGCTGCAGTCTGCAAGCTCTGGATCCTTTTGTGACACTCTGTTTCACCTAGCATCTTTGATCATAGAAATAAATAAGGCATGATTATAGAGTTATGTAAAATAATATCCAAAGGAAAATGAAATTTAAGATCAGGGCAAAAGTAAGCAAGACAGAGAAGACAAAGCAAAAGAGCTCAGATTCTCAGAACTAGACATTCAGATAGAAAAGTAGGTATGACTTCACTCCTAAATATGTTGAGGGAAATGCCACTACCCTCCAATGCTCAGCTGATGGTTTCCTTGTTGCTTCAGTGGATGACTGGAAATCCAAAGATCATGGGACAATCATGAAGTACAAATAGCTTATGCTGTTACATACCATATACTGAGAAGATATCTTACTAGAAACGATCATCTCCTGTCAAGTTTAACCAGTAAAGGAATCAGGATGGCAGAAATAAAGTAGTAAAGGAATGCACCCTACAAGTCTACATTCAGTCAGCTTTAATTGATCACCCACCTTTGTAAGTTACTACTCTAAGTCATTTCAAATGCAACACTGAATAAAACCAGGTGCCTTCCCTCATGAAGCTTTCATTCCAGGGTAGTCTATTATGTAACAAGGGCTTGTGGAATGTTCTATCACTTAATCTTTACCAGACTCCACCATGGTAGACACAATGGAGATATTTTCCCTTTTATCCATTTTTTTTTTTTGAGTGCTTGGCACTTCTTTACCTTTCTTGTGGCACGTACCTTCTGGGGGAATTACCTCTTATTCATTGTGTATAGTCTTTGCAAGTCTGTAAATCAAAGTGCTTACCTACTCAAACTGTTGTGTTAAGCCAACTGTACTTTCCAGGAGTCCAGAAAGTTGATCAGAGTAACTAAAGGGTGGAGGGATAAGCAGTGGGGAGTATTCATTACAGCAATGGTCTCTAAAAGCATTATAAAGTGTTTCTGCCTCCTGAAGCCCTCCATGGCAGCCCTGTTTCTTGCCCTTCTATAATTCCAGTTTTACAGCCTTTCCATATATTCTGGAAATTTCCCCAGGATCCTTCCAATAAATTCTCTGTAAGTTTATCAATGATTATTTGTTGCTAGCAACCAATGAACCCTAACTATCATAATAAGTATCATTATCACAATGTTATAGATGAGAAAACTAAGTCTCAGAGAGGTTAAAAATATATGCATGTTCACAGAACTACTACACAATAAGTGTGTCTAATCTCAAAGGTCAAGCTCTTTCCTCAATACCATAGTTCACACCTCTTTATGAGAGCAAGTTAAAGAGCATTCCTTCCAGAACTGTTGATATAGCTATTGCTTCTTTCTAAAAAGGGTCTGTTAAATGATAGAAATAGCATTAAAGCAAACAGAATAAAGTTTAGATCCTCTTTATAGAAAAATGCAAAGACCAGAAAATGTAAAGGTGAACTGTCAGAAGGCTCCAAGTTCTACCTATTGTTTGAAATAAGCAATACAGGAAGAAATGCTGTAATAGCTCTTTAAAGAGATTTATTAAAATACTTTCCTGTAATCCTTTGTTTGCAGTTTCTTTAATGCCTAATATGATTATGTTCCCTGAATCCTTTGGCAGTTAAAAACAGACATGCCAGGAAAGAGCCCAAATGGATGTATGTATGTATATATATAACTTGGCAATCAAAAAGAATGAAATTTTGCCATTTGCAACTACATGGAAGGAGCTAGAGTGTATTATGCTAGGCACTATAAGTCAATCAGAGAAAGAAAAATATCATATGATTTCACTCATATATGGAATTTAAGAAACAAAACAGATGAACATAGGGAGGAGAAAAAGATACAGCCAAACCATAAAACTGATACTTCATTATAATGAACTTAAGTTTGATAGAGGGAGGTAGGCAGGGGTGGGCTAAATGGGTGATGGGAATTAATAAGGAGACTTGTGATGAGTACTGGGTATTATATGTAAGTGATGAATCACTAAATTCTACACCTAAAATCAATTTTATCATATATGTTAATTAGAATTTAAATAAAAAAATGAAAATTAAAAATAAATAAAAATAGAAACACACATGCCACGGCTCACAATGTCAAATAACTAAATTCCACGGTAAAATTCCTTAAGAAGGAAATAGCTGTACATGATTAACAATGGTATGCGTTTTTTATGGACCTAGCATCCTTCACATTCCATATTCCCCATGACAATTCTTTTATTATTTTGCATTTAGCCCACAATACTTTGAGCTAGTGAAGGTTGGTAGAAGAAACAGTCTTTGAAAATGCACGGTCTTATTTACTCTAAAGCTATTGCTCATTATAATGTAATTTTCTACTCAGTGAGGACTCATTCAAGAAGGCTTAGGACCAGATCTGCCTGTGCTAGTCCTGAACTGGTGTATTTTTTTTTTCACAGTGATTCATGTGACAGATTATATTTCTATCTTTCCCTTGATTGGTAAAGACTTAGATGCAAGAGTGTGTAAGGAACTCAGAGCTGGCTTCATTTTTACCTTACTCACTATATTTTTCTACTGTTGAGTCAGATTCCCTCACTTTACCTACATATGTTCCTGTATTCTAGTTTTAACTTTATTGAAATAAAAATAATATATAGATAACCAAACAAACACAATATGTAATATACAGGTTGACTTAATTTGTCTGCAATGTGTTGAGTTCCTAGTAAACCTTGATCTGCGCCAGTCTGTGCCTATACTGTACATAATGTAAGTGCTGCAAATAATTTCATAATCAAAATATAAAAAATTGTGTGGATATTCTGACCTGTTTGGGGAATCAGAGTGATTTGAGAATACTACTGAAATGTAATATTTAGGTAACTGTGGAAATTCCTAATATCCTAATGCCAAAGATATCACCTTCATGGTTATAGATGAAGCCTAAGTAAATACTAGAAACAGTTTTATTGATTTTTTTCTTTTCTGACAGTGTTACTGAAATGAGTCATGAGGACTGAGTTTATTTTTTACTAATAAATTTATGTTCAATTTCCTTTTTGAATTGCAAGAGCCCTGGTAAAGATTTTTCTTTCAGCAATGTTTGCTGTTTTTAAATACAAATAATTAATTACTTCGAAATAGGTAGATGTGAGAACTTTCATAGAGGGGTGTGGGAAGAAGGTTGAATGCCGTTGGAATGAATGGAATTCATTGCCAAACAAACAAACATTCATTCTAAGATATGAGTTTTTGGGGACACCTGGGTGGCTCAGTCCATTAAATGTTCGACTTCAGCTCAGGTCATGATCTTGCGGTTTGTGGGTTCAGGCCCTACATCAGGCTCTGTGCTGATAGCTCAGAGCCCGGAGCCTGCTTCAGATCTGTGTCTCCCTCTCTCTCTCTGCCCTACCCTGATTGTGATCTCTCTCTCTCCCCTCTCTCTTTCTCTCTTTCTCTCTAGGAAATAAACAAACATAAAATTAAATAAGATATGAGCTATTTTTTTTTTCAAAATTATACCCTAAGACTTAATCATCTAAAAGCCCTGGACTTATCACACCTCATTTAATAAATGTAATACCATTGTTAAAAGCAGAGACTTTAGGAACAGACCTAATATGGTTGGTCTCCACTTACTAATGATAAAGTCTTTGAATATGTTTTTATGTAACCTCTCTAAGCCCCTGTTGCTTTTTCTTCGGTAAAATGTGAATAGCAATTCTAATGTTTCATTGTTGCTCAGAATATTAAATAAGATACTGAATGGGAATTTATTAACTCGGTGCCCAGTAAATAATGCTTAATAAAAATATCATTTTATATAGGTATATGTCTTCCTGTGTATTGTGGGTCTACATGTGTAAAATATTCTACTATTTAGGGAAATGTAAAAAAAATGTATTAGATATAGTCCTAGCCTTGAACAAAATTTTGTGGGAGATAAAAACCAAACTGCCAAAGTATGTGGTAAAAACATAAGTTCAAAATTAGTCCTGAAAGTAAATCTAACATTTAGAAAAACTTCTATTTTAAAAACAGGTTTGAAGTGTGCATTAAAATCTGGTGTTAATCATCCATCTAAATGGGTACTGAATCCAAATCAGAAGTTTTGGAGTTTAAACTTTACTAAATTTACCGTACATATTTTGTTACCTTTTCTGTTATCCAAGCACAGGTTCCTAATTCTTTTTTTTAATACTTTATTTTTGAGAGAGAGAGACGGGGGGAGAGGCATAGAGAGAGGGGAACAGAGAATCCAAAGCAGGCTGTGCACTGACAGCAGAGAGCCCAATGTGGGGCTCAAATCCATGAACCATGAGACCATGAGGTGAGCTGAAGTCAGATACTCAACCAATTGAACTACCCAGGCACCCCACCAGTTCCTAATTCTTAATAAGCCCATCACTAGAAAATATTCTTTTTATCTCATATACACATAGTCCAAGTTGGAAACTTCTCCCTATATAGAGATTTGCTATTTTTTAAATTACCATATGTTATTTTTAGTTTGATACACAATTGATCCTTCAGTTGATCTCTCTTATTCCCTGTAATCAATTCATAACTTTGGTAAAGTATGTATTTGGAGCCACTATGGAAATCATGCTATATGATATTACATAATAATGCCACATGGTTTGTATTTACTGAACAATAACAACATACCAGGTAGTGTATTGTACCTTCCAGTAACACTGAAAGGTATGATCATCTTATTTTTATAAGTAAGGAGACTGAACCTGAGAAAGGTACGTGATAGAGATAAAATTTTAAACATATTTACTCCAATTAATTAGTAGAATTTCTGTATGACCTTACTTTCCATTAGCTGGACATGTTGGATAAAATCTGTTCTGACTAACCACACAGCCTCAGGATGAATGGTCCCTCTGAAGTTACTTGCCCAAGCTGGCTCTTTTTCTTTTCTTGCAATTGAGTTTAAGCTAAACTATTTGTTGAAAAAGGCATACCATTAGTGATAAACACAGAATGTCCAATAAATAATTACCAATCCACTTTTTAGAGTTTTTTCTTTTTTCTTTTTCTTTCTTTCTTTTTTTTTTTAAAGTTCATTCCTCTCATCCTGACTGATCCTAGTATATTTCTTGGGACTAATTCAAGACCTAAAGATCAGAACTCAGAATAAATTCTAAGAATAAAAGCATAATAAATAAAACAGAAAATGAGACTTTTAAGAAATAGAACATAAACCTATATGGGTATGATATCGAATATCACTTTCTTAAGCTAAGAGAATGCTCTTTCCTGGGAATCATGGATATTCACATTACTTCAAGTTGATCCTATTACTGCTAGACCCAAAATATGCCTGGCAAAATATTTGTAAAGCAGTGGGTTGGGAGCATAGGCTGGGGGTAGGGGACATTCATGCATTTGACTGCTTTCTCATGCTTTTGGAAAATGTATTGGGCCTTCCTTAGTGGAAATACAGGTGGATGAGAAGGACCGGATACAAAATTAGCTATTACATTCTTCCCTCTCTACACTACTACAAATCTGTTTTCTGATGGAAGTGAGGGAGTAGGTTTAATTATTTCCTCCCAAAAGGTAGGTTTAAATCTTAATCCTCTGGTACTTACGAATGTAACCTTGTTTGGAAGTGGATCATTGCAGAGGTAATCAAGTTAAAACGAAGTCACATTAGATTAGGGTAAGCCTAAAATCCAAAGACTGCTGCCCTTATGGAAAGAGGAGAGGATACACAGAGACCCAGAGAAGAAGCCCATGAGGCTACAGAGGCAAAGATTGGAGTGATAGACCTACAAGCCAAGAAAGGCCAAGGCTTGCCCAAGGCACCCAGATGGTAGGAAATGGCCAGGAAGGATTCTTCCACAGAGCCCCCAGAGAGAGCATGGTGCTGCTGGTCCCTTGACTTCCAGACCTCTGGCCTCCAGAACTGTGAGAGAGTGAGTTTTTGTTGTTTTATGCCACCAAGTTTATGGTAATTTGTTTCAGCAGTCCTAGGAAACTACTACAGGACCTACTGAACATTCTTCTCTTCACCAGTCTCTATGCAGAATAGGACTGTGCTCACCTCTCCTCTACCTTTCCTCTCTGCAAGGTGTACTGACAGGTCTCTTGTTACATGTTACACTGCTCATCACTCCAAAGAAGTGGGCTAGGGTGGGAGAGGGCCTGGGGAGATCAAAATCAGCAAACAGGAAAGAAATGGGAAGACAAACAGCACTCACTGGGCTAAGCACATCACTGCTTTATTTCACTAAATCTGCACCATGATGCTAGAAGGTAGATATTTTGAAACTGCTCTATTAAGATGAAATAACTATGTTTCAGAAAGTTTAGGTGACTTATGCTTAAGCACACTGTCATCTAGCTAAAACAGGAGAGCCAGGATTCAAGCTGAAATCTGATTCCAAAAAGACTACAAAGAACTTTCAGGTTGTACTAATTTGCAATTAATGTCGTTTTATGGTCAATTTTTGTAAAAGTGTGATACAGACATTATTCTCTATACTCTCCTTTTATAATTTATTAGTTTTATATGTAAATAAAGGATTTGTGTGGTAAACATTTCTTACGTGTGTGTATGCATGCATATATATATGTGCATAAACACACGTGTTTGTACATTTAGATAGAGAGATGAGAAGTAAATCTCCCTTCCCGTCGCTGACACAATCACTTAATTCTCAAGCCTGGAGTCAGCCACTGTTATCAGTTTCTTATACATTCTTATGAGAATATCAATGAATTTACACATTTATGCACATAGATATCACTGCTTTCCTCCCAAATGGCACCATAGTATATACTCAGTTCTTTTCTCTGTGACCTTTCCTGATGCTGCTCTTAGACAGCCACAGAAACCTTCCAGCCCATATAATGTTCCTCTATTTCCTAAAATATTGCTGAACAATCCACATCATTCTTCCTATTCTTATTTGTCTCAATGTTCCCCTTCCTAATACTGGCAAGTTCAAGGTTGTTTTACTTCTGTCCCACTATTATTGAAGAAAACATCCAGCAAACCAGAACTCCTCTCTATTCACCCGGTACTAATAATCATTATCATAATGTACTAACCAAATTTTTTTCTGTTCTAGAAGTTTTACAAACTGGAGTGTGGGGTTCATGGATTTTTCTTTGTTTGTCTTTGTAAAAGATTTTCCCCCAGGATATATGGCAGAGATTGCTCCCAAAAGGAGCCCAGTTCCATCATGAAAACATCCATTTGTCATTTTTCCTTTCCAAAGTAAGCTCATCCATTTTGGTACAAAAGAGCAAATGAAACTAACTTTGTTTGAAGATTAAGGAAAGCAAAATTGTCACTCCATTTGAATTTTTAAAAACATTTATAGCAGTTCACCTAAGTCACATTCTCATTTTCAATATCACATAGTTTATTTGCTCAGCTTTGTCCGCATCCTCCAGCTCAAGACCATCAGGAAGGCACCCAAAATTTTAAAATTTGGGTTTATTACAACTTGTGGGAGTGGGGGAGAATACACACCAGAGAACCATGAGGCATCTCAGTAAAAGGGTGTTAGAAAACACTTATAGATTTAGGCTGTGTTGGATGATATTAGAATATGAAGAGGTGAAGTTTTCTTTGGATTGAATGCATCATGAAGTAGGGATAATTTCATGATGGGCTATCTCAATTTTATCTAGAAAGAGGGAAGACTAGACTGAGACTTAAAAACTATTGAATAGGGGCACCTAGTGGCTCAGCTGGTTAAGCATAAGATTCTTGATTTTGGTCCAGGTCTGGTCTCATGGTTCATGGGTTTGAGCCTCACCTCAGGCTCACAGTGCAGAGCCTGCTTGAGATTCTCTTTCTCTCTCTCTCTCTGCTCCTTTCTCTCTCTCTCTAAATAAATAATAAATAATAGGCTTAAATAAGTTTAAAAAGTAAAAACTATTGCATAAAGAAGCAGAAGTCATTCATATTGGCCAGGGTGAGCAAATGTTTGGTTACTGTTATGGTTTGGACAAATGTATGTATTTTGTCTTTCTGCAGACACAATTACAGAATGGTCTTGTTTTTGTCTTGAATCATAAAGATCACAAAGATGCCCTGTCTGATGCCGATGTTTAAAGAAATTGTTTATGCTCAACAGAAGAATACCAAGCCTGCATAGCTGTGAGTACGAGGCCAGCTAATAGAAACATTAAACCCCAGCCTGTAGCACCAGTCCAGCCCCTGGGTGTCAGGGACTGCTGATCTCTTTCTCATTCCTCCCCTTCTGGCCAAGGGCAAAGTTAGACTACAGGACATTAATCTAAACTCCAGGCAACGAATCCAGCTGGGTCTCTTTTAAAGAGCCAAATGGCTATTTATAAGTTTATTTATTCATTTTGAGAGAGAGAGAGGAAGAGAGAGTGAGCATGGGAGGGGCAGAGGGAGGGAGGGAGAGAATCCCTAGCAGGCTCCATGGTGTAGTACAGATCCCAATGTGGGGCTCAAACTCATGAACCATGAGATCATGCCTGGAGCTCAAACCAAGAGTTAGAAGCTCAACCGACAGAGTCCCCCAGATGCCCCTATTTTTTTTTTTTTCTTAATCACAAACTTAGTTACCAGCCTTCCCGTATGTAGGTGGGGCAAGAAGTGCTTATTATAGCATAAATATTCTTTTGATTAGGTAAGAGGAAATCAAGGAATACATGATTGTCTATTAACAACCCTTAATAAATTTAGACTTGTTGGGCTTTCAGAACAGTAGTTATATGCAAACTTAATTTTGAATTAAAGCAAAAGAGATAATGGTAATATTCATGGTAGCTCTGCACTTATTGAATTTAATCTCCAAAGAAATTCTCTGAGGTATTATTTGTCTTTATTGCACAATTATAGACAGTAAAGCATGAAAAACAAATTCCCCCAAGGTCATAGCACTAATAAGTGCAAGAATAAAGATTCATCCTCAAGTTTGTCTGACCCTTTAGAGTCTGCATCCTTAGCAATCATTCTCTAGTGTCACTATGCTTCTGGAATCAATTCCAATGATCCATTCCTTGAGTAATATACCTGGGAAACTGCCTTTACAAACCAATCTTCTTCCACTGTCATTCTCTGTGCATGCATGCCTGGAGTACCGCTGCTTTGGGAGCTTTTGGAGAAAAGATATCAGAAGCACCATGTAATTAAGCAGCATAGTGGAAGTATGAAAGAGAGATTGAGAGATGCCATGTGGCTACCCTAATTCCATAAAATTACCTTGCTTCTTCATGAATTGATATGAGAAATATCCATTTTGGAGTGGTTGCATGTATTGGAAGTAAAATTTTCAAACAGTAAATCAGAAGGTATTCCTGTGTACTAT
The DNA here is from genome assembly GCF_008692635.1 of Crocuta crocuta. Taxonomy (NCBI): domain Eukaryota; kingdom Metazoa; phylum Chordata; class Mammalia; order Carnivora; family Hyaenidae; genus Crocuta; species Crocuta crocuta. Next base: position 4,609,436 of record NW_027531873.1, on the reverse strand, counting down.
ATCTTTCCCCAATAAGTATGGCTATAGAGCTTTTAAACAGTTATTCATTTTATCTACTTTTTAAAATGCTTTGTTTTGTTAAAATGTTCCCACTGAAATGTAATAGAGTAACCTGTCAAACAACTAACACGGCACCATATCATTTAACTTAGCAAAGTGTGCTGATGGATGCCCCCAACTAATTAGAAAGAGGACTCGAAGACCATATCTAATGACTCAGAAAATCCGCCTCAACTATTTTTTCTAAGTTAATTATTGGTTTGGGAATACACATCCTATTTTGAGGGTTAAATTTCCCTTTTCTGGACTAAAAAAAAAAACACAGAAATCTATATTGGTGTTGAATTTTATGTCCATGGCGCTGATTAAACTTTTCCACTTATACATATTGTATCCTTACATGTATAAATCACATTTAAAACAAAGTTCCATAAAGTTTCTTGTCTACCTGTTTTTTACCCTGAAGCTTAGAATATCACATAATTATTTTTTAAAACAATTTAAAGTAGAAAGCTGCTCTATGAATAAGTGTTCTTCATTTCATGTGATAGGTAGGATACCGAAAAGTTGTATGAAGGAAAAAGGTCTAGGAAATTTAATCATATTATGATTATCTCATTGCATACGAAATTATTCCATTGTAGAGTTGCTTTAAAGCCAGGTGCTGTTTTTGAACTTTCCAATTTATCTGTACCCAAAGTTCATATGCTCCCATCTCAAGTTTTCACAAAGTAGACAGGCCTATGCTGTTGAACACATTGCAATTCTGGAGGAAGAAACTGTGTATTCTCACAATACTGCTTACATAAATACCAAGTATGGTGCTGCGTAATCTAGAGAAAATGGTATGCAGTGTAGTCATGCAAATGCATCAAAATTCAAGGGTTATATTTATTCTCTGGAACTTTCGAAGAAATGGATGACATTAACTGCAATTTAAGAGAAACCAGTGGCTTATTCAGCTGAACATAAAGTTTGAACCAAATCCAGCATGAATATAATCTTTAGATACATTATTGTTGGCTCTAAGAAGTTAGGTTTATTTTAACTTTATTTTTAAAGTAATGCTCATTTCTAAGGTATTGAGATGCAGAAATCAGATCTTGATCCATTCCAGATTAACTATGGCAAAGAGTTTATTTTGTTTTATATATAATGTCATGTTTGGGATGCATTTAGAAGAGGAGAGAAAGAGAAGAAAGAGAAAGAAGGGGGTAAAAAAGAAGAGGAAGCTAAAGTAAGATTGGAGAAAGCAGGGAAAGTTCACATTGATCTAATAGAAAGTGGAATGAAAGACCAAAGAGAAATCAAAATTTGTTCTGTATCCAACAGTTCATGTGATTTCTAAATTTGGCAAACCTGGAATCATGTCTTCTCTCTATAGTGAAATCTCTTCACACTCTGAGGCTCCTAACAGAAAACCTTCTGGAAGGTAGGACTATTCATATTTTGCTCTCAGATGTTCCTATAAAATATTCTGCAAATTTAATTAGACCTTCTTTCGTATGAATAGGTACAAAGGACTTTTTAAACTCCATGTAAGAGAAGAAGAGTTTAGGAGATCACCTGAGTAATTTGTCTGATGTTCATAATGCCCACTTCTAACCCAATCCTGTTCAATAAACATTCCTGATCACCTCATTCTGAAATAAACCCTATTTCTACACTCTCAAAAACAGCCTATTTTTATTTATCCCAATAAATTCCTACTTATTCTTATAAAACATAATTCCTACTTATTCCTGAGGTTCTTAAGGATCCAAATCTTACAGCCTTATGATTGGAGTTGAAAATCTTGCCTTACTTCCTACTAGCCAGGTGGTATTGAGCAAAAACACTTTATTAGTTATCTGAGATATCAGATATATCTTGATATATCAGTTAAATCTTGACTATCAAATGGAGATGATACTTATTTTGCGTAGTTATTGTAGTAGTAAGGATTACAACATGTAATCCTTGTAGAAAAATATCCAGCACATTGTAAGAGTAAAAATGAGTATTAGCTACTATTGTTACCACAACTATTGCCATCATATTTATAATTATTAGTAGTAGCATTTCTGTGATGGAATGTACCATATACTTTCTTTAAAATATTTTGACTACTTTTCAGGCACTTGCGTGGCTCAGTCAGTTAAGCATCCATTAAGTGTCCAACTCTTGATTTTGGCTCAGGTCATGATCTCACTATTGGAGACTGAACCCCATGCTGGGCTCTGAGCTAACAGCATGGAGACTGCTTGGGATATTCTCTCTTTCTCCCTCCCTCCCTCATTCTATGTCTCTCTCTGTTCTGTCCCCGCTCACATGTGCTCACCCTCACTCTTACTCTCTCCCCCTCTAAGTAAACATTTAAAAATAAGATAAACTAAAATAAAATATCTTGACTAATTTTAATCAGAACAATAAGCCCCACAAATGGCAAGGATCACAATCTATCCTTTGTACTCACCTCTGACACTGTTCTTTGAGATTTAGAAGTGCTCAAATATGAGCACTTTAAACTTTTGAAAGATGAACTTGTTTACTGCTTATAACAATAACTATATATTAAATTTCTTTACCATAAATAATATATAGTCTCTGGAAGGTCATGCACTTCATCCATTTTTGCTCATGTAGAACAGGATCTAGCATATAGGAGATAATACATGTTTTTGAGAGAGTTAAATGCATATGCACCAAACATAGAAGTACTCCATTTTGTTTATCATTACCTTCACACACATTATCACTTCAGAGACCTAGGACTAAGTAGCACCCAACCAATCTAAATGAAGAGTATATTTACTAATACTCAATTACTTTAAAAATTCTTTCAAGTAAGCTCCATGTTAGATAAAAAACTTGAAAATTATTAGTATCCAAAATGCTTATTAGACATCTAATGTCAAGTGAGGTTGAATAGAGGAAGTATGAAACCATATTTGAATAAAAATGACTGACATGACCATGAAACAGAATAATGATTGACTTTCAGTAACATTCGATCCTACTTCTTCTGGGTTGACCTACCCAATTTGCAGGAAACTTCTATAAAGTCTCTCTCCCTGGTTCTTTGCTTCTGCAAAGTGCAAACACTAATCTATTTCTCTAGAATGACGGCCCATATATCTAAGTTCTTGCGAGAAGCACAGCAGTAAAGGAAAGATTAATATCCTCATCCTGCTTTTCTTTTCTCCAAAATGAACATTGGGTTCAGCAGTAACAAACTCCAGCCTCTGACATTTCTTCTGAGATTTCCAAATCCACAGGCTCAAAGTTCTTTCAAGCAGAAAATAACTTATTTTCTTCTCTGTGCTGTTATCTTTCTCTTTCATTTCAGTTTGCAACTTGTTGAGTTAATACGCTGTATAATTGACCACAAAAGAGAAGAAGAAAGGGAACTGTGTACAATCAGAAGCTTTTGGTCTAAATTGGACTAACAATTACAAGGGGGTAGTATCTGGGCAATAGAGTGAGTCTCATGGCCTTTATGTAAGGAGCTGTTGCCTACCAAGTGGTTTTCAGTTATTATAGTGGGAGAAAACAGAGTTTATTATCAAACTATTTGGGGGAAGAATCATGAGGACAAAGATACTTCAGTTTTATCTTACTTCTTCCTCTATTTATAATAGCAGTAAAGCAACCAACTAGTCAACTTTCTGAGTATGTCAAGTGTGCTAAGCATTATGCTAGGTACTGTTAGAGGGTAAAACATAGACATGATTGTTAACAACACCTTAATATATGATTAAAAACACCACGTGCATGTACATACACACACACACATACACATACCAGTCTTTTGGGTTATAACCACAAAGAATAGAAATAGATATTATACTTGCACTGACATAAATTGTATGTTTCTTCCTAATTATTTATTATCCCTCTTCCTATAATAGGATGATATGTCCCTGTTTCATTGGCATTGGGCTTAGACATGTGGCCAGCTTTGGCCAAAAAAGTTAGAACAGGAAGCAATGAAAGTCACTATTGCATGTTCTACCATTGTTTTTTTTCCCCCAGAGCCTAGATAGAGGCTGTTTTGTTATGTTTTTTTAAAATTTGATCTGTATCCTGATGTGAAGAGGCCTAGAGCAGAGCCACAACTCACATGTATTAGTAAGAAATACAATCTCTTTTTGGAAAGTACTGAGATTTGGGAATATTTTGTTACTACGGTGGAACCTAATATAAATTGATTATATACATAATGTAATACATCAAAATATCTCATACTCTATTGTTTTGTTTCAGTTTATTCCCTACTTTAAATATTGCTAAGGTTCTTCTCTGTTTAGAATGTAAAGTCAAAACTCTTAAGATGGAATTCAAAATTCCATAGGACTTGACCCCTCTTTAACTTCATCTCCTTCCTTCCATTCCACCCAATACAATCATACTCATACATCTACAATTCACCCATTTCCCTAAGATGTGTAACTTCCATATGTGGCTTGAAATGTTCCCTCTTCTTGGAATTCTATCCACACCCATCCTCTACTTTCATTTTATCTGCAAGGTCAATTTCTACTTGTTTGCAAAACCCTTTTTTTCCTTTCTCCTTAAGTCTCTAACCCACCCAAATAATTACTCTTTTTCTAATTCTTGTCACCAGTGCAATGTATTAGACTTCACTGCAATTGCCTTTTGATATTTCTGACACTGGGAGTTTCTTGAAAACAAATTACTATGCTTTAGAGATCTTTAGATTTCCCACACCTAGTATAGAGTCTGACATATAATAGTTATCTGATAAATATTTTGAAACTCTGTATGAGTTAATGATCTTTCTATTTCTCCTTTCACATTGGCATGATTAAGAGAAAGAGAAAAAAGCAATTGATTTGCATCTGTTGATTTTGCTCTAAAGTAATAAATGTTTTTATCACCTTACTAGTCTGCCCTCTCACAATAAAAGTATTTCTGCCCATGGAATAAAAATTGTGTATACTAGACAGTGTCATCTCAACTAGAGATTGTTCTTTTAGTCTTCAATTTGGCTTTAATTTCTATAGTAATGGTGATAATTACTTGAATACATAATGGATATTGCATCAATATTAGATGATCAATCTTTCCATCATATTTATTTTTGCATATTTCCCCATACAACATCATCCTAACCCCATTAGGACATTCTTCACTTCATCTAGAAGGTCAACACTAAAAAAATCAAACTCTTAAAGCTTCTAATTGACACTTCTTTCTATCTAAATGCAGAAAAAAAATAACCCCATACTGCTCAACCAATTGAGGCCAATTTTATTTCTTGCAAAACCACACTGCTTTTGTCCTTTTGTGTTAGCAATACTCAGTGGGACTTAAAAGCAGAAATCCTGAACTCAAGATACAGCTCAAGTACAAACAGGTTGTAGGACTCAGGTTTTGCTTTTCCTTTATTTTCAGTTTTCTCATCTTTCTGAAATGAGAGTGGAAGAGGGGAGGGAAAATAAAATTTATTTTACATTTTAGCTGTGAGAAACAAATGAGAGTAAATGAATTCACTTGTAAATTTAGAGGCAAACAAGTGAGCTGATATTCAGATTTAAAATGAACTAAGAAAACTATCAGGAAAAACTAAATCTTCCTTTGTACCTAAAACTGAAATCTACAGAGCAGGCTGTATAGCCAGATAAACCTGGGTTGGAATTCCAGCTCTACTATTTCTTCACCATGTGATCTAGGACAAGTTACCTAACTCATTGGAACTTAGCCGTCTCGTGTATAAGAAGAAGATAAATTGCTTTATCATCAAGTTTTTTTGTTTGTTTTTTTTACAAAAATCAAATGTCTCCACATCTCAGCTTATGACAACTTCCTTCTTCTGGATGTCCAAACCAAAGCTATGGTGGCATCTTTGATTCCTTCCTTCCTTCCTTCCTTCCTTCCTTCCCTCCTCCCTCCTTCCCTCCCTCCCTTCCTTCCTTCTTCCACATCTTATAACTAGAAAGTTATCATGTATTTTGAATGCAACCATTTTTCACAAACTTCACTAGACCATTTAATCCTCACAACAACCTTATGAATGAATAATATTGGTGATGCTAATGGTATTGATCAACTCTTCGTACTTACTATCTGTGTATCAGGAGCTGTTCTAAATAAATGGGCTATCTCATTTAATCCTTAGAATAACATCACAAAATGGATAACAAGTCCTGGTATTTGAATCCAGGTGATTTAGCTCTAGTCCTCTTAACGTGGAAGCTCTACTACCTTCCAAGTAATGCTGGAATAATAATACTTGGAATCCTAGAGCCATGGTAAGAACACTGAAACACAAATCAAGGCTTTAAATTAAATGCATTCTTTAAATGAAGTGCAGCCTTTGCAATCTGAAAATATGGGCTTGAATTCCAGTCTCACTAGTTTCTAAGTTACCCTGTGCACTTTCTGAATCTCTCTGAGATTTAATTTCCTCCATTAGTCTTGCCATTTTGGTTTTCATCTTGGATATCTGTTAAGTGTCACTCCAGTCTCCATTTCTCCTTATCAATTCTTAGCAGTACCTCTAATCTCTTAGCTATGTGTATGGGGAAGGCATTAACTGAACTCTGATCCAGGCATGGGCCTATATCTGTAGGAGAGGACCACCATTAAGAGATGTGAACTTTGGTTGAAAATCAGAGCTATCAACTCTGAGCTTTCTAGGGAACGAACTGAGGGGAGAAAAAATCCCTAACTACACTTTTTACTGCCCAACAGTTTTCCTGCTGAAACCAAATGGAAGCCAATGGGCAACCAAAACTCTAGCTGTAATCCGTGAAAGTCAGCATCCTGTTACAGAGCAATATAAAAAAGGACAGAGGGTGCATCTGAAGAGGCAAATGAAAAAGACTTGGCATATTTTGATCATCAGTACAGAGTCTTAATACCTGAACTTCCAAACCTCCATCACCAAAGGGAAAGGCAAGAAGAAAACCCAACGGGCCCCTTAAAAATGAAAATCTACCTCAGGACATTATAAGTAAACACATTTCCTTTCAGCTTATTAATAAAATGGAGGACAAGAAGTAGTAAACGGATTTGTGTCATAATGACAAAAAGTTCTTATAGTGTTATTACATTTTTATTTCTCAGCCTTGGCATTTTATCCTGAACAGACTTCCCAGCTTTACATTTTGCAAGCTCACCTCAGTCAATCCCTATTTTCGTTTATTGAAAGTCTTTCCACCTTGACTAAATCATGTCTGGCCTAGCAGTTGCTGTTCACATAAAATTGGGGACTGAGAAAAGACTGAACCGATAATAATTCCTCTTTGAAGAAAGTACCTGGAGTTTTCCATAATTGGTTTTCTTGATAAAAATAAGTTTCTTCAATTTTCCCCCAGACTTCTACTGTATAGCACTGCCTGCATTTTCAATCAAGCCACCATGTGGCTTGCTTTCAGACTTACCCTTTAAAGTGTTTTCTGTCTGATACTATGATCACTTTTACTCTAGTTTATCATATTAATAATTAAAGTGTTTCAAGCTCTTCATCCAGCCAACACTGTGAATTACATAGGTTCTTTCCTTTTCTTTTTCTTTTTTTGGAAGGTGAAGAAGTTAGGTTTGCCTTTGCTGGAGTTTTCATGGAACAGAAAAGATGTTTCTTCTTCTATACACATTACTCGTCACTAGGCCAGAAGCGAAGATGGTCCCAAATTTACTCCGGGAGACCTCTCTTCTGTCCAACCCATACTCCTGCAGATTCAAGACAGTCTATGCTAGACAGGAAAAAAGTCTTCCAGGGATATCTCTGCACAATCCTTCTAAGTACATTTGGTTACAGAATTCTTTAAATCTCAGAAGCTGAAAATTTTAAGATCTGAGACTCCTTTTCAAAGTATATAAAACTGAGGGGTGACTGGGTGGCTCAGTTGGTTAAACATCAGATTGGCTCTGGTCATGATCTCACAGTTTGTGGGTCTGAGCCCCACATCAGGCTCTGTGCTGACAGCTCAGAGCCTGATGCAGGGCTTAAACTCATGAACCATGAGATCATGACTTGAGCTGAAATCAAGAGTCAGACACTTAACAGACTAAGCCACTCAGGCATCCCCAAATTAGAAAAATTTTAAATCAATGTATACTATGTGTCAGGCATTATATTAGGTACTTGCCATATCTATTATTTAATTCTAATGAAACCTTATGAGGAAAATGTTCTTATGATTTTCTTTTGCTGATGAGAAAACACAGTTTAGGGTCATTAAGTAAGTTACTTGTTCAATGTTCATACAGGTTTTAAATGAGAGTTGGAACTTGAACCTTTAGAACCACTACAACCTGTGTATACAATCAAAGAGGAAGCACAGATAATGGAAATACAGGCAAGCACAGACTGGTAGATCTGTGCAAAGTAGCTCACCCCTGAAGAAGTTTCCCATTCTCTCAGGAAGGCACTTGCTATTGTAGAAATAGATATGGCCACTTGCCTTGGGTTGAAGTTATTAAACACTGCAATCAGAGAGCTGACTCTCCCTACTCTAATTCCAGGCTTACCAGTGAGCCTTAATAACTTGGTTTCTCCTGTAGCTTTCCTATACAGAAATAATGTATTGAATCTATTGGCATTTTAATAATTTGCTGAATAGTCTCATGAGTTATTACTGTGAGGTGGTTTTACACCTTCAGAAATGGGACACTAACAATCTTAAATTTAAAGACCTGTGAAGGGGCATGTGTTGCTTTTATCTTCCTGGGTCAGGAACCAATGTCTACCTCATCTTTACCAAGGAATTATTTCTTTCCTCTCACTGTAAGCATGTACTTTAAATGAAAGTTTCCAGATTTTTGCAGATCCAATCACTATCCACAGTCAACATCTGGCCCATAATGGACCCATCCAGGTATCCAGCTGAATTGTGAGTCCAATGATGTGCACCAACTGCAAATGGAGGGAAATCAGAACTTATTCTTAGGACTGTTTAACATGGAACTAGAGAGATAGTGCATTTCATGTTCTTTCCTAAAATGGTGCTATATGACTTTGGAGCTATGAGAGGCCACAGTCTCCATCTTGCTGAAAAGGTTATTTGGTAATAAAAAAGCTACACAGAGAGAAAAGCAGAGATGAAAGAATGAAATGATCAAGTTATCATAGATGGCAACTGTTTATTGTCCTAATTGCTCTGCTACCCCACCCTCTGTTAAAGAAGCTTTCTAATTTCCCTCTTTTTAGGCCAAATCTAATTCATATCTGGTTTCAAAGTACTTACCGATCCAGCAATCCTACTTCTGGGTATTTAAAACAAAAAGCATTAATTCAAAAAGATAGGTCTATCTCTATGTTCACTGCAGCATTACTTATAACAGCCAAGATATGGAAAAACTTAAGTATCCATACTTTAAGTATTTATCCATTGATAGATGATGGATAAATAAGATGTGGCATGAGTGCACACATGTGCACACACACTGAAATACTATTCACCCATTAAAAAAATAATTAAATCTTGCCATTTGCAACCAAATGGAAGTGGAGGGCATGCTGAGTGAATTAAGTCAGACAGAGAAAGATAAACACCATATGATTGTGATCTCACTTATATATAGAATCTAAGTAACAAACAGACAAAAACCTGTCATGGTCATAGATACAGAGAACAGATTGGTAGTTGCCAAAGACAACTTGGGGGTGGGGTGTTGAGAAGGGAGTGGAGGGGATAGGCAAAATGAGTGAAGAGGTCAAAAGGTAGAAACTTAAAGTTATAAAATAAATAAGACATGGGGATGTAACATACCGCATGGCAACTACAGTTAATAATAATGTATTCCATACTTGAAAGTTATTAAAAAAGTAGATCTTAAAAGTCCTCATCACAAGAAAAATAAATTGTAACTATGTAATGAGATGGATGTTAACTAGACTTATTGTGGTGATCATTTTGCAATATATACAAATATCTAATCATTATTTATTACATCCCTGAAACTAGATAATGTTGTCTGTCAATCATATTATTAATTATACTAATATAATCCAAAGACCAAACATGGGCTAGTCTAGCCAGGACCACGACATATAATTGTGCATTCTGTGCACTGTGTGCACTGTATCCCCCACTGCACAAGGTGAGGCCAAAATTCAGCCATGCAACTGATAGAAGGCAGTACCTACCCAGAGGTGGTGACTTCTTAAAAATTTTCACAAACCACCCTAACAACAGGGCTAATGTTTGCTTTGACTGAATTCAACAAAATAAATGTCAACTTGTAAATCCTCTTGAGAGCCAAATATACTGAGAATGCCCAGACCTTATCTGATTTCTTCTACCATAAACATCTACTCCATTTGAGTGTGACTGAGAGATGTCAACATTTGTCATACACCAGGAACTTTCTACACACATACATACCAGCCCACTCCAATCTCAATAAATCCCAAATGCTATTATTTTGTTGACATGTGAGAAAAATTAGCCAGTTTTCTTTATCAACAGTCATGGAAAGAGTATATTCTAACATGATGAAATTTCTTACAGATACAGAATATTAGACACATATTATAGATTCAGCTGACAATTCCTGGGTTAGGTATGGTTTTCTTATAAGTTTAGGAAATAATACGTGCATGTGAACATCCAGGCCAAACTTCCTGTTGCAAGCCACATGAACCATGCAAATGATCAGCCACTTGGATATGATATAAAATGTTTCCAAGTCCACAAGCTATACTTATCCTGTTTCCTGAGTATCTTAAAAGAGTTTTGTTGTCATTGTGGTAAGTAAGCCAGCCATGTCATACAGCCTATAACCACCAGCCACCAGACTTAAACTCATCATAACTATCTTTCATATTCCTCTGACTATTATTAGGGAACATATAAAGATGAAACCTGGACTGCTTGCTTTTCCGTTTATCCAGTGAGTCATTTTTTCTCTAAGCCATATAGGAAATTGTAGGAAGGGTGAGGATTTAAACTTCACTGCTTTAACACACAACCAGATGGGGAAATAGGCCATGATTCTTATTATGCAGGCTTCTCAATGCCAGTCAAATCTCTAGCCACATACTGCCACTGGAGCTCCTAACAGTACAGCTGATAATATCCACTTACATTTCCATTCATTTGGATTAATCACCAGTGATTTATTCTTTTAGTTAAGAGACCATATAATACAATGGCTAAGAGTACAGGCTTTCTAGTTGGTACATGACCTTAATAAAGTTGCTGAAATTCTCTAGGTCTGTTTCTTTGTTGGTAAAATAATGATAAATGTAGTGCCTATCATACAGAGCTATGTTAAGTATGATAATACATATAAAGTATTAAGGATCATTCCTAATATGGCAAAGACTCCATAAGTATTATTTCTTATTAGTTTGTATGTATTTCATAAGTATTTAGTAAGCTTTTTCATATGCTGGCTATTGTATTAAGAAATGAAGAAGGAAAATAAGTAAAACAATCCTGCTGTGAAAAAGACATATCATGTTATGGGGTACAGAAATATGTAGACAATTAACTCCAACAAAAAACAGAATTAATTCGATGTTCAATAGAATTAAAAACCACACATTAGATGCTATAGATATTCAGGTGACTGATTCTAACTGGGGCTTTGAGAAAGTCTTCTCATTGGGACTTCTCAACTTAGGGACAGGATAAATAGTAGGTGATTTGATTAAATGAGATATAAGGTGGAATATAAGAGAGAGAATGAAAACTTCCATAGAAATTCATGATTAACTCCCTACTTACAGATCCTGACCCCATAGTAGCTGCTCAATTAATTTTTGCTAAAGAAATAGAATAAACACATGTCTATCTCCTACTGTGGGTGAATTTAAGACACCTAAGCCTACTCAATCACTGCATTTGGGTGCTTATCAACCTGAACTTCCACAGTGGATCTAGTAGTAAGAAGAATCATCTGAAACCAACCCTTATGATTGTGTAAGCAGCCCTGAGTCTTAGTTCTCTTATGCAGGAATTATGTTTCTATTCCAAAACAAAACTAAAACCTCCTGGGTAACAAGATATTAAAAAATAAGACAAGGGAATAACTGGAAATTCACACTAATATGCCTTTATCCTCCAGCTTCTTTGTGTTTATTTTAATGATCATGATGCTGAAAAATGTTTTTTTTAATGTGATTTATTTTTGAGAGAGAGAGCACGAGTGGGAGAAGGGCAGAGAGAGAGAGAGAGAGAGACCAAGGATCCGAAGTGGGCCCTATGCTGACAACAGAGATCCGGATGCAGGTCTTGAACTCATGAATTGTGAGATCATGAGCTGAGCCAAAGTCAGATGCTTAACCAACGGACACACCCAGGTGCCCCTGAAAAATGTTTTTATAGTATCAGTGGTGTTTCATTGGAAGGGAACTTACAGATAGTCTCACCTCCTCCTATCCTATGCTGTAATTGTACAGATGAGGAAACAGAGGTGTCAAGTTATGCAACCAAGGCTACAGAGCTTCATAGCTCAGGAGGAGCAGAACCAGCTTTCACGCTAGCTCTCCAGTCTGGAAGGCCAGACCCTTTCACCACACAGTGCTACATTTCTGAGGGGTCAGTTTTTTCATTCTTTATTGCACACTGGAGTTTTCTTCTGCCTCATAGAAGTGCTGATTTAACTGACTCAGAGATGCTTTGAAAGCTTGTTTGATGTGCCTTTAATTCAACATGAGAATTTCCCATTTAGAAGCAAGTTGAAGAGCTGGATCCAGGAGCTGGCTGGAATACTTTAGGCATCATCCCTTGTTCAGGCCCTGAATATGGAAGCATTTCATGCCTCCTGTGTCTGGCTAAGTGACTAGTGGGGGCGGGGGGGGGAAACACTGGGCACATGAAGGGCCTTATTTATAAAATGTCTCTCAAAGCAGCAGTAGAAAAGAATTAGAATTGAGATTATAAATGTTGCTCCTTTGCCTGTGTTAAAAAAAAGAAAAAAGTCTCTTTCTAGCCCCAAATGGCCTTCAGGTAAATACATAAACATAAGGTGAAAGCTATTCAAAAACTTAGAATTGTGTTCACTTATTAGATGACTACATTCCCTTTCTTACCTCAGAAATATCCTGAGTCTAGTCCCAATTAACCTAGTTCAATCACATTTCAATTTAATAAACGTTTTTAATTAGCATCTCTATTTCTACCTTAATGCTTATAAATTATAAGGTTAATCAAGAAAAAAAAAGTTTAATCAGGTTTTTTTGATCTCCAACTCCCTCAAACTAAGGACAATTCTAGAAACCTATAACCAGAGGGGGCCTTGAGAAATTATCAGTTCAGCCTGTAGTCTCCTAAGAAATTACTATGGGGCCACTTGGGTGGCTCAGTCGGTTGAGTGTTTGACCTTGGCTCAGGTCATGATCTCACAGTTCTTGGGTTTGAGCCCCACCTCAGGCTCTGTACTGACAGCTCAGAGCCAAGAGCCTGCTTCAGATTGTGTCTCCCTCTCTCTCTGACCCTCCCCTGCTTGTGCTCTGTCTCTTGAAAATAAACAAACATTTAAAATTTTTAAAGAAATGAATATCTAAGGAACTCACGATTGGGAACCACATATAATTTTCCCACATATTTCCAGAATTAGAAACCCTTCAGTTGGGTTTCTTGGGTTGTGATCACTCTGATAGAATGGACCTCCATATTTCCATTTGAAACCATATGTTTTTTTTAAGTTTGTTACACTTTATTCTAGTTTTCATTCATAAGGAAACAACCAACTGCCAGATGTCTAGTTGGCCTCTAGGATTCCTTCCAACTCTCAGATTTTATGTCTCTATTAAACTCAGCATCTCCCATATAAACTTGAAAAGAGTAATTAAATCTGCCCTCAGCTTCTCTAAGCTAAACCACTGCTTTTCCTTTTAGTGCATTCATTTACATGGGATATGCCCTGTGCCGAGCATTGTAAAGGACCCTAGGGACACAGAATTGAAAGAAAGTTTCTGAACTCTCTTTTCTCATGGTCTAGCAAGGGTGAAAAGCAATTAAATGTGATGAGATCTGGGATAGAGATAGGCATGGAGTGCCATGGAAAGAAGAGATGCAAAACACAGAACTCACTGTGTGGTTTCATTGCCAGGTAGACAATGGGTGATTAACATGTCCAAAGGCGACAATCAAAAGACTTGAGAGCAGAAAGAATTTAGGTGTGAGAAATGGTTTTAGGAAAATGGTTCTCAACTAAGATTGCAAGACAAGAGGCGCCTGGGTGGCTTAGTTGGTTAAGCGTCCGACTTTTGCTTAGGTCATGATCTCGCGGTTCGTGGGTTCGAGCCCTGCGTCGGGCTCTGTGCTGACTGCCAGCTCAGAGCCTGAAGCCTGTTTCAGTCTGTGACTCCCTCTCTCTTTGACCCTCCCCTGCTCACGCTGTCTCTCTCTCTGTCTCCTAGAAATAAATAAAACATTAAAAAAAAAAAAAAGATTGCAAGACAAATAGGTGTAGACTAGAAAAAGAAGCAGTTAGGGAAGGAGAGTCAAACAGAATAATCATGAAGTAGGCAGGCTTCACAGTGATAGATGAAAAGACAAAAACCAGGCACATAAAGAAGCTGGGATTGGGTATCTACCAAGCTGAGGACATGGTGATAAATCATGCTTTGGGCTTGAGCTCAAGGCAGGATCAAAAGGTATGTGGCTCAATAACTTACACATGCTAGTTCAGTAGAGAAATTTTAATACCAAAACTAGTTATAAAGATCTAGGGCAACCTGAGAATCAACTAAGAGATATGAGACAACCCCAAGATTAACACCAGAGAGCCGTAATGATATCTAGAGATGGAAATGTGAAGAAAATATCTAGGAGTAAATATTACCACAACCCAGGACCTTAGGCCAACAAGAGAGGCCCTACACTAAGGTCTGGAATCATTGAGGAGATACCGTGACTGGCAGAGATGTCACAGGGAGCAGAGGAGTGAGAGAAGGAACATCCTGATTTTTTCCTTCCTCTGGTCCTCCAATTTTTTGTCAGGGCTTCCACTAACTAAACCTAACATGAAGGCAGCTGGCAAAAATTTCTTAGAAATAACAGTTGCCCCTGCCCCCACCCCCTGAGATTCAGAACATAACAAGGGACAGGGGAGGAACAGACATAAGAGAAAAGAGGCAAATTAATGGCTGAGTGAATAAGAAATCAGAGAAGATGAAACCAGAATCCAAAGACATTCACTGAATATTGCACCAAGAATAAAAACACATTCAAAAACTAAAAGTGCCACAGGTGGCTCAAGATTCCTTCTTAAAATTTTTTTTCACAACATATTTTATAATAGGTGTTCAGAATATGTCAGTGCTATGAGTTAATTACATAGCAACATCCTTCTCCGGCTCCAAGCATGGACAATGCAAGTAGACCGAGGGAGCATAATTACAAAGTAAGCAGCCCAGAAACTTCTACCAAGAGCTTTGTGTAGGGATGGTTCTGTGTCTTCAGATCATGATGGTGATAAAAGGTACATTAAGTGAGTGTCTGTTATATAATATATAATGTTTTGTACACTTCAAATGCACTATTCCCAAAGAGCACTGCAAGGTAGCATAATAATCACGACTAACCATTACAAATAATCACAGAAGGGTAAGACAACTGCCCAAGGTAAGACAACAAATGAATCAGGAAGCTAGTATTGGAATTCCAGTCCTCCTAACTCCAAAAGCTGTCTGTGTTCATGACACTGAATAATTCTACAGACTCTAGAATGAACTATAGTTCACTCAGTAAACTATAATGAATGATCTCAAATTCATGTATTGAGAGAAAGCAGATTTAGTGACCAGATGGTGGAGCCAGACTGGTTCAAATCCCAACACTGCCACTTAATGAGTGTGTTACCTTGGAAGATGATTTGGTTTCCTGCTGCTACTAGGGAAAACTACCACATATATAGTGACTTAAAACAACAAAAATTTGCTTATAGTTCTGAAAGCCTGCAGGCAGAACGGAGTCTCAAAGAGCTAAAACAAGATGATGGCATAGCTGGTTCCTTCCCGGGGCTTCATGGGAGATTTTGTTTTCTTATTCCCAAATAAGTCACTCACTGAGGTTCACTTACTAGAATATGAATTTTTGAGGGACACTATTCAACCCAGTATAAGACTTAATAAATATTATTTGCATGCATGAATGAATTAGTTTTGATCCTGAACTAACAAAGTAGGCCTACTGTTATGGGCAGTATAGAAAAATGTAAGACAAGAAAACAGAAAGGCTGAGACTCAAGTGCTTGATACTTGATGGGAGAAATTTCTCCACATTTAACCTTGATTAGTGACAGTCAATAATGAAATCAAGGCCTACCTGAATTGAAATGAAGGATTTTCCCCCCTTATCCCTCTACACAAACAAAAATTTGAGAGGCTTAACAGGGATTAGAAAGGAAATTGTAAGTTTGTATGTAGTCTCTGAACTAGACATTCAGAGTCATGAAAATAGCATTAACTGGGGACATATATTTTGATTTGAGCCAAAAATAAAAAAGACATCCCATACCTAGTAGCTCACAGAAATTAAATGAGGCCACTGCAAAAGATTCAAAATACCCATTTATTTCACTTTGGTGGAAGCAACATTATTGTATTGACTTGAATCTTCTGTCTACAATTACAAAGTTAGAAAGCTTCTTTACAATATAGATTTCTCAATAAAGACTCTACAAATACATCTGCCATGCACACACCTATGATGACTGGTAATTAGTCATTGCTTTATCCATTTCATGAGCCAAAGTGCAGTAGATACCATGCAGAATGGCTCAAAATGAACTTAATTGAAGATTGAGTAGAGTGAGGCTAGTAGATTGCCATGTCCTCCACAAGAGATACAGTTAATATTCTGGGCCACAATAAAAATAATTATAATCTGGATAATTCTCCACCTGAAAAATATTTATTTACTTTGCTTATTCTCTATGTAAAATTTTACCTCGAGTATTAAAAACAGTTCTTTCTTTTTTTAAAAAAATTTTTAATATTTATTTATTTTTGAGAGAGAGAAAGAATGGGGTAGGGGCAGAGAGAGAGGGAGAGAGAGAGAGAGAGAGAGAGAGAGAGAGAGAGAGAGACAGAAGATCCCAAGTGGGCTCTGTGCTGACAGCAGAAAGCCCAATGTGGGACTTGAACCCACAAACCATGAGATTATGGCCTGAGCTGAAGTCAGACACTTAACTGACTGAACCACCCAGATGCCTCAAAACATTTCTAATCAAACTATTAATGATATTAATATTTATTATCAGTATCCAAGTAGGTACCTCCCTTCCTATTCTTGTTTTATATTGTAATTTTTTTCCACACACAAAAATTCATTTCTATATATAAATCAGTAACCAACATCACCCATCATCCCCTTTGCCATAGCATCTGGTATATTCCAGTAGCCAAAAATGTCTGCTTTGAAGGAGGGAGTTTAATGTCTCTAATGCATGTAATTGCTCAATATAATCCTCATTTATCAGAAGTAGAAAGAAATTTCTTCCTGACATGAGTAAGTCATTAGCTTATACTAGACCTCAACTCCACAAATTAGCATCGTCCCAAAGTTCAAGGTACCAAAAGGGATTGGGCTTGACCTAAAATAAAATTCAGCTTGAGGTTAAAGAGAAACAAGAATTTTATCCTCTCTTCTGTGTGCTTCAGCTGCTGGGGCTCAATTGCTGAAGGCAGATAGATCTTTCAGAAGCAGCAGGCAGATTGTTCTGAGCTTTGGGAACTAGTTTCGAACACATACTCCTTCTCTGATAGAATATTACAGTAAGATAGCAGCAGCCTCTAAGGCTATAGTTAGCAGGCACTGCACATTTGACCATTTCAGCTTAGTGATCCCTGATCTACTGCCAGTGAAGCTGGGCAAGTATGAGGAGAATGATGAGCAGAGGGTGGAAAGTCCCTAGACTTGAAATGACAGAGAGAGAGAGGTGAGCACCGTATTCTTTCAGGAAAATAAAATGGATTTATAATTTCAGTTCATCCCTTTAATGAAAGAGTAATTGAATATAAAGGGGTTTCTTAAGAAATAAACCATATCTATAATAAAAAGTTTACAAGAAATAAAAATAGCACCTCACTACGTTTTCTTCAGTTTTGCATTCCTAACAACTATCACACCTGCAGAAATGCAGATTATTAACATCAGGGAAAAAGTACCCATGAAAACATCTCAAAAGGAACTACCAGAAGAATTCACATCTGCATTAAATGTGTACTTCTTTGTGCTTCCAGTACTGTTAAGAGTATTTGTTTTTGGATAATTCCTTTTGAAAGATGTTTAGCTACTTAACTAATTGTCCCAATTCTTAACTTCTTTCCCTCTTCTGTGTCTGCTAAAATCTTAGGCTCTGACTCTTACCTGCTACAGGAGAAATGTATCCAGTCCCTACTTGAGTTATCATCAAAGAGCCTTTCTTCCTCTGAAAACAAAATGTTTCAATATCCCTTGCTACCACAATAGAGAACCAAGGGCTGGGAACTTTCATTTACTCTTATGGAATCCATCATTATCATTGTCATTATGTCAGAAGTGATTCCTGCAAATATGGGTAAAATGGGTGAAGAGGAGTGGGAGATACAGGCTTCCTGTTACAGAATCAGTAAGTCATGGGGCTAAAAGGTACAGCATAGGGAATATAGTCAATGGTATTATACTAGCATTTTATGGTGACAGATGGTAGCTATGCTTGTGGTGAACATAGCATGAAGTATATACACTTGTGTAATCTCTAGGCTGTGTATGTGAAACTAAAGTAACATTGTGTATCAATTACATTTCAATTTAAAAAAAGAAAATTATGCCTTCTTTCCCCAATTATTCTCTTTTCCTGTATAATTTTCTTCACATCACTTAGCAGAAATTATCTTTATACATCTCATTCCTGAATTAGTGCAATATTCCCTCATTGTTCATGTTCACAATGAGAGCATGGACCCTTGTCCATCTTAGTCATAGCAGTACAGCAAGTACTCAAAAATTGGCTGGCATAAGATAGAAATGTAATAATAAATGCACAGAAAATGAAAGTAACATTTTTTGCATATCTTGATATTTACCTAGCAAAAGAATTTGACTCAACAAACAACAGCAGCCATCATTCTCAATAATCTCTTAGTTTCCTCTTGTTAAACCTTTGAGGGAGGCCAAAGCATCTGGTTTTCTTTTATACACAGTAAGAACACTTATCATCACACCAAGAAGTTTCCAATATAGAACTTTCTTCTTGTTACAGTCTG
Organism: Crocuta crocuta; assembly: GCF_008692635.1. NCBI lineage: Eukaryota > Metazoa > Chordata > Mammalia > Carnivora > Hyaenidae > Crocuta > Crocuta crocuta. The sequence continues at coordinate 4,590,283 of NW_027531873.1, read as the reverse complement.
AATTCAATTATCCAGAATACTTGAGAAAACCCCCAAATTCCCTTATACTCCCCATTCACCTTATCCACATTTTTTACATTAAAACTGTACCCCACGAGGAGCGCCTGGGTGGCTTAGTCGGTTAAGCGTCCGACTTTCGCTTGGGTCATGATCTCGCGGTTCATGGGTTCGAGCCCCGCGTCGGGCTTTGTGCTGACTGCCAGCTCAGAGCCTGGAGCCTGTTTCAGTCTGTGACTCCCTCTCTCTCTGACCCTCCCCTGCTCACAGTGTCTCNAGCAGCCATCATTCTCAATAATCTCTTAGTTTCCTCTTGTTAAACCTTTGAGGGAGGCCAAAGCATCTGGTTTTCTTTTATACACAGTAAGAACACTTATCATCACACCAAGAAGTTTCCAATATAGAACTTTCTTCTTGTTACAGTCTGAATTCAATTATCCAGAATACTTGAGAAAACCCCCAAATTCCCTTATACTCCCCATTCACCTTATCCACATTTTTTACATTAAAACTGTACCCCACGAGGAGCGCCTGGGTGGCTTAGTCGGTTAAGCGTCCGACTTTCGCTTGGGTCATGATCTCGCGGTTCATGGGTTCGAGCCCCGCGTCGGGCTTTGTGCTGACTGCCAGCTCAGAGCCTGGAGCCTGTTTCAGTCTGTGACTCCCTCTCTCTCTGACCCTCCCCTGCTCACAGTGTCTCTCTCTCTCTCCTAGAAATAAATAAAAACATTAAAAAAAAAAACTGTACCCCATGAAACAAGACTAGGTATTGTACATTTGTCCACAACATTGATTAGCAGCCCTGCATAATTAGCATTAGATTGTCCTGAAAAATGCACAAAGTAAGACATATATCCAAATGAGCTCCAAGTCTTTTGCACTTTTTAATTTTATTTTTTTGTACAGGTGGCAACTAGAACCTGAAAGTGTTCATTTCCTGGGGAATAGTTAATGAAATAAAGAAATCACTCTGGAACTACAGTCTACCTAAGAAATTCAAAAGCAGGTTTCTCCAGCATGTTTTCATAGCCCTTCCACATTTTGACTTAAATCCAGGATGTCTATGGTCTGCTAGCAAGGTGATTTACTTCCCTTCCGCATGTAGTACAAAAAACACATTTGTTGTGGAGAAAATAGTGTTCGTACCTCACATTTAGTCCAATTCCGCCCCCCAAAAAGAGGTCAAGTGAGGCTTACCAAACAAGTATCAAAATCCTTGAAAAGTACAAACTTTAGTTATAGATGTGATACACAGTCTTCAAACAGTAAATAAAGACAAATATATTGTGCTGTTTAGTGGAATTTCATTAGAGAACTGCTTATAGTACATTCTTCTTTCAGACTCTCTTTGGATGAAAACTGGCTCCTAAAAAATGGACTTTATAGCAAGTGAAAGTCTACATTAGCCAAGAGAAGGAAATATACTCATTGCTACTAGAAGGAAGAATTAATATTTGTTGTGTAGCATTTCACAAGAAGCTTTACCTGTGTTATTTTTATTTAGTGCAAACCATCCATGAGAGATATTATTATTCCCATTTTCAGATGGGTCAGTTGAGTCTCAGAGATATCAGTAAGATAGTTAGAGCTGGCTCCAATGTCCATGCTGTTTTCCTTATTCCATGTTGATTTTCTCTGCACTAATGCCAACCTATATCATTAGAATCTTCAATCTGCTATAAAGACTTCAAGGACACAGTCTTAGCTATCTCAGGCTATGGTCAAAATACCATAGACCAGGCCACATAAACAACAGACATTTATTTTCACATTTCTGGAGGTTGAGAAGTCCAAGATTAAGGTGCCAACAGATTTCGTTCTCAGTGAAGGTGCCCTCCCTGCCTTGCCTACAGCAGCCTTCTCATATCCCATAGCAATAATACAGCACTTTCAGCAAGTTTCAAAAATTTCTCTTTTTTAAAATGTGTATTTATTTATTTTGAAAGGGAGAGAGAAAGCACAAGTGGGGGAAGGGCACAGAGAGAGGAGACAGCGAGAATTCTAAGTAGGCTCCACACTGCCATCAGGGAGCCCAATGCTGGGCTCCAACTCACAAACCCTAAGATCATGACCTGAGCTGAAGTCCAGCGCCTAAAAAACTGAGCCGCCCAGGCACCCCAGCAAGTTTCAAAAATGTCTTAACATGACCTCCCCTGGAGAAAACTTCCATTTTAGTCAGAATACTTTTATCTACTTAATTATTTGATATATTTTGATCACTCACAATATACCATATTATTGTCTTAGTCTTGTTCAAATCCCTTTCAATAATTTTTAATGCTCTGGCCACTATTTACCTTTCTAAATTGCTTCAAAAACAACACATATCCCTCTCCTCTTTTCCTGTCACCTTGCTTTCTTCTTTCCAGCTAATGGTGCTTTGTTTTGCTATTTCTTATTTGAAGATTGTTTTTCTGAATCTACAAGCCAACCCCATTCCTTCACCCAAGGAACGACTTGTACTTTTTCTTTTTTCCCCCAAAACATAACTTTTTTTTAGGGCCTTTGATTTGTTCCCTTTGCTTCTGTCCTGACTGAAGCAAGCTTCACTCTTTGGAAGCAATGGTCTTTGATCTCCACTGGATCAGCTCCCCTGAACCACCTAATGAGATGCTGGATTTTGGATGGATGTAGAAAGAATAAAAAGCTAATGACTTAAAGGAAAAGTGAGAGAATCAGAAAAAGGTTGCCTTGTCTCTAGTATAGTCATCAATTAATACTTATTCAATACCCACTGGGTCATGAGATAAAACTAGATAAAATTTGATGATCAGCTAACTGAATAATTAGGAATGTTAAATTGTACCTTTCAAATCACAGATGGTGAGAAGCAGAGAAACTTTAGACATTACCTTTTCCAATTTTGCCATTTAAAAATGACTAGGCAAGTTAAATGACTGTCCCATGACCATATAAATAGTTAATGCCAGAACTTCTATTAGGCTTAAATGTCTGAAAAAATAGCATTGTGGTCTGGGAGAATTTCAAGAGGTTTTTACAAAAGGCAAACAAACAAATAAAAAACAGGTAATCAGAACAAGTCTACAGGATACAAAGGTAAGCTGTGAAATAGGAAAGATAGGGAAGAAACATCATTACCCCTATTTTATATTTTATTAGTTAAAGAATGGATTCAAATCTCTGCTTCACTTACTTCATGTAAAATTTGTGACATTAGGCAGATTACTTAGCTTATGTCTCAATATCCTTAATATAAAATAGATTTGATAATAATGTCAAAAAATTTACCTGAGTAATAAATAAGACAATGTACATATATTGTTTAGACATTGCATTTGGTTGCATGTATATAACCTCTATTACAAAAATTTAACCAAAAAGAAGACATTTAATCCATAAATTTAAAATCTAAAGGTAGGCATTCCAAGGTTGGTACAGAGGCTCCACAATGCCTTAGGATCCTGCTATCTTTCTGCTCCATAATCCTTTAAAAGGCTTTCATCCTCATGGTTGCATGATGGAAACCAGAGGGTTGTTTTCCTCTAGGATTGTTATCTGCTTACAGGCAGAATAGAAAGAGGAAGTAATAAGGAAGTGGCAGAGCTTTTCCAGAAACTGGCAGCAGACTTCTGAATCTAAATCTGTTGCCAGAACTTTGTTATATGGTTGTTTCTAGTTTCAAGAGAGGCTAAAAAATCTTTTAAGCTATCATTTAGAGTTCTGTTAACAGAGAACAGATACAGGAATGACAATTGACTAAGTCTGCTTCAACAATGAAAGTTAATGTACTGCCTGACTTATATTAAGTGCTTAAGAAATATGATATATTATCATTCTCATCATTAATAAAGAGCCTGAACTCCAGGAAAAATGAGAGCACCTACCATATCCCAGCACTGTGCTGAAGAGTTATATGTATGTTATCTTATTCAATAATAACCACCACAATCCTATGAAGTCAATTTTATGTGGCATGCCATTAATATTTTGACTTAAACAATATTAAGCTTAGGAAGAAGAAAAGGGTTTTGTCCAATGCCCCATAACAAGGGAATGATAGAACTGAGATTCAAATTCAATCCATCTGACTCTAGAGGCTCACTCTTTTGCCCATTCTGCCACTCTGTGACATCATTTTTTGACAGGTGTCAAGAATGCTGACACCATGGACACTGGAATAGTTTCTAATGTGATCTTTTTGGGGCTTGCCTCAACTGTATTGGCCATCTAGCACCCAGGTCATTCTAAGCTGTAAGATGTGAGTATAAGCTGTTAGAAAGGTACTTAGGAGCAGTGTGAGATAGAAAGCACAAGCAGCAGATCCAAAGAAACATCCCTAACAGACATCTGACTCATTTGGAGCACGTTCTACAGCACATGCAGCCCCCACACACTCAGTACCTTAGAACTGAACAATGCACTCCCACATCTCATTCCTGAGATAAAGCACAGGGTTCTTACTGCCAATAGAGGATCAGTAGACCAAATATACTGCACAGATGAGTTACATGGTGGACTTGTTGCCACATCTATACCACAGAACTGAGTGCTGCTGACTTTATGAAAGACTTTTACAAGGTAGGATTTCTCACTTCCTTCCCAGACAGGATGAGTGCTTGGCTGTGCGTCTTTAATCTTCCTATAACTCCCTCAGAAGGTTTCAACATTAAACAGGTGGGAACTGTGTTCTGATACTACATGAGAATTTACTCCTATTACATAAAGAAAAAAGATTTCAAACCAGATTAAATCAGTATCCTCACTACCACCATTTGCAAACTACCCAAATAATATGAAAGCTGACACATGATTTTAGGGATCTAATAATATAGAGAAGTGTGAGAATATTTCCCAGTAGTCTACAAATGTGGGAAAATATAAAAATTTGTGGTTTTAACAGATTAGGAATAAAAGGATTGAACAAACAAACCAGAATGTGTATCAAATGTGATGGAGACCATCTTTATGGGGCTCTTGCTTTGGAAAAAATTGAAGTGGAAGGTCATCTTAAGAGACCTGGCATTAACATGGGCACAAATAACTCCTATAGCCTCTGTGTTCTAGGTTTATACCATTGTGTTTGGAATAACAGAAGTCTCTTCAAAATAACTGGAGTGACAGTGAGGACTAACTATATCTATTATTTATTCAAAAAGTACTTATTCAATATATTCTAGTATTAGTAAATAAAAAAAAAAGTGGAGAGCCAAATAGACAAGGTTTCTGTTTCTGTTGTCATGTGATGTATTCAAGCACAAATTTGATAATAAATAAAATAGAAGTTCAAACATGTAAAGCTCATTTGCTCATTTATGATACTAAATGCTATGAAGAAAATAGAGCAGAGTGACCTGGAGTAAAGAACATAACTAACTCTTATTGAGTCTACTCGGAGATAACATTCAAGCTAAGACCAAAGTGACAAGAGAAGTCAGCCAGGTTATGATCTGGAAAGAGTGTCCATGAACTCAAGAGTAGAAATGTAGAGGCTAGAAGCTGGAATGGAAAAGTCATCAGGGACTGCAAACCCATTGGAACCAAAATAACCATTCTCTTAAGAGCCATATCATCCCTGTCTCTGCTTCTCTCTGTGCCCATCCTTAATTCTTTTCTTTTTAAACCAGCTTTATCAGCACTGCTTGACAAAAGCTCAATCAGATCATTGATCTGAGTCACTGTATCACAAATTCAAATTTCAAGAAGAATCAGCCGGGTCCATCTTGGACCAGATGATTGCCCTTGATTCAACATATGGTCACTTGGGCAGATTTCCAGCCTCTGCTCTTCATGAAGCAGGGTAAGGAGAGGACACCCTAGTTTGCTTAAAGGGGGTATGGAGTTTTGTAATGTGGATTATCTAAGAACATTCTGTTTTTTAAGTTTCCAATAGATGATCTAAGTATTCATTCATTCATCCAAATTAATATATGATTTAAAGAGTGAACTATATATATCTGTTACTCTGTATCTGTGTACAGGAAATGGGCTGAGGAGTAGTATAGAATTGGCATACAAATATGGCAAAGACTCTATTAAGAAAGATACAACATAAACACAAATATCTATAACGTAAAGATAAAAGTGCCATAAAAGGCATACAAATAGAGCACAAGTTATTTTAGCATAGACAGAAAGATATATACCTTTGTCTATACAATATACATTTAGTCCCTTTTCTCAGAGAGGTGGTGGAATTAAAGTTCCAAGTCATTGTCAGATTTTGAATCTACCACTGCCTTCTCATGACATACTACAAAGTTAATTTCCATCAGAAAAGTAAGCATAGCAGGTGAGGTTAAAGGGTTCTGTCAGGGAAAGTGTTGGGAGGCCAGAAGGCTAAGTGCTGTATCAATAATATATGTGTGTGAATACTCTATGGCTTGTGATTAAACCAGGCTTTTCAAAGAGTCAATAGAGTTGGCTTTTCAGGAAGAGAATTATCTTTGGTAGGGTACTACTGTGCTAGTAAAAATGGAGTTGAGGTTTTTTGATAAATTATACTGGGATAGCACTTTATATTCCCCCAAATACATTCACATCCATGATCAAATTTTAGTCTAAAAATTAGCAATTGCATTAGGAGTTTGGGAATCAAAGCTGTGTTGCTCTTGATCACATAGACAAATTTCCTTAGGTGCATTTTTAGGAGAAAAAAAATATCTGAGCTGATGTTTAAGAACTTAAGATGTGAGGAATTGTCAGTCACTCTATTTAGATGTAATAAGATGTGACATATAATTTTTTCTATTATTTTAAAGTCCTACAGAGGTCTCAGCAGTTGAAGACAATGAAATAGGCAGCAGGCCACATAATCAGGTGATTTAGAAGGTGATGGTATTGGATATTCAATCCTTTGTTCATGAAACACCTTGAGGCTGAAGATTTGAGGTGTGGATAGAGAAAATAATTTGGAACAGTTTTTCTACTGTACTGGGTGTAAATGCTCTCGACCACCAACCATTACCCTCAATGTGGGAAGGAGAAGAGTATTTCTTTCTCATCTAAAGTTGAATGAGATTTTTAAAAGAACCATTTAAGAACTTGGCTGTGCCTTGAGTAGACCTTAGTGGCAGAGTAAGAAGACAGGCTGAACACAGTTATAAGTGACCATACAGAGATCTCACTTTCCTAGCTGCATCTGCCAATGGAGAGACTCCAAGAAGAAACCTTGAAGAACCCAAAATGGCTAAATAAGAGTAACTCCCTGATTTTGTACTTCTAAACAAGATTATCAACTAAACCAAACCACTATGCCTTCTAAAACTTGCCCCAAACTCAGAAATGCTTGACTCTGAAGGAGTTACCCAATATTAGCAAATGAATGGGGGAAAAAAAGAGAAAAGAAGGCAGGATCAACCAAATCCCCTTTCCTTTTTTGACCCAGCCTAAACTTGGAAAAGTGAGAAACTTGAATAAGGGTTTTTGTTAGACTGGGCTGGGAGTTGTACTATCTGAGTATGACCAAAAGAGTTGTGAGATATGCCTAACGTTTCATTCATGGAAGCAGTATGCTGTGATTTTAAAATGTGTCCACAACTTCTTTGACACTCCCCCCTTCAGGTGGTAAAGTATAATATTCCTTCTTTTGAGTGCGAGCTACTCTTAGTGACTCCTTTCTAAAGATTAGAATATGGTGGAAGCAATGTTATATAACCCTGGTCATAAAAGGCAAGGCAAGCTTCTTCCTTCCATGATCTCTTAGATCATATGCTCTAGAGGAAGACAGCTTCTCTGCCATGAGGAGATTCATGCAGTCCATGTCTTGCTTGTACCTGTTTGCAATTTTCACATGCAAGCTCAAGCCATTGGAGCTCAGTGGGACTGGCTTCATATACAACATCACTCTTGGGGCATCAGAGGCCTCAAGTTCCCCATTAATTTCTAACTGAAGGTTTTATCTCTGATAAGATGAACTGTCCTTGGAGAGAAGATGTGATCAAGACAGCCTTGCTACCTATTAGCAGATGTTTACAGCTTTATGAATGACATGGGTTTGTCAACATCAGCACTGTTGACACTTTGGGCCAGATAATTCTTTGTTCTAGGGGCCTACCCTGTGCATTGGGGGATGGTTAGCAACATCTCTTGTTTCTGTCTATCAGATGCCCATGGCAGCCTTGTTCTCAGCTGTAACAACCAAAACTGTCTCCAAACATTGTCCAGTAGGGGTAAAATTCCTCCCAGCTTGAAAAGCAGTGTTTTCCTGTGCTAGAAAAGCCAATCCAAACTAACTACACAGTACAAAAGTATCTTACTGGTTCACATGATGAAAAAATTTAGGCATAGAACTTGCCTCTAAAACACATAGATCCAGAGGCTCAGATAAAATCACTTAGACATTGTACCTCTCCCTTTGCCTCACTCCTTTGGTGTTAACTCCATTTGCATGCAGGCCCTCCCTATGAAATTATTACCAAGATTTTTAAATTGTATCTTTCATTTCTAAGATCAACCTAAAAAATATATCTATTCTTTAGTAGTTTAATTTAAATCTCACCCTCACTGGCCTCAGTTGAGTCTCAGGCTCATCCCTGAACCAACCATTATAGTAGTCACATGATATACTATGATCTGAATTAAAAGCCCACCGGTTTGGGGTCAGTACTACCCAATCTGATGTGTTGAAAATAATGGCGGATGTTTCCTCTAAAGCAAAATTGGATCTAGCGAAACCAAAGTATTGGGGTATGGGGTGGACACTGGGTGCAAAACTAAGATTGACACTACAGGTGACTTTTCCCCAGGATGCTTCTGGCTTGCATCCTTTTTGTGGTGAAAAACAGGCAAGCCTGGCCTCCTAGGCTTATCCCTGACCCCAGACCCCCTCATTAAGAAATATTAGTCACAAAGCCTTGGAGAATCAATAACGCTGAGGAAATGACACAGCACATAATTCATCCCCTTGGAAACTTTTCAAAAATATCACCTCGCTGATGCAGAGGAGGATTTCTTTGCCTACTATAAGTTAGAAAAAAAGAAGGAAAAGAGAAAAAATCTGAGCTGCCTGACAATTACCCTCACTGGCATCACTCATGCTGTAATCACGCCCACACCTCTGTGCCAGCACTGTAGCAACCACAGGCATGCACGCTCACAGCACCCTCACACACCTACCACCTAAGAGTCAGCCCACCGGGCTGACAATCACACGGGAGACTCAGCACAGCCAAAGCCTTCTTCCCCCGCACCCATTATTTCCTGGTTACCAGCTCTCCCAAAACCAGAGGGGCTACAGACAAGGGAAAGAAATGCCCCCAGACATGCAGCCAACCCAGCCACATAAAAAATATGGTCTTGGTAGATGGAGAAATCCTTCGAACAACCTTCCCGGAGGGCTAGCTGCAGGTGAGGATCCTGCTGCTGGTAGTTCACTCCCTATTCCCTTTCTGACAAGTGATATGCCAGAGGCATTGGCCAGACTTCGGTAACCAAATTGCAATCCCTAAGCCAAGGGCCATGCTTGCTCTGTGCCTGAGCTAAAAGACAAACTGAATGTAGGCATTACTGAGAGAGATGAGCAGCGTATGAGGAGGAGGAGAATGAAGACAGCGCCAGGAATTCCAAAGAGCAGTCCTCCCCCAGGGAGCCGGGTGCCAGGCTCTGTGGGATGGGCAGGAGACATAAATAGCATTCTCCTGGATCCCTGTGGGGCCGGTAGTGGGTGGGCAGCTGGATCCCTCTGTGACCCAGTTAGAGGAAAGCTTTCCGAGGGCTGGAGCTGGCCTCGTGTACAATGAATATAATAGCAATAGTGATATTATTTCCTCAACTGTAAAATGATGATAACAATATTTAATTTCTCCCTTAGGGTAATGTGAGTATTAAATGAAGTGAAAAACACAAAGCTCATTGAGTAGTGCCTGGCTTATAGTAAAAGCCCAATAGATATTAGATAATAATAATCATAACAGACAGGATGGCATAAAGAAAACAGCACAGACTTCAGTCCAAAACCTGATTCTACCACTTACTTGTCCAACTCAACCTTGAGCGTCATCTTTGAGATTCAAGCCTCTTAGCTGCAAAATACGTACTTTGTGTATCTTTTTAATGTGAATATGTATGTAAAATCTCCTTAGCTCTATGGCCTGATAAATAAGACTTCAGAATTAGCTAGTGATTTCTTCTTCTTCATCATCATCATCATCATCATCACCACTGCCTTTCACATCTGGGCTTTTTTCTTACCAAAACATTATTACATTCATTATCTCACTTTTCCTCATTTAATTCTGTGGAGTAAGTAAATAAACAGGACAGGCATTATCCTCATTTTACAGATTAAAAAAGTAGGGGCCAGAAAGGTTAAATGACTCATCTATAACCAAACAATTAGAAGGAGGCATTTGGAATATACATGGCCTTTGGGTTTGAAGGTGATACTCATTGTTTTTACCATGGCACTTCCAAACTAGAGTGAGACACCAGTGATCCATGACAATAATTGCAGCTGTTGTTTATTGAGTGCCTCTTAGACTGCAGGTCCTGTTCTAGACACTTCTCAGGCTCAAAAAGGATGAAAACAGATCCTGGGAAATCTTGTCAGCCGACCCTTACAGGTGTCCTACAATTTATTTTAGGTTGCTCATCTCTCCAAATAGCACTTCTCCACAAACTGCATGCTTTCTGGCTAGGCCCAGTCTCCATATAATCCACAGATGCATCATCTTATGTACTATTTGGAAGAATCAGTTTCTGCATAACCTTCCAGAGCTTTCCTCTTGCCTCCTCCACTTTCCTCCCAGTCTTAAAAAAGACTCCCTTAACCTCATAGCCAGCTGGGTGAGTCATGGGGGAGGAGGCCAGCTTTCTTCATCTCTACCCTAAACAAGGACCTGTTTTTATTTTTATTTTGCCATTCCATACACCAGTGAACTAGCAGGCCAGGGAGAAATTCCTGGGAAGACCACAGTAAGGGGAACAGCTCCCTGCATTCGTGCATCAGGCGGGTACCAAACCCCTCCAGGGTCTAACATCTCCCACTCTCTCCCATGGTAACATTTAGTGTGTAATCTAGATTATTCTACTATTCCCGAATTCTTCATTTTTCTCAATAAGAACACTGCTCATTAAATGGTCTCTTTTGATATTAATGTGGGTGTCAAAATGTGGGTTTGTTTGATGTGTGCTCTAACATATAAGCAATTTCTAAAGCAAATGTTAAAAAAGAAAATAAATTGGTTGCTAATCAACTTGTTATATACTTTTACTGTATAAGGCTGGTAAGAAAGATCTGTCCTTAAATTGTCAGATTTGACAAGATAAGGGAAATGCAGAGAGGGATTTCAATGGCACACAAATGATACTAAGGTTTGACGTTGCTCATCTGATACAAATATAAAATAAATCATATTTATCAGAGCTCTTTATAAGAGGGGGATATATATCCCTACACCTGAATCAAGCAGTGAAAGGTGGTTATTTGCTTAAATGCTATTTCACAATTGGAGTAGTACTCATTTTGAATGGCATGCATTAGTCTCCCACCTAGCTCAAATTCTCTGACCAGAGTTTATAAAGAAAAACCCTCTCAGTGGTCAGGAAAGTATAATTTTTAAGATGGTTTTTGAACTAACTCTTAGAATTTCTCTTATCTGCTTAACTCATACCTTGACCTGGAAATCTCCTCATCCTCCAAATGAACCCCAAATGTGTACTTCCTGTTTATTTTCCTTATTTGGGGTTAATATTAATCAGTTAGGGAATGCTTTTGCCCTTTTACAGTTATGAGAAATGAGGATTTATGTATGACACATAGAAAGGCACTTGGGGTTCAAGTTCCACCAGAAACTAGCCACTTTGACCACAAGCAAACTATTTTCATTCTTTGGGATACACTTGTCTCATACATAAGCAAAGGATATTTACTAAAGTAGACACTGTCAGTTGAAGTGTCCGCAAAACAAATATAATCAGCACAGAAGCCTCTTGGGGAAAATGGAGCATCAAAAATCTGGGATTTAGGGGCACCTGGAAGACTCAGTTGGTTAAGCTTCCGACTTTGGCTCAGGTCATGATCTCACAGCTTGTGGGTTCGAGCCCCGCGTCAGGCTCTGTGCTGACAGCTACCTCAGAGCCTGGAACCTGCTTCAGATTCTATATCTGCCTCTCTTTCTGACCCTCCCCTGCTCATGCTGTCTTTCTCTCTCTCACACAGAAATAAAAACATTAAAAAAAATTCTGGGTTTTAGGAAGCAGTCAGTTGCCAGTGTCAACTGAGCTACAGTTTTACTGATTAACTTTATCAGTAAATGGAAGTTTGAATTTCACTCACTCATTCATTCATTCAGTAAATACTTTCCTGGAAATCTGCTATATTCCAGACATTATTATAGGCACAGATATGCAATAAAGAGCAAGAAGAAAAAATATTTTTCCCTTTTGTAATTTACATTCTAATGGGAGATAATCAACACGTAAATTTTAAAAATAGAATTTAGGTAGGCATAAGTGCTGTGAAAACAATAAAAGATCTCTACTGCCAGTAGTTTGAGGAAAGGACTATGAGAAAACAGACAGGCAAATTCAGGGACTTCCATCCAAACTTTATCACCTCCTATCCATGAAATATTAGCAGATCCCTGAACAGAGAATGCTAATAGTGTTGCCTCTTGGGGACGTAAATAAATAAAATAATGGAAAGAATCAATAAACTGAAATTTGAATTGTGCTCAATAAACGAAGGAGATAGCCAAAGTTGTTCTATAGCAGATGCCAATGTGGTGTTCACCCCACATTAAATCAGGATCCTCAAGGGGAAGAAAATGGTCCCCAGTGAGTAGAACTAGCTGGCTGTAGGTAAGAAGTAAATATCAGTATCACCCAGGGCATCCCTAATTTATATTCTCAGGATTTCACATACTAAGTTCAACAAAATATGATCTATTTGACCTCAGAATTGCAACTACAGAATATAAAAATACACGAAAGATTTAAACTAAAAGAGCAGAATAAAGGATAAGTGGTCAACAAAATACTATAAAAAATGAGGGTCACATTTTTTAAAGGGTCAAATGGATCTATTGCTAGTTTTTCTAGTGGCGAGCTAGGTTATTCAGACCAATGCTTTGCTGAAAACAAAATTAAAAAAATTTATGCTGAAACCTCCTTAAACACATTTTTTTTTTAGAACTATTAAGATATAAAGGATTTACATGCCCCAAATCTAAGCCAGCACTTCTCAAAGTGTGTTTCGTCAATGCTTGGGAGAACCCAAGACTCATCCAAAAGATCTATGAGATTAAAACTATTTTTTTAATAAAGTGTTATTTCCCTTTTTCACTTGATTAATACATGTGCCGTTGGTGGGAATAGAGGGGTGGGAGGGAGAGGCGATACTGCTGGTACCTTAGCCCGCTTCAAAGCAGTAATCCCGATATACTAGCAGGTCAGAGTACTGGCATTCCAAAAGCCAGTTTTACTAAAGAACATCTTTAATTGAATAGTAAAACTATTTACGAAATATTGACCATTGAATATGTCTTTCTAGTATTTTGTGTGATAAAATAGAACACAAAAGGCATTTTTTATGCATACTAAACTGTAACATTATTCAATGGGTAAAGCCTCTGTACTATTTGAGCTGTGAGCTCTACTGGCTGCTTTTTTTCTTGGATCACTTTTACCTGAAAGAATGACGGACAAACTACGGTTTTTTAGACTTGGGTATTTTCCAAGATTTTTTTCTGAAAATAAAAGAAAGAGCCTATCACTTCAAGGAAAACAGATAGTGTTTGTTGCCAATGACAAAATCTGAGCTTTCTGGAAAACTTGTGTCTGCTACCATGAGTTTCACAGCATTCCTATACATAAAGACTTTTCTGATGACATCAGTATGACATTAACAAACTATTCGTATCAATCAGGAGACTTTATTCATTTTATCTTTTAGAAAAGCTCTGGGTTTAGAGAGAAATTGAGCAGATAGATCAGAGCTTCCATAGACTACCTCTCTCTTACAGTCTCTTAACATCTTGCATTAGTGTTGTACATTGGTTAAATTGATACACTGACATTGATACATTACTATAAGCTCAATTCCAAAGAGTATATACATTAGGGTTCACTCCTTGTTTGTATGGTTCCATGTATGGACAAATGCATCATGTCATATATCCACACTACAGCATCATACATAATGTCACTGCCCGAAAAATCCTCTGTGCTTCATCTATTCATCCCTGTCCCTCCTCCACCCCAATTCATGTTTTTTATTTCTCTCGTTTTGTCTTTTCCAGAATATCATACAGTTAGAATCATATAGTACATAGATTTTTCATACTGACTTCTTTCATTTAGCAATATGCATTTAAGTTTTCTCCGTATCTTTTATTGGATTGATAGCTCATTTCTTTTTATCACCGAATAATATTCCATTGAGTGGATATGTCAGGATTTATATATTATATACTATATATTGAAGCACTGAAGGACATCTTTGTTGCTTCCAATTTTTGACAATTTTGTAAAGCTGCTACAGACATTTGTGTGCAGGTTTTTTTGTAGATTTAAATTTTCAATTCATTTGGGCCAATACCTAGGAGTGCAATCACTAGATCATAGGGTAAAATGGTTTCATTTTGTAAGAAACTGCAAAACTATTTTCCAAAGTACCACTTTTCACTTCCTCCAACAGCAAATAAGAGTTTCTGTTGCTCCATACTCTTGTCAGCATTTGATATTGTCAGGTGTTTACATTTTAGTAGGTATGTAGTGGTATCATTTGTTTTAATTTGAAATTCCCTAATAACATGCAGTGTTGAGCATATTTTCATATACTAATTTGCCATTTGTATATTTTCTTTGGTAAAGCATCTTTTATATCTTTGTTCCGTTATATAATTGTGAGGTTTTTGTTTTTAATTGCTGAGTTTTGAGGATTCTTTGTATATTTTAGATATAAGTCCTTTATCAAATATGTGTTTTGCAAATACTTTTTTCCTGGTCTGTGGTTTGTCTTTTTCTTTTAAATTTTTATGTTTACTTTTGAGAGAGAGAGAGGTAGGAAGCGGAGGGGGGACAGGGAGGGGAGAGAGAGAGAGATACCCAGAATCTAAGGCAGGCTCCAGGCCCTGAAACCTCAGCACAGAGCCCAATTCAGGGCTCAAATTCATGAGCCATGAGATCATGACCTGAGCCAAGGTCTGACGTTTAACCAACTGAACCACCCAGGTGCCCCTATCTTTTCTTTCTCTTAATAGTGTCTTTTGCAAGGCAAAAGTTTTACTTAAAATCCGATATATCAATTTTCTTTCAGGAATTGTGCTTTTGATGTTGTATCTAAAACCTCATCACCAAACAGGGGGTCGCCTAACTTTTCTCCTCTAGAAATTTTATAGTTTTGCATTTTACTTTAGGTTTATGGTCCATTTTGAGTTAATTTTTGTGAAAACTGTAAGGTATGTATCTCATTTCTTTTTTTTTTTTTTTTTTTGCATATGGATGTCCAGTTGTGCCTAGCACTATGAGTTGAAAAGACTATACTTTCTTCACTGAATTGCCTTTGCTCCTTTGTCAGGTATATATGTATTTATATGTCAGATATATATGTATTTATATGTGTGTGTATACACATATGTATATATATACACACATATGTATATATACACACATATGTATATATATACACACACACATACACATAGGCCTATTTCTAGACCCTCTATCCTGTTCCATTGTTCTATTTATTCTTTCACCATAATCACCCTGTCTTGGTTACAATGGCTTTATAATAAGTTTTGAAGTCAGGTTAAGTCAATTCTCCAAGTTTGTTCTTTTTGTTTCATATTATGTTGGCTACTTGAGACTTTTGCATTCCCAAAAACATATAAATTATTTCTTTAGAATCAGTTAGTCAAGGGGCAGATGGGTGGCTCAGTCGGTGTAGCATCTAACTTCAGCTCAGGTCATGATCCCACTGCTCACGAGTTTGAGCCCTACATTGGGCTCTCTGCTCTCAGCGATCTTCTGTCCTCCTCTTTCTCCCCCTCCCCTGCTCAACCCCTCCCATCAAAAATAAACATTTTTTTAAATTATTAAAAATAAAAAGAATCAGTTCATCAATATCCAAAATAACTTCCTGGAATTTTGATTAGGACTACATTGAATTTATAAATAAAGTTGGGGAGAATTAACATCTTAATAATCTTCCTATCCATGAACATGGAATACCTCTCCATTTATTTAGACCTTTGATTTCTTTCATCAGTTTTTTAGTTTTCCTCATTTCCTATTTTTGATATACATATCTTATTAGTTTTATGCTTAAGTATTTCTCCATTTTTTGATCCTAATGAAAACGGTACTGTGGGTTTTTTTCATTTTTATTTATTTAATATTTGCTTTTTTTTTTGATAGAGAGAAAGCACACAAGCAGGGGAAAGGGGCTGAGAGGGGGGCAGAGGGGGGAGAGATGGGAAGAAGAGGGAGAGGGACAGAGAATATCTTACGCAGGCTCCACACTCATCACAGATCCTGATGTAGGGCTTAATCCCACAACCATTGGATCAAGACCTGAGTTGAAAGCAAGAGTTGGACACTCAACTGACTGAGCCACACAGGTGCCCCAGTATTGTGTTTTTAATTTCAAATTCCAATTGCTTACTTTTTGGTGTATAGGAAAGCATTAACTCTTCTATATTAACTGTGTATCCTACAACCTTACTATAATTGGTTATTAATTCCAGGAATTGTTTTTGTTTTGTTTTGTTATTTCTTGGGATTTTCTACATAGATGATTGTAAACAAATTTCTTCTTTCCCAATTTGTAAGTTTTTATTTTCTTATCTCATTGCATTAACTTGGACAAGTACCCAGTGATTTATATAGGTTCTAGGGATGACAAAGAATGGGCCATAATAGAAATTATTTCCCAACTGGGGGAGATATAAAAGTTTCACTATAATAATAATTTAATCTTTTTTGATGCTTATTTATCTATTTTTGATATAACTAGCTGGAAAAGTTTAGAGTATATATGCAGCTGCATTGGAAATTAATCTTAGGGAGAGGGAATCTTCTGTATGACATTTACAAGACTAGTTACTTACCTAACGGAGTCTCCTATAGGACCATACTCTCCAGTGACAAAATTGCTGTCACCTTGACATTTAATTTGATGCACTGTAATGGATTAAACACAAAGAGATGCTATATACCAGGAACTAATAAATATGTTTGGCAGCAGTTTTATTTGTATTGAAGAAACAGCAACTGAAAAGTATCAGCATCAACTGGGTGACTGTAACTATGTCATGAGATCTCATTTCACAACACCAGAGTTGTAACAGCAGGAAGCTAATTCTGCAATCACAATTAGGCAAAGCTCTGACAATCCAAGCTGCTTGCTTCCATGTAAACAGGAATAGGAAGCTCTGTTAGGAATTGGGGGAAAGGAAGGAAAGAATGGGCCAGTTATTTCAACTTATTATAAAAAGTATTCTATTCTGAAAACCAGAACCACTCATTAAAGTTTTCATTACAGTTAAAAAGAATGATTTCCCCTAAGAAGTCCCTCTTCTATAATCACAACTAGCAACACAGTCCTCTTCTGCATTATTACTATTATTACCATCCAGGTTATAAGAGAACCTGGATTAGTATCATGAACACTGAAATCTGTGAAGTCTAGATTGGAAAGCCACTTAGCTGTGGATTGTGAGCAAGTTACATAACTTTTCTAATCCTTTGTTTCTTCATTTGTGAAATTAAAAAATAATTACATCCACTTTAGATTGTTGAAAGAATTAATTAATGCCTATAAAAGACACATCGCGGTACCTGACACATAGTAAGATCTTTTTAATATTGTTGATAGTATTTGGCTTAAAAATCCCACCAACTCGTTAAAAAAAAATTGTCACATATTCCTTTCCTGCCTGTTTCTATATTACACACCCATACTCCCCATCATTTGGCCCACTCAATAGCCTCCAGTCTCTAGTCTTTCCCCTGTTTTATTTTACACACAAATGCCAAGTTAATTTCTCTAAAGCACACCCTTTAAAAAATCTTTACTGGGGCCACAGTGTTTACAGAAAATAGTATAAACTCTTTGCTTTGGCACTCAAGGCCTCCATAATCTGACCACAACCTTCAGCTCTGAATGCTCTATCTCTGCCATGCATTTAAATTCCAGCCAGCCTGAATAGGGCAGCCAAGCTCAGGCTTGATTGAACTTCACAATTTCCCAGAATGGTCAGGAGGGAACGAAGCCAGATGGGGAGGTAAGCTGCATCCAGAGGATAATGCCAAGGTTTAAAACTTTAGATAAGAAGCCAGATCTATTATCAAGACCAAGGGATAAATGGGGAATAAGGGATGATAGATAAAGCCAAGAAGGTCTGAGGATAGTAAAAGCAACCAGAGTGAAATCAAAGAAGACTGAAAAGGAAAAGGGTTCATGACTTTTTATGTGAACAAGGCTAGAATTGACAAAACATGCTTTCATTTGGTTTTATCTCTATGATGTGAAGAGAGTCAGCACAGTTGGAAGTAGGACTTAAACAGGGCTAGGAAAATAGCACATTGCATAAAAAATTAATTGTAAAATTATTGTAATCTAAAACTAGAATACATGTATAAGTAAAATTTTTAAGAAAAATATATTAAATGATTAATATTGGTGGTTGAATTTTACATTAATGTATATACATGCATATGTATTTATATATTAATATGTAATATGTCTAATATTTATATTTATATAGATGTATATTTATATATGTTCACATATATTATGTATGTTTATATACTATATAAATACACATTTATGTGTTGTGTGTATATGCAAATTCACCAGAAAGACATATACTAGAATGTTAATCATAGTTGAGAGTCATTAAATGACTTAGTAAGTTAAAAGTCTGTCTCTTCATTTTGGCTCAGATCATAATCCCAGGGTTGTGGGATCAAGTCCCGCACTGGGCTCTGCACTAAGTGTGGAGCCTGCTTAAGATTTTCTATCTCTTTTCCCCTCTGTGCCCCTTCCCAGGTCATGCATGTGCTCTCTCTTGCTCTCTCTCTCTCTAAAATAAAAAAAAAATAAATATTTTTTAAAAAGAGTCATTTGAGATTAGGCAATTCATTCTCTTTTTTCTTGTACATAAGTCGAAATTTTCTGAAGTGAATGTGTTTTGAAACAACAACTGGGATAAATCAACTGCCCAAGACACACAATTAATCAGAAAGAAATTCGTGGTTTCTCTCTCCAGGAAACATCCCAATCCACACATTATATAACAGGAAATCAAGAAACACTCCGTTATATAAAGACGTTTAACTTCTGAATATACTGATTTTTAAGCCAAACAGTAATAAATGTGAGAGAATAAAAGACATAACTCCATGACTATTACCACCCTTGGATATAGGTTCTCTCTATAATTTAGAGCATTTTGCAGACAGTCACATTTTGTTCTTAAGACAGTCCCTTACATACAGATGTAGACACCTATATACAGATTGGGTTTTTTAAAGGGATTTCTGTCAATTTCACAAAGTGATATTGCATAGCAGAACTAGATAGCATCCAGATATCCTTGCAAATAACATGAGGTCTAATATACTTTATAGAACATTTAATTGCATGGGGAGTTTTGTATTTTTTAAGCTCAATGACATTTTACATGATATAGCAAGAATATCTGAATCTAACTTTGGAGGAAAAAACATTTAGAAAGACATTAATTTCTCTATTATGATTGAACAGTATCACAGTTTTCTAACAAATCAAAGGAACCAAACCAAAATAGAGAACAATGGGGAAGAAAAAGGAAGAGAGGAAAGGATGAAAGGAATGAAGGAGCAAGGGAGNGGAGAAAGGAAGAAAAAAAAAAAAAAAAAAAAAAAAAAAGATTCTTTAAGGAGTAGATATTCAGTTTTAGAGAAAAGATTTATTTCCTTCTTTGCACATTTTCTTACAAATAGTACAATCCCACAAATCCACTGCTAATATGACATCAGGGATTAATTAAACATACAAACCAAGAACTCATTAGAATGGACTGATGGGATTTAGACTCTGGTGAATTGCCAAACAGAAGAAAAGCAAGCAACTAGCAAGTCTACATTCCATTTTAAATGATTTATTATTTATTAAAAGATTCTAGATATGGATAGATCTCTTAATTTTTTTTGGTTCCTGCCCTGAATTCAAACATGCTCTGATAGATGGACTAAAACATATACACCACTTCTGAGTAGTTTCACTTCTATCTCCGTGTACTGGGCTATCATTCTGTTTTATTACTCCTTTCAGTAATAATCCTTATTGAATTACAGCAATACCCATGGTACCTTCCAGAGTACAGAGAGCTGGGTGTGCTTTCCCATTTCCTGTAAATAGTGGAAAATGCCAGGGAGGAAAACCTGAACTAGAGTCTGAAGCCAATTCTTTCAGCACCAGTGAGACCAGACGGAGGCTATCTATGCTGTGAAATTACCATGTGGGCTCCCTAAAGTGAATGTTTGGTTCATAAATAAAAACAACAAGCAAAAATTTCTGGTTTTCTGCTTGATGACTTTCCATGTAATGATTGCACACATCCCACGCATTCTCGAGTCCAGTTCCTACCTCACCTTCTGACCAATGCCCAAATCGATCTCTCCTGCCTTTTAACTCATGTATTATCTGTTCCATTCATTTGTCACTTTCTTCATATTGTCTTACACAGACGCTTTTTTCTATGAACATTTTTTTGCCATGCTATCTAGACTATTAGCGTAATTTGTAACCAAGAAAGAAATAAGCCATATTATGCAGTTCTCTATGCAAAGCTTTGCTTATCCTGGGGATGAGAATCATGACTTTAGTGGTCAGGTAAGACCTATCTATGTTGGTCTATAACAATATCCAAGGAGATTAAGCCAAAAAAAATTATTGGATAATTCAACATATGCATATTGAACATTTACTACATACCCCACATCATTGACATGGATATAGAAGTTACAGACCCTGCCCTGATGGAGCTCAGGCTATAGAGAATTCAATGAATAAGGATTAAAAGATTTAAAAAGAGAGCGTTCTGAAACCAGACCTTGGAAGGACTTTGCTATACTGACTTATACAAAGTATGCAGTGAGGTCTTAGTTTAGAATTCCAGATTCTTCTCAATGAAAAACAATCAAAAAGCTTGAACCCAGGAGGGCCTTATCTGGCTGAGTGGTTCTTTAAGTTTTGTTGAATGAATGTCTTGGGTTTTCCCCAATATTTTTGCATGCCAAGCTACACAGGGGGTCACTTTCTTATAACAAAGCCATTACTGAAATTATGGTAGTATCATTTATTTTCCATAAATTTTTTTCAAAGTTTACATTTAAAATAAAGAAGTGTTTACTCATTGTCTCACACAGCTGTTCTAATGCCTGACTGCAATGATCAGATTTTTTTGTTGTGTAGTGCTAAGTGTTCACATCTCTCCTTGAGCACATTGTAAGCTGGGGGCATTCTGCTCCTCCCCCTCTGAATTCCTTATTCTGAAACTTTCTCAATGGGAGGGGTATTTGTTAATTCTTTAGGAGGTGGAAGAGGAAGGGAGGGAATACGGTTGGAGAGTGACTTCATTACTGTCCTGACTATAAAAAAAAATAACTATGTAATAAAACAAATTCCCTTGTAGTATTAGTTTACATTGTCCTACCTACCCCTTCCTCAGTGCAACCATGCAGGAATTCTTAGACTCCTTAGACATGGAACAATGAGAAACTATATTTTATACTTCTACTAACAACCTCACTTTCACCACACCCCCAGCACCTAGTAGAGTACATACTAGATACTTAGTATGTGATTTACTAATTCTTAATTGTTTTTATGGCAGTACCCATGAAAATCTTTAATGCAAATTTTCTTTTGTTTTAATGTTTTATTTATTTCTGAGAGAGAGAGAGAGACAGAAAACATAAGCAGGGGAGGGTCAGAGAGAGAGGGACACACAGGATCTGAAGCAGGCTCCAGGCTCTGAGCTAGCTGTCAGCACAGAGCCGGATGTGGGGCTCGAACCCACGAACTGTGAGATTGTGTCCTGAGCCAAAGTCAGACGCCCAACCGGCTAAGCTACCCAGGCACCCCTTTAGTGCAAATTTTCATCATGCAAAATCCAATTTTTATATCCATCATTGAAAAGTCTAGGCCTGCACTGCCCAGTAAGGCAATCACTAGCTACCTGGAAACGTGGTTAGTTCAAGTTGAGATGTGCTGTAAATATAAATACACACTAAATCTCACAAACTTGGTATGAAGAATGTAAAATATTTCATTAATATTTACTTTGATTGTATATTGTATGATGATATTTTGTGTTAAACAAAACATTAAAAACAACTTTTTCTTTTTACTTTTTTTATAAAAATATCAATACAAAATTGAAAATTATACATGTAGTTTGCATTATAGCTCTACTGGATAGCTCTGGTCCAGGAAATACAAGATTAATTTTTTTAATGTTTATTAATTTTGAGAAAGAGAGACAGAGAGAACATGTACACACATACAAGTGAGATAGGGCAGAGATAGAGAGACAGAGACAGAGAGGGAATATCTCAAGCAGGCTCCACACCAGTGCAGAGTCTGGTGCAGGGCTTGATTTCATGAACTGTGAGATCATGGCTTGAGCCAAAATCAAGAGTCAGAGACTTAATCTACTGAGTCACCCAGGTGCACCAAGATTACTTTTTATTTTTTTTAAGCAAAGTGAATTGTTTGTTTTCACACTATGGGGCCAAAGAAAATTATCCAGGTTGAGATCCATATGCAGCAGTGCTCAGTCAATACATCAAAATGATACAAAATCTGGAGAAACTGTACCATGGTGGGGCCTGGGACCAGACAGGAAGAAAGACTTAGAGCAGAGTTTCAGAGTTCCCATGAGAACTTCTATCTAGTCTGTATCAGCTTTGGTTGGTATTTTAACAACATGTTTTAGAGTCCTACAGAATATTATCATAGGATACATAGTCTTATTGGCATTGAGAACTGTTGGGGCTTATTGCAGTGAAATGGGAGTTGGGATATTGTGTGTTGAATGATGATATTAAATTACAATCACAAGAAACAAAGCCTATTCACTGAAGCAAAGTTAGAAGTAAACCAAGCAAGCAAATACAAATGAAAGCTCTATCTAGTTTCAGGACAAATAGACAATAGGCATCAATTCTATAAAAGCATTTATGTTTCACTTCCCTGTTGCACTAATTAATTGCCACATTTTTCACTGAATAAGCATCTTTTCTCATAGATACATTTTGTGGGCAAAAAAATCCTTTAACTTAGTATTTTAATAAATATTCCAATTCATCATTGCCACTATTCCATTACCTTAACTTTGTTAATTGCACAGACCATCTCATAAATGCAGTGATTTGTATACTCTAGAAAAATCTATAGTCTCACTATATAGCTTCAAGTGTTGCTGTGGATCACTTTAAAACCTCTGATACTATTTTCTCACCTGTATAACAGGTGGAGTAGTGCTTTCTAAATTTACCTTAGCTATGAAATAGTCTCCTAATAAAAAAAAAAAGTGTCCTAATAAAAAAGAGGTGGGGGGACAGAATGAAAGAACTTGGGTTTGGAACTTAATATGAAAACTACCACTTTATGACTTAGGAAAATTATGTAACCTCTCTGAACCTCAGCTTCCTTTTTTCTAAGTTACAGTAATGATATATATCTTGCAAGATCACTAGAGGATTAACTAAGACCATGATAGGCACTCAAAACAAAGTAGCTGTTATTTGGAATATGTATGCTCAACAATAAAAATGATATTCTCCAACTGACTTTATAGAATTGCTTAGGAGTTTATTCTCAATAGCATTTTCCCCCATTCTTCACTTAAGAATAGATAAACCCATTGTTAAAGTATCATGGGTTAAATGGAACTTTCTGCAAAATGGTAGATTTGCTTAAGTGAACTTAAAAGTGTAAGGCATGATGATGATAGGTGACCATAAGAAGCTTTGTAGGAAAATGTTTCAATTCCCTCTGCTGGATTCTGGACCATGTCCCTGAGGAAACCTCCAGGTGGTTAAGACTTTGAAGAGGGTCATGGAGTTAATCACATGACCTCTCCTGGGCCTTCTGAATTAACTAGAAAGTGATTTCAGTATCACCCGTAGTCTTAGAAAAAAAAAAAAAAGTCACCTCTCTCCTGAAAACATTTATTATTGTTCTTAATAGAAAAAGTAAGGCAGAGAAGAAGGAAAGGAAGAAGGAAGAAAGGAAAGATGTGAGGAAGGTAAGAAGGGGTCAAACAAATCAAAGATCCTCTAGTTGTGTCTCTGTTCAGACATTTCCTATTTTCTTCTTCCTTCATTATCTCCACCAATGACAGTTTTGTGCGCCTTAACCAGAATTTTGCTCTGCCAGTAACATGTGAGTTTAAATATAGGTCAT
This sequence comes from Crocuta crocuta, assembly GCF_008692635.1. Taxonomy (NCBI): domain Eukaryota; kingdom Metazoa; phylum Chordata; class Mammalia; order Carnivora; family Hyaenidae; genus Crocuta; species Crocuta crocuta. The sequence goes on along the minus strand of NW_027531873.1, from coordinate 4,565,928 downwards.
TGTTTTTTTAGAAGGCAGTTAGCTTGTGAAGGAAAAAAAAAAAAGAAAAAGAAAAATCCAGCTGGCATGCTAATTGGATCTTTAAATTGTTATTTCAGATAAGTTCTCACTCTGTAAATGGCTTTTATGGACTCAGGCAATGGGTAATACCCCATCACCATAGAGCCAGGTATTCTGTATGCTTCCCATTGTTAGTCTCCTTAACAATTCCAGGGTTAGGATTTCTGGAAGTCACCTTACTTGTCCATGAAAACTACATTCTGGGTTTTATGTGGATTCACCCCCTCCTCACTTGCAGCTGATTCCTAACAGCACAATGAGGAGAAAAACTGATTGCTGGCCTGTCCTATTTGTGCATCCCTAATATCATTGTGCCTGAAAAGAGGGAAGACTGAATTGTCTTTTGGCTAAGCCTACCCTGTTGGTCAGTATGGCACCAGACTGCTTCATCTAGATGATGACTGAGCGTCAGATTATATGTTAAAGGCTTCTCAGCCAAATTAGCTGTGCAATTGTCATTATTTTAATAATTCATAACAATTAGAATAGTATTTCACATTTGTATATTACTTCAAATATTACATTTTTTCCCCTTGAATATATTACTACATTTAATTGTGCATGAGCCAGAATAGTCTTAGAAAGAACTATAGACCTAGGTGAATACATGTTAAATTCCAGTGTTGCCAATTATCAACTGTGGGACTTTATGACAATTACCTAACTCTCTAAGCCTTGGTTAATAATGTGTCAGCTGGGGAAAATAGCTAGGATTATGGTGCAGATTAAATGAATTAACATTGATTAACATATGTAAAGCTTCTAGCCGTCACTAGGCCCAGGTAAAATTGTATTTACTCTAGTATCCCTCAGGGGTTTAGTCTGAGTAGAGAAGGAGGAAAAGGAGGAGAAAGACTTGAAAAAGACAAGTGGATAAAGGAGAAAAGAAGCTAACCCAGCTAATGAAATATAATATTTATCATTAGCAGAGTGCTCATATCTGTGGTGAATACTACTTTTTGTGTATTAGCAGATCTACTTTTACAACAATTCTGTAAAATAAATACTATTACTCTCAATTTAGTGGTGTGGAAATTGAATGGAATTTAAATAAATTCTCTAAAATTGCACAGTTGACAAGTAGAAGAACTAGGCTTAAACCCAAATGTATCTGAACCAAAACCCATGCTATTAACGTTTCTAGCAGAATTTGCCATAGATCTCTAAAAGTCTATAGGCCCTGTGAACACAGAACTTTCCTTCTAGTAAAAAGTTAAAGTAAAATAAAATTATAGTACTTTATGCAGAAATAAAAAGTAAGGGGCACCTTGGTGGCTCAGTCGGTTAAGGTATCCACCTTCAGCTCAAGTCATGATCTTGTGGTTCAGGAGTTTGATCTCCACATCAGGCTCCACACTGACAGTGCTGAGCCTGCTTGGGATTCTCTCCCCCTCTCTCTCTCCCTCTCTCTCTCTCCCCCTCCCCCACTTGCGCATGTGCTGGCTCTCACTCAAAATAAATAAACTTCAAAAAAGTTTAAACAAATAAAAAGTTAGCATGCTTTTGCATACACTGGCTTATCCTAGCAATTGCAAAAAAAACAAGATGTCTGTTTTCTTCATTTCATGGATAAGAAACTGAAGGTGAGAGTAATTAACTCAATTTCATATAGTTACAGGGTAGAGTAAGGACTTGAACCCTGTTCCTGACACTGAAACATACTTTCATCCTGTGTCCCATGTAGGTACTGTTGAACTATTCATATTAATATCATGAAAGGTCTCAGATGGCTAGATGTCCCTTATGAAGAGGAATATTCTACTTCCCTAGGACCTGTCACTAGATGGTTTTGATAACATTTCTGTTAAACAACACACTCCCAACTTCACAAAAGTATATTTGTATATGTGTGTGTGTGTGTGTGTTTAAATGCATGTCAGAGCTGAGAAGTAGAGATATGGAATTACGAAGTGTTATTTCTAGGAGCGCCTCAGTGGCTCAGTCAGTTGAGCATCAGACTTCAGCTCGGGTCGTGATCTCATGGTTCATGAGTTTGAGCTCCACATCAGGCTCTCTGCCGTCAACACAGGGCCTGCTTTGGATTCTCTGTCCTCCTTTCTCTCTGCCCCTCCCCTGCTTGTATTCTGTCTTTCAAAAATAAACATTTTATAAAAAACAACAACAACTACAAAAGTGTTCTTTCTAATCTCAATTTTTGGAGAACTAAGTAATTTTTAGAGATATTTGCTTTAAAGGCACCAGCTTCAAATGACCTAAACCTAGCCATCCCCACACCAAGTAAGGACATTGGTCCCATCTCATCTCAAATCTTCATACTCTGGTCAGCCTACTTCTTCCCAGGGATCTGTCATCCTGTCCCACCCAAGCACTTATCTACACATCCCCCTCACAGGACACCATTGCTTGTCATACCAAGATTGCCCTCCCAAGGCTTCCAGCATCTCTCCTTCTTTTCCCTACAATGTTGCACTGTTTCTGTTCTGTGTTCAGTCTGGAGAACCTGCTACTGAACAGCAGCAGGTTTCCCCTATTCAGCCGTTTGCATATGCAGCTACTTCTTAGTGATATCCTGACTGATACACGTACCAAGTAACCAGCTTTTAGATACCACCTTAAAAGTTTCCATCTGTCACAAATCCTACACTAAATTAAGGCCCACTGGACAATTACAAAATTTGCCCAAATAGTCTCTCTAAACAACCTTAACCTTTCCACTGTATCCTACACCAAGAAGCCTCATGAACCTTTAATTACAACTCTGATATTATTTTCATCTTCAAAGACTTTAGTAATTTCCTATGTTCTTCAGGTTAAAGTCATGCCTCTCAGCACAGGAGGCCATAAGTACATCTAGTGTCCTCTTACTGTGAGTCCTCCACTCACCCACAAAGCAGACCCTGGGATAAGGATTCAGCTGAAAGTCAATTAATGGTAGATGAGGCCAGAAAAAAAAAGGACAGAAAAGTGAGAAAAGACCATAAAATATGCATTAAAAAGCCAGGCAGCTTGAGTCCAATTCTCCTGAAAAGTTTCTGTGAAACTGTGGGGATTGAGCCTTAGGATGTCCCCACCAGTGGGCCAAAGGACTGTTTCGGGCCAGTCTTAGCCTATCAATACCCGATGTTGTGGCTGGACCAGCGCTGGTGATTTTTATTCAGATTGCAAGACACCTTTCAGCAACAAATCATCAGGAAACTTTGAAAAAATAGAGGTCTATGACTTACAAGATCTGGAAGTTACACTGCCCATATGGAGCCACACGGTGAAGTTGTAGTTAGAGAAAGGAGGATGGAGAAGGCACTGGCAAATGGGGAGGGACTTCTGCTTTCGTTGGGGTTGAGTGTGTGGGCCTAGGATTTCAAGGGCTCCTTCTTATTGGTGAATTTAAACCCTAAGGGAGGGAATTTAAGATACAGGGAAGAGAAAAGACAGGTGGACCAAATGGTTAGTTAATGGAAATCAGCTTGATTTTTAAATCAAGGGAGCCACAACTGGGGAAGGTGGCCTGGCTCTGCATCTAGTCCTGTGGCTGGCAATGTGTTTATTCAAGATAGCTGTCTTTGAAGTGGATGCCTCTTTGGAAAGGATGCCCTCGGTAATCAAAGCTTAAGGCAGGTACTTGTATTATAAGACAGCCAGGTCAAGGCTTACAATACAGGAACTAAAGTATTACCACTGACTCTTAACTCTCCTAGGCTGAGGGCTGCCCCTCAGATTAACTCTCCACACTTATCCACAATTGACCAAATGTCTGCTGACAGAAAACATCTCCAGGTTGAGAAGCAGAGACCCTGGTATTTAAATTGGCAACAATCTACAATGGCTACAGGTGAACTCAGAGGTGAGTTTAAGGATATGGGTTGGTGCATTAACAGCATCCACTACTCTCACTTTGCCATGTGAGCCACCTTGCAACATACCCTGTACCTGAGAAATGTCTACCAGTTCCCTGTCTCATTCACTTTCACCTGTGCAAAAACTTGTTTAATTCACTCCTTCAGTCAGAAAGACTGCTGTTCCCATATTTCTCATACAGTTTCCAAATCCCAACGGAAATAGTACCTTGGAGCTACACCTGGGAGAGAACAATGTTTTTTCCTGAATTCTCAGATCGTTTGTTCATGAATCCATAATAGAACTCAGACACATAAACTAATAAATATTACAGAGTAGTTTAATTCTCCCCCACCATATATATTAAGCTGAATGATCTTAGCTTTAATAGCTTAAAGCCTCAGTTTCTGTATCTGAAAAAGAATACACCACATTGGTGCATTAAATGAGAAGGTATGCATAGAGTGTCCAACACAATGTTTGGCCCATAGTAGATTTCAAAACTCAGTTCCCATCATGCTAACCCTCTCATGTTTTCACCTTTGTAACTCAAACACCTAGCACAACCCCCTGTACAGCAAACCCTCACGTAGTAAGAATGCTTCAGTAGCACTAAATTATCCCATGTCATTCCTATAACAATTCTGCCATAGGCAAGTGAAGGAAGATGGATCTTCAAAAATAACTTACAATTTAAAATTACAGGCAGGGGTGTCTGGGTGGTTCAGTCATTTAAGCGTAAGACTCTTGGTTTCAGGTCATGATCTTGCAGTTTCATCAGTTCGAGCCTCGCATCGAGTTCTGTGTGGGCAGCACAGAGTCTGCTTGGGATTCTCTGCCTCCCTCTCTCTGCTCCTCCCCCACTCACATGTCTGTGTCTCTCTCAAAATAAATAAATAAACTTAAAAAATAATAAATAAAATTTAAAATTATGGGTAAATGAATGTTTTATTTTGGGAAAAAGACAAAAGTAATGTCTGGAACATTGTTGTCCCTACCATTATGCAGGAACATAGGGCAGAAACTCTTCTATGGAGATTTTCAACTAGCTGTAGTGATAATAGGGAACTGGGTTGCAGGAGTTCTGAAATGATCTGATCTTTGATGAACTTTTTAAAATAAATGATGTCTTCCGTTAAGCCATAGTTTTAATTGGTTACCTCCTTCTTAGAAGCAATATCAAGCACAATATTGGCTAACTAAAATGGTATGTATATATTTTAAATAATTCAATAAAAATGCACTGAACAGCTCAAACTGAATTTTATTTCCCCAGAGAGTATGATAAGTTGATATTGGCATCTCTAAGAAACCAGATTCGAGCAAAAATATTTTGTTAGAAATAAGATATGACTCAAGGGCCTTAAAACATCTTAGAGGAGAGGGGCATCTGAGTGGCTGTCAGTTAAGCATCTGACTGATTTAGGCACAGGTCATGATCTCACTACTGTGAGAGACTGGGGAGCCTGCTTGGTATTCTCTCTCTCCCTCTCCCTCTCTCTCTGCCTCTACCGAACACATGTATGCTCTCTCACTCTTGCATTCTCTTTCTCCCGAAATTTAAAATAAAACTTTAAAAAAATGCGTTATAACAATTAATTCAAACCTAGCTAGAAGAATGTTCCTGAGGGAGAGTAAGTGTGTTATAATCTATTATTAATCTTGATGACAATGATAATGATGTTTACCATTCATTCATTGCTTACCTTTCTTACAGGAGCTGCCCAAGGGACTTCATATTTTTGTTATTACACCCTACTAACAAATCTACAAAGAAAAAATATCATGTAATATTATATGTATATAATATTATGTAAGTTGGAATACTAAGGCTCAGATGTTAGTAAAATGCTTTGTAGTTAGAAAGCTGGAATACTAAAGAACCACAGATCAAAATTATACCTAATGTCTCTGGAGCTCATTCTTTTTTCATTTTCACACATAGAACACTATGCCCATGAGACTAAAGTTTAACTGGATGGGCTTAAAAAAAGAAAAAGAAGAAAAAGAAGAAGAAATAGAAAAGGTAGAGAAATTATAAGATGGGTTAAAGACCTGGTTGAGGATGACCGAGAACATAAATATATCTAAATTCCCCATTTTAAGGATTAAAAACAAAAACAAAACTTGACTGTGAGACTTTAGCCGCTTCCCTATTGAGTATCTCTTAAAGCTGTGTGCTCAACACAGCTGGAAGAAACTAAAGAAATACATAGGATCAAGGGAATATATGAAATGGGGAACAACAAGGTAGAATGGAAATAGTTAGACATAGGAGATCCCTCAGGACTAAGGAAACAAGGTAGTGAAAGAATCTAGCTAGCAGCCAGAAGTCTCTGTTGCAAATTGCATGATTTCCTAGCAAATTGCACTGGAGAGAGAAGTCAATGTCAGATGACAGTGGCTAGGGTTAGGGCTATTGTAATAGAGATGTTGGAAATGATCATGTTCGGAATATATATTTATTCCAAATAAATATGCTACAGCTCTATCAGTTATCTATTACTATATAACAAACTCCCCAAAATCAAAGGCCTAAAGTAACAACCATTTATTTTCTCAATATTCTGCAATTTGGGCTGGATTCAGCTGGCAGTTTTTCTGTCTGGTCTCTCCTGGAGTCCCTTATGAAGCTGTAATCATTTGGCAGTTCAAATGAGGCTGGATGGTCATATGTGGCCTCAGTCACGTATCTTGTCAGTTCTCTGAGAGCTGATAGCCAGAGAACCTTGGTAAACTGCTACATGGCTTCTTCAGCAAAATAACCTAGGCTTTGAACTCAGTGATAACAGCATTTTAAAGGGTAGATGTCAATGTTCCAGCACTTAAAGATTGCTGTTTATTAAAGGTATAGATATCAATAGATATAATTAATTGGATACCATTGATGTAACAATCTGCCACAATGGCTAAAAGAATGAACAGAAAGTATATATTATATATTTCTCTCAGATATATATAGATATAAACATAGGTACATATATTTCTCTCATATATATATTTCTCTCAATGCCTTTCAACCTAAGATGAGTCTGATCATACTTTTATTCTTTTGACCAAAATGATATACAATTAGCAAAATACTAAAACAAAGATGTCAAACATTAACCATAGGATTTCATGCTTTATTCATTATCAAGGACAAGGTTAAGTGAAAATTATTACCTGCATTGGTTTTAGCATGAAAAAAAAAGAAGGAATTATTCAATGGTTTCTTCAATCCTAGATTTGTCACTAACTCACTTGGCAATGGGAGACTACCTGAGGGCCCTAACCCACAACCTATAACCACTGGCCATAGGAACCTCAGATTATGTATTCCAATCAAATAATGACTTTGTTTATTCTTATCTGAAATACAAGGGACATATTTCTCCCTAATTAGTGTATAGTGAGATAGAAAAGGGCAAACAAATATTACTAAACAAACTTAAAGCAAAGACTATAAATTGTTATAATCAGAATTATTAAGAGTATCTATAGGGAAAAATAATGTGATTCCTTGCATACTAAGACACTGGTTAGAATTTTAGTGCCATCTGCTCTTGTGAGAAGGAAATATATATATATTACCAAGGAAAGCCAGAGTTTCAAGCTTAAGAAACTAATGGCTACAAGAGAAATTCCTACCAAGATTATAGACAAGAATCTCTTTTCTCCTTCTCTACAAAACTCAGAAATTAAAGGGCTCCTGCAACCACTTCTCTTCTCTGGATCAAGGTTAGTCAAATGGTGAGAGATTCTGCCTCCAGGACAATCTACATGCAGTAATAAATGGAACACTGGATTGTCCCCCACTGAGAGGGACAGTTTATTCTGGTTTGGAAAGAAGAGTGCATATCCATACCTAGTAGCAAAGAGGGAGCTTGTGGTAGATGTGATTAGTTGCCCATCAAAGACTCAAGCTCCTTTCCATTGTATAGAATCATCGTCAAGAAAAGGCTGGCAGGTTAAACACTACATTTCCCAATGTAGCGGATGCTTTGCATCCATATGGGTCAATGTGACCAACTACTGGTCAATCCAATGTCAGTAGTAGTGTTGTATACTATTCCTAGATCTGGACATATCCTCTTCCCCAATTTTGCTGGCTCATTGCCACCTTAGTAGCTAAGTGTTAAGAATGGCATATCTCTAATCTGCTTAGGACCCGGAATGACTGCATGGAACAAAATACCAACACATCCTCCTCAAACCCTACCCATGTGATTTATATGAACAAAAATATTATTATATTTTTATATATATTATATATATTATATTATATTATAATTTATTTTGATAAACCACTGAAATGCTTTATTTTATGTTTTAGTAGATGGAATTTATTTAATTAACATGTGGGATGTCAGGAATTTTAGCCCCACTGAATTCTGATGTCAACTGAATTAGAATAAGCCACTTGGCAAATGGAACAGCTGGGAAGAATGACTATGCAGTGAAAGAGATGAGAGCCAAAAGCAGGATCTTTGGAACCAGACCAATCTGGATTTGAACTCAAGATTCACCATTTATGAATAAGTGAGTGACTGTCACAAAGTAGAATTCTTTGCCGTACACTGTTGAACACACTAGGGATATTGCAGCAAATGAACTAGAAAAATCCTCTATTATTGGGTGTTTATATTCTAGTCAGGGAGGTGGATAATACAGATTAAAAAAAAGTAAAAGTATAGAATGTTATAGGATCTGTGAAAAATAATGAAGAACAAGGAGATAGAAGCGCAGAGCACACTGTTAGACAGAATGATATTCAGAAAGGTCTTCTCTAAATAGTAAGTGACATTTGATTAGAAATGTGTATTAAGAAGGAGAGTGAGGGGCACCTGAGTGGCTCAGTCAGTTAAATGTCCAACTTCAACCCAGGTTATGATCTCACAGCTTGTGAGTTTGAGCCCCGTGTCGGGCTCTGTGCTGACAGCTCAGAGCCTGGAGCCTGCTTCAGATTCTGTGTCTCCCTCTCTCTGCTCCTCCCCCACTCACACTCTTTCTCTCTCAAAAATAAACATTAAATTTTTTTTTTTTTTTAAAGAGGGAGAGTGAGCCTAGTTGCTATTGGAAGAAAAGAGTTTCAGGTGAAGGGAAGAATATGGATACATACCATGAAAATGGTACATGTATATCATATCAAAAACCAGCAAAAAAGCCAGGACTGCTATAATCAAGTATGTCAGAGGAAAAGCAGGAGGAAATGAGATTTAGCAAGTGAGGCAGTGACCAGATCATCTAGGATTTTGTTTTAGTTCAGGTCTCCCAGAAGCAAAACCTAAAACAAGAATTTGTGTGAAATTGATTTATTGAGAGAATCCTCTCAAGAGAAGGACATGAGGTAAAAAGTTTAAGATACAGGGGAGCAAAACAAAGCAAGATCGTGAGCTCTGCTGGAGACTAGTTGCAGCCCAATGCCACAGGGAGCTCTGGAAAATGAAGACCACTATAGAGTTGGTTCCACCTCATAGCAAAAGAAATGTTCCTTTAGGGGCGCCTGGGTGGCTTAGTCGGTTAAGCGTCCGACTTTCGCTTAGGTCATGATCTCGCGGTTCGTGGGTTCGAGCCCCGCGTCGGGCTCTGTGCTGACTGCCAGCTCAGAGCCTGGAGCCTGTTTTAGTCTGTGACTCCCTCTCTCTCTGACCCTCCCCTGGTCACGCTGTCTGTCTCTCTCTCTCTCCTAGGAAATAAATAAAACATTAAAAAAAAAGAAAGAAATGTCCCTTTGTTCCCTCCTGTCACCAGTCATTATCAATAAACTGCTCCTGGGAAGAAGGGGGCCCAACTTCCCAGGTGAGGCAGCACCTGTACAGCCAAGGGCAATTCTCAGAGGTGGGCAGATATGAGCCATTAGAAGCTACCAACAGGTAGGTACATTGGCCTCGTAAATGAGATCTGACTGAAGCACTAACCACCACACCCCACCCTGGCACCACTCAGGTGCACTTGCTTCTCACACAAACTTCACTCTATTCAAACAATGTTCTTTCCAAGATTCTGGTTGGTCACAATTTCAAGGAAAGCTAATAAAGAAGGAGAGGGTTCGTGCTGTTTCTATTGATCCAAAGGCTGTAATTAACACTCATAATTTCTTTCCTCCATCACTGATTCTAGATCCCCCTGCTGGCTCATCTACCATTTCCACTGGATTGCCAGCTTCCCAGGTAGGGTGGCCCTCGTCCATGAGGGATCTGAGTCTCTGGTTTCCCTGCTGTTACTGAAACAAACATGGTGACTGCACCTGCACATTCCAGTGAAAATTGTGCATGCAACAGACAAGAGATGCCCCACGACATCAACCCATTGACAGAACTATGTAACAGCAACCTAATCTCCTCATGATGATCAAGGACAATCACCCCATTCTTTGCACAAGTATCCAAAGTAACCTGGTGATAGTTGTAGTTTTAAATTTAGTGTATTTACTAAATACACTATTTACTAAATACAGTAAAACTCTTACTGTATGCCCTAGTAGAAGTATCCTTCTCTGGGATCCAGCACCTCTAGCCAGGGATCAGTCAACTTTTTCTGCAAAGGGCCAGAAAGTAAATATTTTAGGCTTTTAAAGCCAGGTACAGTTTTTGGTACATATTCATTTTTTTACACATACTTCTTTAAAAATTTTTAAATTACTCTTTGTTCATAGGGCTGTGAGAAAATAGCCTATGGGCCAGATTTGGTCCATCAGCCCTGGTTTTCTGACCCCTGCTCTAGACCAACAGAGCCTAGTTGGTGGGGGAGGAAACAGAGCCAAAGTTGTGGGGACAGGAAACAGAAATTACCTACATGGGTCACAGGCAGTTACATGAACAGGGCCACTTCTCCTTCCACTCTTAAGTTCTTAGATTCTATGTTCTATCTGCTGGAGACACATAAATAACAGACCGATGAGAAGGAGGACCTGCTATTGGGTTTACACAAAGCTTCCGACTATGCCAATAGAGTTACCTCATTCATAATCCTGTGCTAGTACTGAGGTGCCTGGGGTGGTCAGGGACAGATGCTGACTGATGCCACCCGGCCAAGTCATTTTGTCCACTTAATTATTTACTGCTTTTTTTGCAGTGAATGTTCTCTGGGGTCACTCAAATGCAATACCAAGATTGTCACACTTTGAATTTACTTTCCAAATTTGATATCAAACAGCCATAGTCTCCCCTGAGCTGATGGCCTCCTCTATTCTTTTTTTTAAGTTTATTTATTTATTTATTTATTTTGAGAGAGAGAGAGAGAGAGAACACACAAGTTGGGCAGGGCAGAGAGAGAGAGAGAGAATCCTAAGCAGGCTTCCTACCGTCAGTGCAGAGCCCAAGGTGGGGCTTAAACCCACAATCTGAGCTGAAACAAGTTATCTGATGCTTAATCAACACAGCCATCCAGGCACTGCCAGGGTTCCTCTATTCTTGTTGCTACACATTTTGAGAAGTACAAGGAAGATGAAGCCCAGGTGAGAAACTTCAAATCATCAAACTCCAATGCCATAAGGATTTTTTATGTCTTTTCCTTGCCCTCCATGCATAGCTCCCTAACTCCTCTTCCCCCTAAAGTGCCATCAGGTAAAATACAACATGCCTAATGAAAGCGGAATTTAGGGGCGCCTCGGTGGCTTAGTCGGCTACGCGTCCGACTTTCGCTTAGGTCATGATCTCGCGGTTCGTGGGTTCAAGCCCCGCGTCGGGCTCTGTGCTGACTGCCAGCTCGGAGCCTGGAGCCTGTTTCAGAGTCTGTATCTCCCTCTCTCTCTGACCCTCCCCTGCTCACGCTGTCTCTCTCTCTCCTAGAAATAAATAAAAATATTTAAAAAAAAAGAAAGCCGAATTTAAATAAACAAATATGCTTTAGCATGTGTACGCACCATCCAATATTTCTTACACACATCTACTAAAAATTACTGTTCTTTAGCTGAATTTCGAATTTAACTGGTCATTCTGTATTTCTATTTATTTGATCTGGCAGGCCTATGTCTCTAAATACCAATACTGTTTCATGCCTGGAAACTCCTCACCTTTATTTTAGTTTTCTAGTGTTATTTCCAATTCTCCCAACACTTGTGATTTCCTAAATGTATTTTCATACCCCTCTACCTCTGCCTGCTCTTTCTCTTACCTTAGCCAAGAATTTCCCTCCCCACCAACTCCTATAGAGGAAAAAAAAAAAAAAGATTATCCATGAAAACCCAGCTCATATGTCACACCTCTGTGAAACCCTTCCAGGTTTACCTGACAAATTCAACTGCTTTTTCATTTTTGTTCCCTGGCACTATTTAACTATAGGATGACATGTATTTTATTCAGCATTATATCTTCAATAGTTGTTGTATACCTTTCTCTTTCATTGGCTTTTTAAATTCCCCACCCCTTTTTCCTCTGTTGGTTCATCAAAACCAAGCACAGTAATTTCAATATAAAAGATACAGAAGTATTTTCCCATTTCAATTGGATTAGACCACAATGTGTCAATTCAATCCAGCAGCGGACTAGACATGAAACATGGTTCTGCTGATAACGATTAGCATTGATAATAAAAATGACAGTCATTTTGGTTGTATTTTGCCTGTTTGGCAGACAGCTTTGGAGATAGTCTAAAATCTATGTCAAGAGGAGTCGCATATGAGAAGGGCCAATGTTAAATAGGATTTAAAATTTTTTTTTTAGTGTTTATATTTTTTTGAGAGAGAGAGTGTGAGTGGGGGAGGTTCAGAGAGAGAGGGACATATAGAATTTGAAGCACGTTCCAGGCTCTAAGCTGACAGCACAGAGCCTGATGCATGGCTCAAACCCACAAGCTGTGAGATCATGACCTGAGTTGAAGTCGGTCGCTTAACTGACTGAGCCACCCAGGCGCCCCGTTAAATAGGTTTTTAAAAGTAGTGATTGAAAAACCATATTGAATTAGCAACACAGTGTAAAAACTCAACATTTTAAAGCACAGTCATTGGGGTGCCTGGGTGGCTCAGTTGGTTAAGCGTCCACTTTGGCTCAGGTCATGATCTCATAGTTTGTGGGCTCAAGACCCACGTCAGGCTCTGTGCTGACAGCTCAGAGCCTGAAGCCTGCTTCAGATTCTGTGTCTCCCTTTCTCTCTCTGCCCCTTGCCTGCTCGTGCTCTCTCTCTTCCTCTCTCTCAAAAATAAACACTAAAACATTTTTAAAAAGTAAAGCACAACCATTAATAAAATGGTTTAGGAAACACACAATAAAGGATATGAATATTACATAGTTACATATAAAATTACCAACTTTTTTTATGTGGAAACTAATTTGACAATAAACTATTTGTAAAAAAAAAAAAAAGGAAAAAAATAAAAAGGTGGATGAAATATTAAAAAAAAAATTTACCAACACTTCAAAGTGTCTTTTTTTTGAGGGGGAGGTTACTTTTCCTATGGTCAAATTAGCTTGTCTCTGTTTCATGGTCTTGGATCATTCTTTTTTCAATGTTTTATTTATTTTTGAGAGAGACAGACACAGTGCAAATGGAGGGAGCAGGAGAGAGAGAGGGAGAGACAGAATCCAAAGCAGGCTCCAGGCTCCAAGCTGTCAGCACAGAACCCAACGCGGGGCTCAAGCCCACGAACCGCGAGATCATGACCTAAGCCAAAGTCAGATGCTTAACTGACTGAGCCATCCAGGCATTCCTGTCTTGAGTCATTCTTAATTCGTGATCAGTCATAATAGATACATGCCCTCTTCCCTCAAATTCTAAGAAACACTGCTGGAAAATCTTCTAAACAATGATAGGTCATCAGCCTCATTATATTCAGAAATCAACATATCTGGATAAATTATGTAAAAAGCACCAGTCCTAGAATATAAAGATGTGGGACAGAGTTTCAGCTCCACCATTTCCTAATTTGATAACTGTAGGCAACTTCCTTAATGTCCATGAATTTTCCTTTCCTACCAGGTAAGTTCATGAGTTCTGGGGATCAATAGTGACCTTTAGTAAACATAGTATATTCTAAACATTCTTTAAAGGAAATGTCATTTATATTTAGAGATTAAATTAATCTAAACAGAAAGTTTTATCCTCAAAGTCCTGAGTCTCAGCCCTTTGCCTCTAGTAGCACCTATTTTGATAACTTTGGTCATTACTAAAGTCTTTACAACCAAATAACCTGGCAGGAAGATGTTCTATTTAGCATCTGTCCATAAGACAGTTGGACAGCTGTTGTAATGAAAGTATTTCCTTGCAGGCTTAAATTCAGCTACACACCTGCTTTTGAGAAAATGAGGTTTGCTAGTCTATACTTTTATTAGTAGCAACTCCCCAGAGCTGAGAGGAGCATGGTGCTTTTTGCTTTTGCCTTCAGCAATTTCCCAGAGTTTTATTCCTGGGGCCCTCCTTAGATGACTCTAGTGAGGAAGGAGTGAATGAGTGCTGTGGATAGCAACTGGCAGGCCACCAGCACCAGCTTCCGTGGGGTAGGGAGAAAGGAAAGGACTCCTTTTTCTCCTGTCTAGTAGTGGAGACAAAAGGCAGGGGGTGGGGAATAAAGATGATGTCACTATTTTCCCTCCTGGCTAAGAAGAGCTTTTCACAACTCTAATCAACAGAATGCTTTTTTCACACAGAAGCTTGTGGAACGATAAATGCATTCAACCACTCAGGTTCAAAATAGGTCACTTCTCTGGTGGCAAATTGCTTTGGGGATTGGAAAACATGGGTGGGGAATAGATTTTTGTGGCAGGGTGTACACTGGGGACTAGACCTACATCTGCTATTACCCTCTTTTGGAAATTCTGACAATCTACTTGAAATATCATTGCACAGGTTTGATCTAGCCCCACTCCAGCCCTGGAGCCTGGTATGGTACCTTACGCAGCCTGTGGGATCAAATGAACCAAAAAGTAATAAGCAAGCATAACTCAAGAGGCTAAAAACAAAAACAAAAACAAAAACAAAGATATATAAGAACCTCTCCTCTCTGGAGGAGACTTTGTCCCTGAGGAGACATCTGGTATTTCAAATATTGGGACCTGTCCTTGGTACAGGACTATTTAAGAGTTACACTTGTTTAGTGTAATCCAATCACTTGCTGTGCATAAAAATAGGGACTTTTAATTTTATTCACTCCTACGTGGTCTACACAAATAGAGGAATAACTTCCACATGATTATAAAAACAATAAATATTCTAAAACAAATATATAATTGGCTTCGAAACAGAATCAAGACACATTCAAATACATGCAGTAAGTGTCTACAGCCATTGGCCTGTGCCCTCTGCTTTCCAATACACATATAAGATTAAATGGGGCAAAGCAGATTTGGTATGCTTGTTTGTGAGATGGAAGTATTCTGGCATTCATCCATTCAAAATGGGTAGATCCTTATCCAAATTAGTATCACTGTCTACCTAATTTCCATCTCCTATAACATAGATTATTTAAATGCTAAGAGTTCTCCTTTCTTTCTACCATACAGTACCTTTGGCTTAACTGTTCTCTGCACAAAACACGTCTTATCTCTTTATTTTACCTTATCAACCTTTATTATCTATTACAGGTCACACCCTACACTCAGTCTTTGGGATAAGAAAGAAGGGATTAAGAAATGTGACCACAGGTCTGTTGAGGGAAAGCAAAATAGTAAAAACAAAGATAAAAAGTCCCTGAGAGCAGATATCATGATTTCCTCTACTTGTAAAAAAATTTTTTTTAATGTTTTCTATTTATTTCTGAGAGAGAGAGACAGCATGAGCAAGGGAAGGTCAGAGAGAGAGGGAGACACAGAACCTGAAACAGGCTCCAGGCTCTGAGTTAGCTCTCAGCACAGAGCTGGACACAGGGCTTGAACCAATGAACTGTGAGATCATGACTTGAACCGCCTAACTGACTGAACCACCCAGGCACCTCTCCTCTATCTCAGTATGACATGTGTTCTGTACGTACTGATGGAAAGAAATGCTTCCTAACAGACATAAATACAAGTGCCTTATGACAGGGAAGACGTTTAAGGGCACTGTCAAAGAAACTGAAGACTGAATGATGGGTCAGTAGGTAGGTGGAGAGGATAATGGCATACAAGGAAGTGGAATGAGTAATGATAGAGGGATGCGAGCTTGGTGCATGGTAGTCTCACAGGTTGAAAGTAATTGGGTATGGCTTGTGTGTTGGGATCATCTTGTGCTGGGAGGAGTAGCAGGAGATGAGTAGGGGATAGGTGGGAGGAGACGTAATCAGGAGCCTTGATGTCGAATGAAGGAATTTGAACTTTATTCCTATATAACTTATAACATGTGACTACTACATATGCCTGGTCAAATCATAATCCCTGTGTACAGTGTACTTATTACACTCTAGATGCATAATATAGTGCTATGCACAGAATGAAATCATCATCATCCCAAACACCACCCTTACCATCATCTAAAATTTTCTGAGATCTAAGTGTATGCTATATCCTGTCCTGACCTTTTAAATGTCACAACACCCCCATTGAGGAAGGTACTATTCTTGATTTATGCATGAGCAAACAGGCTTGCGGAAAATTAGGTAACTTCTTCAATTCAATATGGCTGACAGAGCAGCTAAGTTTTTAACTTTTACTTGAAGTTTTATCCCTCAGATAATCTGCCTCTCTTATTAAACATCTGTTGATTTACTGAATTTACATTTTTTCTCTCTACCCCAAAATAGCTGCATTCAATGATCAGTTTAACTATTTTACTAAGGTTCATTTTTCTTCTTTCCATTTTTTTTCAGGTAACAGCATGATTAAGTGGGCAATATGGCAGAAAATGGCATTAGGTCAGCCTAGCTACTGACTTTCTGGTAATGTTTGAGCCCCTCTACCCACCCACCTATCACTCATTATACACATTCACTCTGGTAAATCAAAGAGTATGGAAGACTTTCACCAGCTATGATAAGCTTTCTCCCTTCTTTACCTTCCCAAAATTGACAGGTATCATTAAAACCTCCTCCATAAAACTTTTTTGCAGTTAACTAAGTTGCAGTCTCCATGGGAAGAATAAATGAAGGCACATTTTTTTAAATGTATAAACTGAATCTTCAGAGGTACAGCGTTGGAGGTTGCCATGGAAACTTTTCTCTCTCCTTCCCACTGTTTTTGGCGAGTTTTTTATTAAACAAAACAAAAAAAAATTTAAATGCCCTCATTAGCCCCATCTGCATTTCCAGCAGAATCAGATCTTGTCTTCCCATGTCTAGGACCCAAGTCACTGGCTCACAGTCCCCTGAGGTCTGAGAAACACAGGAATTTTATTTCCCCAATATGGGGACGTGAGAACTGAATATATTCACTTACTCATTCACTGCATGTAATCCAGGAGTCTCTCTTTACAATGCTCTAGTCTAGGCCCCTTGTGAATACAGACTTGTTGAAAGGCCCACACTCAAAGGAGCCAATCACCCAGTGGGAGAGAGAAAATCAGTGCATGGCTATGATTTAAGGCAGCATTAGAGAGAAGTTCAAAATGCCATAAGGGTTCACAGGATGAAAGCAGTCATATCCAGCTAGTACCAATGGGTAAGGCTTCTCAGAGGAAGTAACATTTAAAACGATCCTAGAGGGGACTCTGGGTAGCTCAGTTGGTTNAGGGGATAGGTGGGAGGAGACGTAATCAGGAGCCTTGATGTCGAATGAAGGAATTTGAACTTTATTCCTATATAACTTATAACATGTGACTACTACATATGCCTGGTCAAATCATAATCCCTGTGTACAGTGTACTTATTACACTCTAGATGCATAATATAGTGCTATGCACAGAATGAAATCATCATCATCCCAAACACCACCCTTACCATCATCTAAAATTTTCTGAGATCTAAGTGTATGCTATATCCTGTCCTGACCTTTTAAATGTCACAACACCCCCATTGAGGAAGGTACTATTCTTGATTTATGCATGAGCAAACAGGCTTGCGGAAAATTAGGTAACTTCTTCAATTCAATATGGCTGACAGAGCAGCTAAGTTTTTAACTTTTACTTGAAGTTTTATCCCTCAGATAATCTGCCTCTCTTATTAAACATCTGTTGATTTACTGAATTTACATTTTTTCTCTCTACCCCAAAATAGCTGCATTCAATGATCAGTTTAACTATTTTACTAAGGTTCATTTTTCTTCTTTCCATTTTTTTTCAGGTAACAGCATGATTAAGTGGGCAATATGGCAGAAAATGGCATTAGGTCAGCCTAGCTACTGACTTTCTGGTAATGTTTGAGCCCCTCTACCCACCCACCTATCACTCATTATACACATTCACTCTGGTAAATCAAAGAGTATGGAAGACTTTCACCAGCTATGATAAGCTTTCTCCCTTCTTTACCTTCCCAAAATTGACAGGTATCATTAAAACCTCCTCCATAAAACTTTTTTGCAGTTAACTAAGTTGCAGTCTCCATGGGAAGAATAAATGAAGGCACATTTTTTTAAATGTATAAACTGAATCTTCAGAGGTACAGCGTTGGAGGTTGCCATGGAAACTTTTCTCTCTCCTTCCCACTGTTTTTGGCGAGTTTTTTATTAAACAAAACAAAAAAAAATTTAAATGCCCTCATTAGCCCCATCTGCATTTCCAGCAGAATCAGATCTTGTCTTCCCATGTCTAGGACCCAAGTCACTGGCTCACAGTCCCCTGAGGTCTGAGAAACACAGGAATTTTATTTCCCCAATATGGGGACGTGAGAACTGAATATATTCACTTACTCATTCACTGCATGTAATCCAGGAGTCTCTCTTTACAATGCTCTAGTCTAGGCCCCTTGTGAATACAGACTTGTTGAAAGGCCCACACTCAAAGGAGCCAATCACCCAGTGGGAGAGAGAAAATCAGTGCATGGCTATGATTTAAGGCAGCATTAGAGAGAAGTTCAAAATGCCATAAGGGTTCACAGGATGAAAGCAGTCATATCCAGCTAGTACCAATGGGTAAGGCTTCTCAGAGGAAGTAACATTTAAAACGATCCTAGAGGGGACTCTGGGTAGCTCAGTTGGTTAAGCATCCAAATCTTGGTTTCAGCTCAGGTCATGATCTCATGGTTTCAGGAGTTCAAGCCCTGCTTAGGGTTATGTGCTGGCAGCATGGAGCCTACTTTGGATTCTCTCTCTCCCTCTCTCTCTGCCCATCCTCAGATCATGCATCTCTGTCTCTCAAAATAAATGACTTGGGGCGGCTGGGTGGCTCAGTTGGTTAAGCGTCTGACTTCGGCTCAGGTCATGATCTCACGGTTCGTGGGTTTGAGCCCGATGTCAGGCTCTGTGCTGACAGCCAGCTCAGAGCCTGTAGCCTATTTCAGATTCTGTGTCTCCCTCTCTCCCTGAGCCTCCCCTGCTCACACTGTCTCTTTCTCTCTCTCTCTCTCAGAAATAAATAAAACATTATAAAATAAATGAATAAACTTAAAGATAAAATAAAATAAAATAAAATAAAATAAAAAGCTGATCCTGACTAAGAGTTAAAGGGTTAGAAGTCAGGTTTAATCTACTTGGTCTCCTATGTCAGACTGAAGAGCCTAGTCTTTACTTAACAGAAAAGGTATTTTTGAGTCCCAGTGTGATATGATATCATATTATACATCTGGATAACAAATCTGAAAGTGTGGAACACTGTTGAATTCAAAGAGAACCTGAGGGCTTGGGAGGATAGAGATGACGAAAATAGGGAATTTAGAAGGATCAACCAGTGTGGGGAATAGGACATTGTTTCCTTTCCCGTATACCAGGCTTGAGGTAGTAAAGATCATCTTTTCTCCAAACTAACTGGCAAGATAGAAAAAAAAAAGTCACATAAATATTTCTGTTAGCAATGCTAAATGAAATCCTAGTCAAGTATGAAACTAAACTTTTTTTTTAAAGTACAGAATTTTAGGAGGAAAGGCCTCATGGTTCTTTCTTGATAAATAATGACTAAACTTTTCTATATGCAAATTAGCTATCTTCCTTATTTTTCTCAGTATTTTCTTTGATCATGTATTCTGAAATACATTTATTACATGGTAGAGGTTAGAAACAAATCTGCTTTTGAATAAGAAATGCTGAAAGCTTGATCATCCCACATCATAATTTCAGTGAGTCAATGTGCAAAAACTCAGTTCTCTTGGACCTACTAATTCTTGGCATTTAGCAGATATAAGCAGGTATCTGTGTATTATGGTAAAAGTGCTTCTTGAACATTCAGCTAAGATGCTGACCCTAAAGTAATGCAAAAGAGCTCCCATTTTTAAAAAAATGACTACCTTGCTGGACATTGATAACTCCTAAAAGTTTTACCCTAAAATCCAACCCAAGAACTATGACTTGTCAGTGATCCTTAGCCTTAGCCTAGGTTTCCTCCAAAACGTATTTTTTAAACAGAGGAAAATAGACTTTCAAGAGAAAAAAATGTATATAAATATAAATAAATATATACACATACATATATGTGTAGTCAAAGGCTAATTGCAGTTCTTCATTTACATATGGCAAGGCTGGAAATTTCCTTGCTTTTCGCTGGATATAATAATCTCAGGGTGGTCACACTGCTTATATCTCATGCTGATCAGGAGCTCTCTGGCAGCTGTTTAAGTCCCTGGTTAATTAAAAATGGAAAAACAAATTAATTATTACTTAATATATGCAGTTGGCTTGATAGCTAAAGTTTTTAGAACAGTGAATCCACAGAGGACATAAAAATAAAAATGAAATGATTCTTAGGTATAAAAATCTGGGGCCCAGAAAATTCTTGTGATTCAACTAAGTATCTATTACCTCCATTCCCATATTAAGAAGAATTCACCTTTCTTAGGCACTAGGAACAGGACATGGGACAAATAAGTTTGATGTAAGAGGGCAGGGGTAAATAACTACAGCAGAACTAGATGGAAGGCCAGGAATACCTGGGGCTTTAGGTTTCTCAGCAGCAAAGCAAACTTAGCCTCTTTCACAACTTAGTTGTAAGCTTGCCCTGGTCTGCTCAGCTGACCCTTGAACAACACAGGTTTGAATTGCACTAGTACACTTACACATCAATTTTTTTTATTTATATAGCACTATATGCATTTTCTCTTCCTTAACAACATTGTCTTTCCTCTAGCTTACTTCATTGTAAGAATACAGTATATGATACATATAACATAAAAGTATGTATTAGATGATTGATAAGGCGTCCAGTCAAAAGTAGGCTATTAGTAGTAAAGAACTGAAAAAGTCTAGTTATATGAGTTTTGGCTGTGTGGTGTCAATGTCCTTAACCCTTGGGTCAACTGTATTTGCATACCATTAAAAGAGCAGTATAATGGGCAAATAGCAAGCTCATCACATAAATGGCTATGACTGACAATTCAGTGGGAAGAAATGGCAGAATTATTTTGCCATGATGGTTTGTGACACAACTTAGTAGAAAAGCCCAGTGAATTCCCATCTCAAGCTGTGGAATCAATCAGGTCTAGTAAGTTCTGATTCTAGACTCAGAATTGGAAAATAATAGATTCTAATAGCTGCTAACTTACTATATGACCTTAGGCAAGTCATTTGACTTCTCTCATGTTTTAGCTACTTCTCATATAAAAGAGATATGCTGCATTCTTGTCTATGAGTCCCAAAAATGCAGTGGAGAAAATTTATGCAGGACTATTCTGAGTTCTGAGGAAGATAGTTAGATTCTTCTTGGCTCTGAAAGCTAATAGCTTTTTTTGCCTTGGGGTATTTATCTTAATTGATATTTCTTCAGCTTTACTAATACCAGGGAGGCAAGCTATGTCTAGACTTCTTCAGGGTCATTTCATGTTGCTGTTACAGAGCAAATTATTAAGGGGAATTCACAGTGTAAATCAATCACCTTTCAACCACAGCATTAAAAATGACACCAGCTTCCTTAAATTTATATTGTCATTTTCTTTCAAAGAGCTCTGAGCCCTTATATCTCATTTTGACCTCACAACATCCCAAGTAAAGACTCTTACTAAAATCTCCAATCCCCATTACAGATGAAGAGACTGAAAATCAGAGATAAATAACTTGTCCAAGGAGATGAAATAGATTTCCAGTAGAGGTGAGAACAGGACATAGTATCTCTTAACTTTCTGCCCCGTAGGAATAGCTTGCTTGATAGAATTCAACTGAGAGATCTAGAAAGGTGCACCTCTCACAAAATAGGACCTTATCAACTTTCTAAAGTGTCTTATATTTGCCCTGACCCTTATATGTTATAATAATATAACAATATATAATCATTATGGCTAAGGGTTACTGAGAATGCACCTTTGTCAAATATTTACAGCCCATTTAATTCTCAAGACAGTCCTAGAGATGTGGAAAATTACATGTAGCAAGGTTAAATAAATTACCCAAGGTCACACAGTTGGTAGACTAAGCATTAAAAGTCCTTATTAAAGGAAAAATGTGTATCTAAGTGAATTGATCTGTTGGGAGTATAGGGCAGTTTACAGGAAAGGGGCAGAACTCTGAAGTGGGTCTGAGTTCGATACCTACCTAGCAGTCCATGCATCATGCAGCATTTGGCTTGCTACACATCAAAAAAAATTCAAATTGAATTGTGTTACTTTAAGACCATTTTCTAGTTTCCCATTGCTCTGGGTCCCTGCATGGTTCACATTTCCTGATTCTCCTGCATCCTTTCCTATCTGCCTCCTCCTTACTCCCTCGGTCAGATCATGTACCCAAATCTTTCAGTCTTCAAACAGGTCATAATCTTTCAACTGCCTCAGAGCTTTTTAGCATCCTGTTCCCTTTTACTGGAGCATATCCCCACCCCACCTCTCACTTTGCTTCAACAGCCAAGCACCCCACCATGTATCAGGTGATCTTCGCCTTGGTCTAATCGTCATTATTCCACAACTCTGTGGAGCATACCTTATACTTCACACATTTTAGACAAGGACATTGAAGTTTAGAAAGTCTCAATTGATGCCTAGAGTCACATTGCTAATGAGGAAGTGGCTGAGCTAAAATTCAAATCTAGCTGTAACTCCAGTTTGGACTCTCTGCACTTAACCAAGCTGGCTCTGATTTTGCACTCTGATACACCTGTAAAAAAAGCAAGCATGTCCCACCCTTTCCTACTGTCCATCAGTTTACTACTGAAAATGACGGCATCACAGGCTATGGCTTAGGCCCTCCCCACAATACCTGGCCAAAGCCTTGCACTGTCAAGGAATGCATGAAATCCTTCAAAACTCTGCCCACTTGTCCCTATTATACCTTCTGCCAAGTGATATGTCCCTACATTATTCTCCGAATGAAGGCCACAAGGACTAAGTGACACTGTTCTACTCCTCTTCATGAATGTGGTAACCCAAAAGGGATTTATAAAATCTGGGTCACTGAAATTGGATTGTGGTAAGGATTACTAAACTTGAAAAAACTCGGAAACGTTTCCAGTAGCATGCCATTTGTTCTCTTATTCAGCACTCTCAAGATGAGCAGCTACCACACTGTGTACCCTGCATAGGTACTTAATACACTGTGAGGCATAGGCAACACATGGACCTTACCATTTTTCTATCTTGGGGGAAATCAAGCAAGAGACAAGTAAGCAAATATACCAATAATTATTTTCAAACTGTGGTGTGATAGGGAACAATAAAGGGAGTCGTGGGGACGCTACTTCACACAATCTCTTCGTAGAGCCTGGCGCTTTGAAGGATGGTAAGAAGTTTCTTCCATGTGTGAACATCTAGAGGAGAAAACCCCCGCTGGAGGGGATTACAAATGCCAAGACCAGATTCAGCAAGAAGTTTGATGTTATCAAGGTATTGAAGAAGAGAGGAGAAAGGCTTATTATGACTTTTGGAGAAGGAGCGCTTCAGAATAAGTCATTATTCAGTCATTCACACACATTTACTGGAGCACCAGCCATTTGCTAGGCATTATTGCAAGTGCTGGAGATTAACTAATGACAAAGACAGAGAAATCTCCAGTCCTCACTGGGTTGAATTTCCAGCAAGAGTTTGGAGCAACAGGCAGGCTTCAAGCCTTTGGGGTTTTATAAGACATACAAAAGAGTTTGGAGTTTATTCTAATTGGAATGTAAATCCAGGAAGTAACTTGATCTGATAAATATTTTTTTTTTTATGTTTTATTTATTTCTAGGAGAGAGAGAGAGAGACAGCCTGAGCAGAGGAGGGTCAGAGAGGGAGGGAGTCACAGACTGAAGCAGGCTCCAGGTTCTGAGCTGGCAGTCAGCACAGAGCCCGACGCGGGGCTCGAACCCACGAACCGCGACATTATGACCTAAGCGAAAGTCGGACACTTAACCGACTAAGCCACCCAGGCGCCCCTGATAAATATTTTAAAAGCTCACCCTGGTTTCCTCTCTGTGATGACAGCCAGAAACCTCCAGAATTATTGTTGTGGTGGTTTTGATTATTATCAATAATAAATATCCTGGGTCTCTCTTGCTTACATTTTTAAAGACATAAATCTTGTCAACACAGTGACAAATATTTCAAACCACTAGAGGGGATCGTTTACAAAAGGACTCCAACAGAGCACAGTGTTGTTTGTTCTCAGAGACTTTCTTCTCCAGATAATTTCTAAGCTAAAACTAATTGACATATTAGCCAATACTGTTTATAAGGCAGAAGCGCCTGAAGTAAGTTGAAAGGGAGTGGAAAAAACACTGCCAGTAAATACAGGGATAATTTATAATCAATCATATTCCTTTCCTCTCTAAGCCTATTTCTTTCTAATCATGGACTACTTTAGAATGTGAGGAATAATCAAATTCCATTCAATTCTTTTATACAAGGAAGTAGAAAGTCCTAGAAATAATATAGTTTGGGATTGTGAAGTCCTGATTCATAGCCCAATTCCAGTATCAGCTATTAAAATTAGGCAAACTACTTTGCTTCTCAAAAATAAGGAGTTGAAAACAGGTATTTAAACAAAAGCTTTATGTGAAAGTTGATAACTGTACTATTCACAATAGCCAAAAAGTGCAAATAACTCAAATGTCTACCAGCTGATGAATGGATAAACAAAATATGGCATATACATACAAATGGAATATTAGTCAGCCACAAAAAGGAATAAAGTATTGATATATGCTTTCACATGGATAAACCTCAAAAATATTATGTTAAAGGAAGCTAGACACAAAAGGCTCTATATTGCATGATTCAATTTTTATGAAATATCCAGAACATGTAAACCCATAGACACAGGAAGAAGAATAATGGATGTCAGGGGCTGGAGGAATGGTCAGGGGGTGACAGCTTAATGGGCACAGGGCTGGCATTCCAGGTGATGAGAATGTTTTTTTCTAGGTAGACGTGATGATTGTGTAATATTGTGAACATGCCAAATGCCACTGATTTGTATGCATTGAAATGGTTACTTCTGTTATGTAAATCTTACCTCAAAAAAAAATCCTAGGAGCTCTCCTGCTTTTTAATAGGTATGACTCAAATTTGGCATGAAAGTTACATTTGCAGACTGTGTTTCATGGAAACCCAGTTACTCATGGCCTTCTGGAATCTTGGCATGATGATCTATTCTGTGGTATACCTTGGTATCCCATTTAACATTTATTATCTGTCTTCCATAGCGTTCTTTGTCCATAGGGGATTTTTTTAAGCTCATATTCACAACAAGTAGTCTTTATCTACTTTTAAACTGAAGAGATTACAAAATAAGATAAAGATTTAACTTGAACTTGGGAGCCTACGTTTTACATTTAAATTATCTTTAATATTTAAAAGTATTTGATACTTCAGAGAATCTAGTAGTGCCTTGAGTTCATGGAGTAATTGATCTTAGATTTATAATTTCTGCTTGAAAAGTATCATGGTATTTAATCTTGGTAAACAGTTTTAGATTTACCATTTGTTTTTCTAGAATTGCTTAAGTATATGGGAAGATTTTGGTTGTTAGTCATATATTTGAACTGTTTAAAAAGTAATAAATTAGTTTAAAATATTTGAGGAAAATAAATAAAATAAAACAAAAATTATTTGAGAAGACTTAATAGATCAAGTTTATAAATGAACCCCATCCTATTTTGCTAGACTTATGAACAGAATAAGATGAACCAAGAATCTTAAGGAAAAATAAAGTTTCTGAGTTTGTAAGTTTGATAAAATGAATATACTTTTAAAATAACCAAAAAATAGCCTTTCCTATGCATAAAAATCACCTCCAAGGAAATCTAAAACTTCATTCTGATATTTTCCATTCAAGAAAGCTATCCACACTCTCTAATCTTTTAAAGCACATATACATACCACTTTCAT
The DNA here is from genome assembly GCF_008692635.1 of Crocuta crocuta. Lineage (NCBI taxonomy): Eukaryota > Metazoa > Chordata > Mammalia > Carnivora > Hyaenidae > Crocuta > Crocuta crocuta. The sequence continues at coordinate 4,539,881 of NW_027531873.1, read as the reverse complement.
TATCTGGGCCTGTATCAAATTTTTAGAGCTTAATTCTCAAGTACAGTGTAGTTTAGTACAGCAATATGACCCTGTACTTATGTGACTTTCTCTTTTCTCATAATATAATTTATAGCAATCTTAGCTTCTACATACAAGAGATGCCCCCCTCCAAAAAAAGAGAGACAGAAAGAAAAGCACTTTCACTTTCTCCTCCTCTACCTAGATTTAGAACAGTCACTATTAATTGATCATGGCATATTTTCCTGCAGAGCTTGACTATTGCCTCAGAATCTCTCTCAAAGCAGCCTTCTAGGTAACTGCTACCAAATTATCAGAAATACTGCACAAAATGAAATCTATTTGTCATTTTCAGTCTTCCTTCCTGAATTATTTTGTCAGCCCTACTTCTCCATCCTATGCCCCTTAAGAAATAGAATAATACTAACATTCTCCATACCATATCTGATATGTGTGATTGTCTGGTCAGGCTCCACTAAAAAGTAACTGCTTAACAACCCCTCTGATATATGGTCACAAACCATTCCTACGGAGAGAACACATTCAAGTTGATTAGTGAAAATATCCAAAGCAAGGTAACTCTAAAAATGGGCCCATTTCTGGGCAAAACTCCAGGAAAAAGAACAGTCTCTTTCTTTCTTTCTTTCTTTTTTTTTTAATAATGTTTTATTTATTTCTGAGAGAGAGAGACAGCATTAGCAGGAGAGGGTCAGAGAGAGAGGGAGACACAGAATCTGAAACAGGCTCCAGGCTCTGAGTTAGCTGTCAGCACAGTGCCCAACGTGAGGCTCGAACTCACAAACAGTGAGATCATGACCTGAGCTGAAGTCAGATGCTTAACTGACTGAGCCACCCAGGTGCCCCAAGAACAGTCTCTTTCTAGGGTCCACAGATATCAGTTCCTCCATGCAAGGCCTATTTGCAAATTGTTCTACATCTAAGGATTAAAACAGTTCATGGTATCATTGCACATTCCAGAGTAATTAAATGGAATCATCTTCAGGACTTATCATTCCCTAGGCAGTCTTTTGAAGGAATATAATATAAAAGCTCTACTCCAGTGGCATATTATGGTGTGTTAATCTATCACTGGGATGCATTACCAGTAATTCTTTTGATACATTAGTGAGTACACTGAGGTTTAATAAAGGTCGACTACATCATCAAATTAGTTTCCAACTGACAGGATCACTTAAAATTATAGAACAAAGAGTCCAGAAGCAAATTTATTAATGGATTTTATTCTCAAAATAGCCCCATCAATGCTTTCCAGAATATTTAACAAATTTGAAATAATTTTGCACAATAATTTCAGACACTAGCAGATTTGTAACATGTTTTCTCAGCACCCAAGCCCCTCCCTCGACCCAAACCACCACCACCACCACACACACACACACACACACACACACACACACACACACACCCTATGTCTATTTCAAAATGGTTCTTTAGCTCCATATCTCCATGTTTCATAATGTCTTACATTCCATGAGTTGCTTCCAGATTACGTAAGCATTAAGTGGTAGAACCAGGACTGTGATATGGTGATCCAGAAGTGAAACACATTCAAAACCTTTCTTTCTAGTACATCTGGACATATGACAGTGATTTCTTTACATCTCCAGCTGTCTCCTTAAGAAAACAATGTTTTATTTATTTATGCAATTCAATCTATTAATTGTCTCAGAAATAGATATCTGAGAATGGTTTTCAAAGAATTTCAGCTAGAGAATGGTCCTCTGAAAGTCAGAGGTTTTTGCTTCTGGTCAGAAGAGAATAACTGGCATGGGATTTGCCCCTTCGCATAAACAGTTGCAAAACAACAAAACATATATTCTAATGCTGCAGAACAAGAAGGAAAGGACTATGATTATGAAAAGAAAGAAAATAGGTTAATCAAAAAATAATCTAGGCTTTATGTCTGGGTGCACTTTCTAGTCCAGTAATCAGGGAAGAAGAATTCTAAAAGAAATTCACATTCTCACTGAGTTGAGAAGAGTTTAGGGGTGGAGGGTGGGTGGCTGGAATGTATGGACCTGAGTACAAGAAAAGAGAGCAAGACTTCTAAAGAGCTTCATACAAGCCAGCTTAATCCTAAACTGTATGTGCTTAGGTTGATCCTTTATGATGCCAGGGAAAGAAATATTACTAGACAGGAAGCAGTAGCAGGAAACTGCAGGGTCAATACCCAGAACTACGATAGAGGAGTATAACATTAGAGTGTCTAATAGCCTGAGTGGAAAATCTTCATTGGACACACAGGGCACATAGTAAAAACCCCAGAAAGCTCATACATACTTATGAGTTAAATTATATCTGGCAAAAACTTCCTTCAAAATAAAAGTGCAATAAAGACTATGACAAATTGAAGCTAAAAGAGTTCATCACCAGCAGATCTGCACTATAAAAACTAGTGAAAAAAAATCTTTCAGAAAAAGGAAATACCAGATAGACACTAGAATCTGTGTCTAGAAAAGTAAGCATTAATCACCACAATAATAAATATGTGAGTAAATATATGATTTATAGGTATGATACAATCCCAATAAGAATCCCAGCAACCTTTTTGTAGAAATTGACATGCTGGTCCTAAAATCTACGTGGAAATGAAAAAAATCCTAGACTAGTCAAGCTAATTTTGAAAGATAATGAAGTGGAGGAATATACTGCTTTATTTCAAGACATAATATAAAGCTATGGTAATCAAGAGAATAAATGATGGGTGAAAAAATAGCTATCTATATTAAAGGTAAAAAAATGGAAACCAAAAAAAAACAAACAAACAAACAAAAAAACCAAACAGACCCACACATACACAGTTAAGAATGGTACTAGGAATGTTGAGGAAAAAAAAGTATCTTGACCTTTACCTGACATTATATGCCAAATTTAACTTGAAATAGTTAAAAACAGTTCAAATAGTTCAATTAAATTGAACTACAAATAAAAACTAAAATTATAAAACTTATAGATGAAGACATAGGAGAAAAATCTTCATCACTCTGGGGCAGGCAAAAATTGCTTAAAAAATAAAAGGCATTAATCAAAAAAGAAAAAAAATGATAAAGTAGGCTTCTTCAAAATTAAATACTTCTGTTCACAGGAACAAGAAAATCAACTACAGACTGCATATATATATGTATATATATATGTATGTATTTTATATATGTGTGTGTATATATATATATATACATATATAAAACAAAAGACTTAAATCAAAAATATATGGAAAACTCTCACTACTACATAGTAATAAAATCAACAACCCAATAAAAAAGATGAACAAAACATTGAAAAAGGCACTTCAATAGGCTTGATATACAAATGGCCACAGAGCCCATCAAGAGTGATTCAATATTATTATTCATCAGGAAAATATAAATTAAAACCACAGAATAGCTCCACATACCCTCTAGAATAACTAAAATTAAAAAGACTTAAAATATCAAATCATGGGGTTGATTCAGAACAGCTGGAACTGATAAGAATATAAAATGGAATCACCATTTCAGAAAATAATTTAGCAGTTTCCTGAGGATTAAATCTATAATTACCATTTAACCCAGCTATTACATTTTTAAGTATTTACCCACAAAAATACAAAAAATAGTCCCTCACATCAAGGCTTTTACATGATTGTTAGTTACAACTTGATTCATAATGGCTAAAAACTGGAAATACTGATGGCCATTAAAAGCAATTAATGGATAAACACATTGTCGTGTATCCATACAATAGTATTTTACTCAATATTATTTTTAAAAACTCACTGATATATGCAACAATTTACATTAATCTGGAAAAATATGGTTGAAAGAAATAAGCTAGATACAAACAAGTATATACTGTTTGATTTCATTTATACAAAAATTTTACAACAGGCAAACTTAATCTTCAGTAACAAAGGTAAACAGTGTCTGCTAAAACCAAGGGGGCTAGCGATTGGTGGCAAAGTGTTATGAGGAAAGGGACTTTTGAGAGTAATGGAAATATTCTTCATCATGATTAGGATGATTGTTATATAAGTGCATATAATTGTCACAACTCACAGATTGCACTTTCAAATGAATGCATTTTGGGGCTCAGACCGTTAAGTGACTGACTTGATTTTAGCTTGAGTCATGATCCCAGAGTCCTGAAAGTGAGCCCCACTGAGCCTGAAGTCTGCTTGAGATTCTCTTTCCCTGTCCCTCTGCCTCTCTCCTCCATTCATGCTTTCTCTCTCTCTCAATAAAAATAAATAAACAAACAAACAAACAAACAAATAAATAAATAAAGTAAAATAAAATGAATGCATTTTACTGAATGTAAATTATGTATGTAAGTATATATGTATACACTTATGAATATGTGTGTGTGTATATATAGGTTTGACTCTTAAGTAAAATATTGCATAATCTCCAGTGGAACCCCCATATATTGTAAGGACACAAGTCTAAACCAAACTGACTCCAGGACAGGCTTTAATAAGTTTCCCCTCTAAACTAGAAGGCCTAAGTTTCAGCTTCCCTGAAACTATCAGGCAGTTACACATTGCCCAAGGCAGGAGAAACCACCCTTGCAACACCCAGTCAGGAAAGGCCAGCGACCACCCTCCACATTACTAAGGGAGAGGCCTGGAGATAGAAACTATAGATAGGACCCTGTTACCTAATGTTAAAGTTAGCTCGTTAGTCGCCGAAGAAGACCCTAGGCTCGCTCTGTAATTGGTTGAATTTAAAGGTACTCTTAATGTTGTAATTGGATCCCGCCAAAAGTAACGAATACTCTAGACAATGTGTATGGTTAAACCCGCTGTCAATAATGTTGAATAATTATGATTGGATCACTGTTCCCATGCCACAACTTCTGTAACTCACCCGTCACAAACCCCATAAAAATCTTAATCTGCCTTTGCTCGGGGCTCTCAGCATGGATCCACTGAGTTGGTGAGGTCGGGGAGCCCGAGCTCGAGCCCGTAATAAAGCCCTTTGCCTTTGCATGCGTGACTCGGTCTCCCCGGTGGTCTCTGGTTGTTGAGGATACTGCGATCTGGGTATAACAATATAAACAGATAAAAATATAGATTCAATATCTGCTAAGGAGTAAAGGTCTTGCAGACTCACCCACTGTAATTTCCCTTTACACAGTATCCCTTAAGAAACTGTGAAGACTCAGGAGAACTTGAAGGAATAAAAAGTGAAAACCCACTCTCTGCAGTATCTAAGAAATGGCCATAAAGAAATTTAACTATTTTTAGCATTTCCATATTTCTCCTCATAATGAATACTTAACAGCTCTATATGATCTAATCTAATATACTTAACTTAGGTGAATAAGTCTCAAAAAGAAAATTAATGCCAAAAAGATAACCTTTTGAAAATATCTGGAGTGAAGTTAAAGATCAAAGTATCTGCCTGTATTGTTTTCCCAACAGGTGAGATATGAACTGTGTTAGTCTTGGCATACATGGAGAGGCAAGTGATGTGGAAAATGTTGGTGTTCGGAGTTGATGGCCAAGAAATAATTCTTGAGACGTCTTCTTTGCAAAAAGGTGGTTTTATTAAGGCACTGAGACAGAGCCAGGGGCATAAAGAGCTGCCAGGGGATTGTGAGGACTGATTGATGAGCTGGGAGAAGGTAAAGGCAAGAGGAAGTTTCCAAAGCATTTTCCTTTGTTAAAGAAGACTCACAGGGTACTGGAGGCCTAGCTATTGTCAAGCTAAAGTTGACTTTCCCTCTAGCAAAGTATTAACATTAAGACAGTAGGGCGCTCCTGGAGGAATGCTATAATCTACTTGCCTCAAGTATTTGTCAGTGGACTGTAGGTTATAAGGAAATTTAATCTTATCTAACATTTCCTTCTGACTTTGTTTCCCTCATCAGCAAGGCCTACTTACAAAGATACACTTGTGGGGCACCTGGGTGGCTCAGTCAGTTAGGTGTTCGACTTTAGCTCAGGTCATGATCTCAAGGTTCTTGAGTTTTAGACCCACATTGGGCTCTGTGCTCACAGCTCAGAACCTGAGTCTGCTTCAGATTCTGTGCCTCCCTCTCTCTCTCTGCGCCTCTCTCTCAAAAATAAATAAATATCAAAAAAATTGTAAACAAAGAAACATGCACTTGTGATGAAAAGTCTTTCATTTAAGGATAAGGAAACCTAGAATATAACACTGGATTCTTTATTCACAGTTGAACTGTACCAATGTCTAGGCTTCACATTTAATAAAAATGTGTTTTTGTGCCTTCTCTTTCACTTGGTTTGAGCAAGAGACAAGTTCTAATAACCCTGATATAGGCCACAGCAAGGACGGTGGTGTCAAGTTTTTCTTAAAAGATGCAGAAGTTCACCAGTTTCGGTAGAATTTGACTTTTATCTATGCATTGCCAGAATCAAAAATTTCACTGAAAAGTCAACTCTTTATACCAACTGCTGGGATGAAATAATTCATCCTTCTTTATATCAAAATTCATCAGTAAGAAGCACTTGGTTGCAAATAAAAGTGATATTTCAAATAAGTATCAACCATGATGATAGTATAATAAATGTACAAATACATATGCAACTCAAATATTTAAATATTCATTTCCTTTTAAGCCAAAAGTAAACTATTTTCTAAGTGAAATACATTGTTCATCAAATCTTCTAATGATTGCTGAAGTATTTGTTGATTTTTATAAATTGTTGCTGTGATTTTGTTTGACACAGACATCGCTAAGTGATGTCCTTATCTGAGCCATAATTTATTGTGGTGAACCATGTCAACTCTTCCAAAACCTTTTCCAATTAGTTGACAGCCATTCTATGATTTGTGGTCTTGATAAGTAGAGAATTTCTGTAAATTTCCCAATACTGTTATCTGATAGTTGCTCTGTGAAACTTCGTCCACTGTTCTCTGCAGCCCCAGGAGGCTAAACTGGGGGAAAGGAGATGAAAGAAGAGAAGAGCTCATTGAGGGAGAGCTCTAAAGAGTAGCTGGGTTGATATCAGTGGCATAAGCATTACCTGGCCCTGCCTACTAGGATAAGTAGGTGAACACTAGTGAGCCACCAATCTTTATGTCCTAGCCTACCTCCTGTAAGACAGCCTCAGCAATCCAAGAGCACTTCCCTAGGCCAATCTCAGAGGAGCTTAAGGTAGAGAACAAAAACATGGAAGGAGAAGATATTTGGGACTCCAGCGCCTCCCATTCCTGTCCCAAGTGTAAACCAGAACCCACCCTGCACAGAGCCCTCTTCTAGCCCAGGGATGCGTGACCTGCACAAGTAAAGTTATTTAACAGGCCACACTTGAGCTTCTAAAAGTACAGAGTACTTCTTGAAAACTCCAAAACAAAGCTGTGTTGCTTTCTAGGGTAAAGAATGAGCTAGCAAAAAAAAAAAAAAAAAGTGCTTTCGTAGGTTTTCAGACATCACCATAACAAAGAAAACCGTCTTCCAATGGTTAATGCAACATTCTAAGACAATAATTAATTTGCATGCCCTCAAGAGGCTCTGCTCTTTGTTATTCTGCTCTGGAATCCTCATTAAGTTGGCTTTTCTTCCTCATGCCTGTCACCTCAAAACCATACCACGGATTCCATAAGTCTGAACATCACACAGCCAGGAGGAAGGAAGGAAGGAGGGGCAGAGTCCACAATGTCAAGAGATATCTATGTGCACCTTCCTATTATCAGAAGTGATAAATGTTAGACCTCCCTTTCCAAAGGAGAATCACCGAGAACAAAGGCCACAAAACACAAAAGGAGTTGGTTATTCAGGTTTATTTTAGTTCGGCCAGACGGCCCCTCCCCGAGTACCCAAAAAGTCCTCGGAAGAGAGCCTCGCCTAGCCATAGCTCAGGGTTTATACAGGGAGAGGGGAGAAGCCGGTGTACAGAAGCGAGAATTTTGCGGTTAGAGGTGGGGTTGCTTAACAGTTGCTTGAAGAACATGTTCGACTATTCTAATCACAATGTTCATTAAAGATTTACATCTCAGGGTCTTGCTGGAGCCAGGAGGAGCTAGGTTGCTCAACCTTTGACCTTTTACCTGAATAGAGTTTGGTTGGTATTTCCTCATTTGCAAGCCCCTCACCTTTTGGCCCAAGGGAGTTTTTACAATAAATATTTCCTGAAAGCTTCTCAGGAAACCTCCTTCCATCATAACTTTATCCAAAGAAAAAAAAAAAAAAAAGAAGTCTGAAGCACAGTCATATACAAAAAGGTCCAGAGGAAAGGTATCTTACTGTCTCCTTTAGACCAATTGTAACTTAACCTTCTTGAACCAGGGGAATGGGAAGGCTAACTTCCCTAAGATCCTGAGCTGCCTATTATACAAAATGAGGATTCTGTTAAGAAAAGAAAGGTGGCAGCTGTCAAATGGGATCTGCCACATTAGATTTTTTTTTTTGCAGATGTATTTGCAACTATTATTGGTACAACTATCACTATTATTACCACTATTAGTACCATCATCTTTCATGAAAGCAGTGCACTTTGGCAGGAAATTCATTGTGCTAAATATTATATTTTTTAAAAGCTTATTTATTTATTTTGAGAGAAAGAGAAACAGCATGCGAGTAGGGGAGGGGCAGAGAGAGAGGGAGAAAGAATCCCAAGCAACTGGGCTGGCAGCGCAGAGCCCAATGTGGGGCTTGAACACACAAAAACTGAGATCAAAACCTTAGCCAAAACCGAGTCAGACGCTTAACTGAATGAGCCACCAAATGCCACTTTACTTATATTTTAATTAATTTATGCGATAATTTTCAAAGACAGAAAAGGCCAATAGAATTCATAGAGTTAGACAGTGCTTGATTTCATCAATGATCTGCATGATTTCATAGCCCAAGTCACTTCATATTCTGGTCATGACCCATATTTCTACACATGGATAAATCTTAAAAACAGCCATCCTCACAGTTAAGTCTTGGAATTATTCCTATTCTTTAATTTCATGCAGAGGGATGCTCACTGAAAATGGATGTAACTCATTACTCTACCTTTTTACATAATTGTCTTTAAATTGTGTCAAGATGGACATTGCTTTTATTAAGGTCTCCAAAAGAAAGGATTTCAGCAATGCTATTAGGAGTGACTATAGCACAGGAGTTCTCTTCTTAGGAGAATTAAATAAAATAATACATGTGAACTCTACTATACTAAAGCTTGTCACAGAATAAGTGACTAATGAATGAATGAATAGAATTCAAAGACACAAAAAGCTGTTACTTTGGACCCTTCTGGTGCTACTAAGCAGCACACAGAAAAAATGGAGGCAGGTAATTTTTCTACAAATTTTGAAGATAACAGGCAGGCATCTTGATTTTGAGTTTGGTTTGAGGGCTCTTGACCAAAAATCAAAGTTTAATACATAAATTCCCTGTAGCCTTCATTTTTTTATACCTATATCAACACTTAACAAAGACTATTCAGCATGATCTGGATTTTGATAAATTGACTACATTTTGAAATAAATGTGGTGTTAAGCCATGTTATTTTAAATAATTAAAGTTAACATTTATTCACCATTTATTAAATGCCAGGTGATGTGCTAAGCAATTTAAATGCACCTTATTTAGTTATCACGATAACCCTATGAAGAATTCACTGAAGATAGTCACTAGAGTTTTATCTGGCCCAATAAGTAACACAAATGTCTTATCATGCCTGAGTTCAGAACTGTAAGATAGATGATGGAATTAGACAGACAGAAATAAAAGGTCATTATCATATATCAAGCTGATCAAAGAACAGGATTTTGGATCTGGAAAAAGCAGTCCCACTCTGTCACAGATAGCATTACACCTTGGTTACCTCTGGAGGGTTAGGCTCCTTCAGTGACAAGACAGTGAGCTGATCAGAGCACACACTCTCTGAAGACTAGAAGATCCAGAGGAGACAAGATCCATAAGAGAACTAAGAGGTACCTGTAGGCATTCCTTGTTGCCTATTCACCAATCAGAGAAGTTTCCTCTCTTAGATCTGGTTCCCTGGAAGGAGACTCTGAAATAGAGATTTATTTGCAGGAGATTTGTTGGGAATTTCCTGGGGGTCAGCGTATGAGGGGTGGGGTTGGTGGGTATTGAGGGAAGCAGGACTGGGCAGACAAGTTGAACTTCAATACAATTGCAACTGAGGCCTCTGCGGATCACCTAAGGAACATTGGAGCAGGGCAGACTGGCATATAACATCTTGTGTTGAGGCAAGAAGCCCAGATCTTTGTACCCTATGTTGACTAGTCATGACTAGTCTCAAGCTGCCCCTGAGAGGTGACAGAACTTGGGTAAGGCTGCTCTTTTCAGTTACAGGTCATTCTTAGAGCACGACTTAGCTGTGAGCTGTGACCAGTCAGCGTCCTTGCAGGGAAAGAAATGAATATGTTAATCCTAAGGGGGAGACTTAGGCTGAGCAGAACAGCCTTCCTTAGGTGAAGGAGTCATAGTGAATTTCCAGTGGAGCTTCCTCTGTATGGGAACAGAAAATAAAGGAAAAGGAGACTCCCCAAGAATGGATATCACAATTATGGTTTTTTTTTTCCTATTTTTTTTTCAAATAGTTTATTGTCAGATTAGTTTCCACATAACACCCAGCGCTCATCCCCACAAGTGCCCTCCTCCATGCCCATCCCCCCTCCCCCCCACATCCATCAGTCCTCAGTTTTTGTCAGCATTCAAGAGTCTCTCATGGTTTGCCTCTCTCCCTTTCCCCCCCATTTCCCCCCTTCTTCTCCCCCTTGTTCCTCAGTTAAGTTCCTCCTGATCCTCCTATACGTGCAAACATATGATATTTGTCCTTCTCTGCCTGACTTATTTCGCTCAGCATAACACCCTCAAGGTCCATCCATGTTGCTACACATGGCCAGATTTCATTGTTTCTCATTGCCATGTAGTATTCCATGGTATAGATAAACCACATCTTCTTGATCCATTCATCTGTTGATGGACACTTAGGCTCTTTCCACGTTTTAGCTATTGTGGAGAGTGCTGCTATGAACATTGGGGTACATGTGCTCCTATGCATCAGCATTTCTGTATCCCTTGGGTAAATTCCTAGCAGTGCTATTGCTGGGTCATAGGGGAGTTCTATTGTTAGTTTCCTGAGGAACCTCCACACTGTTTTCCAGAGGGGCTGTACCAGTTTACATTCCCACCAACAGTGTAGGAGGGTGCCCGTTTCTCCACATCCTCGCCAGCATCTAGAGTTCTCTGATTTGCTCATTTTAGCCACTCTGACTGGCGTGAGGTGGTATCTCAGTGTGGTTTTGATTTGTATTTCCCTGATGAGGAGGGATGCTGAGCACACGTTTCATGTGTCTGCTGGCCATCTGGATGTCCTCTTTGGAGAAGTGTCTGTTTATATCTTCTGCCCATTTCTTCACTGGGTTGTTTGTTTTTTGGGTGTGGAGTTTGGTGAGTTCCTTATAGATTCTGGATATTAACCCTTTATCTGATATGTCATTTGCAATTATGTTTATTTTTAAATGAGTAAAAATTAATGAGAATACACGGCAAGTGGTAAAGATGGGAATTACAAATAGTCTGAACCTATTCTGCTATATTGCCTTTTGCTACAGAACTTGGATACTAAGTAGTTTATAAGAAAATATGAGGAAATTTTAGACTTACTCTGATATATTATAAATGATATCCTGAGTTGGAAATAATTTGACTCATGATAAAAACTAAAAGGAATTTTCAGCACAGGTTACTTGGCCAATAGTATGCATATAAGCATATCTCTGAATATTAGTACTAAGACTTTTTATTCAAATTTGATATCATATTATGCTGACTCTTGACAGTTATACTGGTTTTAGAACATTCTCTCTTTGGGGCATCTGGGTGGCTCAGTCAATTAAGCATCTGACTCTTGATTTAGGCTCAGGTCATGATCTCATGGTTCTTGGGATCAAGCTGCGCATCAGGCTCTATACTGATAGTGTGGAGCCTGCTTGAGATTCTCTCTTTCCCTGTCTCTCTGGCTTTGTCTCTCTCTCTTTCTCTCTCTCAAAAAAATAAACATTTTTTAAAAAGTTCTCCTTTTGCACAGAATCAAAATCTGCCTTTCTATAAATAATGCACACTGTTTATAAATATTAATTTTATTATCCATGGAGCTATTAAATATAAATGTCTATACTCTATCTAAGATCTACAGTAAATCAGAGCCTCCTTATTTGGAATGTAAATTCTGTTTACTTTTTTTTTTTTTAAGTTTCTTAGTTAATCCTAACCTTTCTCTGGGTTAAGCATCATTGTGCTGGTGTGACACATATTTAACTTCTTTTTTTATAACATTGAATGGCCATTTACTATTTGCATGATACATGAATTTCCTTTTACATATTATAAATGCATATGATCCAATATAAATTTTCTAGGTTAAGCAAGCATGTTCTTTCAAACAATACTCTGAAATTATGGTTTATATATTCTTCAACATCCTGCTACCACAATTCAATCTCCGGTGCTCCAATTTAAAAATATATTTTTGCCTTTTAACAACATAATACTACATTAAACACAAAATACTATAGATTTGGTTTAGGTTTTCCAGTATCTGTGCATATCAAGTACCATGAACTTATGATTCTAATTTCTAAAAGAAAGGAAAAATGAAAAGTCTAGCTAAATACAATTTTCAACTTACCACAATTCTTTACTATATTTAAATTGTGAATCCACAGAACACACTGTTTGATATTTTAAATCCATTTAAAATGTTTACTTTTGTAGCCAAATTATAGTCACAGTCACACTAACACATTGTAGGCATATGAGGAAATTGTTGGGCAACATGGATGCCCACTAGAATGTAAGGTACATGTGGATGAGACTTGATTCTTTGGTTTCTGTCTGCGCTCCCAGCACCTACAACAGTAGCTAACACATAGTCCATGCTCCATCAAAATTTTCATTGCCTTAATAAACATAAAGTTGCATATATAGAAACAAATCAAGTATATGCAATAAGCATTCCTCTTTTCTTCCCCAAAGAGACTTGAAACTATTTATCAGAGTAACTATATTTTGGGAAGGGACAATACATAGACCATTCCAAGGCTGATGAATACACAGACCATTGCAGGTCTGAGCCATTGCTGATATCTGAGATCAAAAATTTAATCACAGACTTTGGTTATGTCAGGTGCTAATGGAAGTCAATTAATAAGTTGATGTCTCAGATCCATTTCACATGATCCAAAGGGTCCATGGACCCACCTTGTAGTTACTCCCCTAGTCCCTAAATGCATGATTGGAATAAATATGCTTGGCAGCTGGCAGAATTCCCATATCAGTTCCCTGAAATAAAATACACAATAATATGGTAGAAAATGCCTTGTGGAAGCCCCTTAAATTGCACCCCATTCACCTGCCAAAATAACAAGTCAGAAGCAATCCCACAGCCTTGGTGGAATCAACTATAGTTTGTGTTACTACCAAAGACTTGGCAAATAATATGGCATTTTATATTTTTTATTTTTTTAAAAATTTCTTTATGTTTATTTATTATTGAGACAGAGAGAAACAGAGCATGAGTGAGGGAGGGGCAGAGAGAGAGGGAGACACAGAATCTGAAGCAGGCTCCTGACTACGAGCTGTCAGCACAGAGCCCATCGAGGGGCTGGAACCAACAAACCATGAAATTGTGACCTGAGCCTAAGTCAGATGCCCAACTGACTGAGCCACCCAGGCGCCCCTAACATGGCATTTTAAAAGCCCATATTATGGTCATGATGGATAAAGGAGGAGAAACCATATTCAGAATGTACATTAATTCTAGTTGCAATCAACTTTTGTTCCTCCAAAGTGGAAAGGATCTGATATAATTAACCTGCCATTAGGGGGACTGATTAGTCTGCCTGAAGAATAGTGACCTATCAGTTAGCATGGATCTCTGATTCTGGTAGGCTGACCATATAGGAGGAGCTGTAGCTAGATTAGCTTTGACAAAAGGGACCCATAATGGTTAACTCATAATTGTCTACACTCCTGTTACATGGATTCTCTGTTCATGGGCCCATTAGGCAAATATTGAAATGGCTAAGAATATCCATAGAATAGATTATCTTAATTCTTATTTCAACAGCATTTTCTAGATATTGTAACCAGTCACCACTTTTAAGGTTGTATGATGAATTTCACATAATTAGAATAACCTGTTGAGTTAGGACACTGGCTCCAATGTGAACTGCATGAGATACCTCTTTGGCCCAGCTCACATTCTTTTGGCCCACCTTTTTACTCCAGCCTTGCTGTTATGGCCCTCAGGGGACTCAGCTATGGGTAGGTGTAATCTGACAGCATGCTACCTCAACTATGTTGTATAATTCCTGCTTTTTGTCCTGTAACTTCTTTAAGCCAACCAGTTACAGTACCTGCATGATCCCTCTCAGCTATTCTAATGTGCACACCTCAGTGAGAAGGAATTATTACACTATGGCAACCCTTGACCAATGGGAAAAAGGAACCTGTGGACAAATACTTTCTTCTTCTGTCCCGTGGGAAGGCAATTCTGAGGTTTTACTCTATGCAACTCAAAAAGTCCCCAGCAAGATCAATCCTCTGTTGTCCATTGCAGATACTAGGTGGTAACACATCCTTAAATAGGCATTTGCTCCTATTTCACTATTTCACTCTTTAGCCCTTCTCCTACTCCTATTTTCTAGGTCACTGCCTAATATAAATAATCACCATTTTGAAAGCCTTTGTCTCTGGCTCTGCGTTTTGGAGAAATCTAAACTAAGACACAGTCTTTTCCAGTTTATAGACAGAAGTTCAGAAAGAGAGCAGAAGACCTTGTTCAATTGAAAGGAAGGGAGTCAAGATAAAAATGGCAATAGTGGTTTCAGATTCTGTATCTCCCTCTCTCTCTGCCCCTTCCCCATTCATTCTCTGTCTCTCAAAACTGAATAAATGCTAAAAAATTTTTAAAAAAATGGCAATAGTGTACAAAAAGGAAACAAAACTACAAAAGCTTTTAAATTTTGCCTTGAGATGACTTCATATTTTTTATTTGTGGGCCTACAACAAAAACAACAAAAGTCTCATGTCCAAATACTGAGAAATTAATAGGATTATGGCTCTCAACACAGGTTACTTGATACAACCTAAAATATGGAGTTACTCCTTCATATTTTTTTCTTTCTCCATTTCCTTGCCATCTCATTGTGTACAACCCTGCCCACAGATATCTTGGTATCAGAGCTCATACTAATTTCTTCCTTTAGAGTTCCAAAGCCCCTCTTCTCATTTCAGGCTCTCAGTATCTCATACCTGAACTTTCTTATTCCAATGCCTCTACCACTACTCTAACATTATGTCTAAAATACCATTCTGATTATATCGGTGTCCCAAAGCTTCATGGCCTTTTTTGCTTCAGAATAATGTAAACAATCTCTCATACAAAAATAATAGTCACATACAAAATGTCAGGCAGTCTAGTCAGGTACTAGAAATAAAATGCTGAGCAAAGCAGTGTGTCAACCTTATCACCTATATGTTAAATATTATCTCTTATGACTCCTAAAATCTATAGTCTAATTCAGTTAGCTAAATGATGCTTTAGTCTCAGGAAACATGATATTCACGTGTCCATTTTAACTGTTTCTGAAAAGAACTACTCCCTGCTTATGTTAAGCATACTCTTTATTCCTAATATGTACCTGGTCTGACCAGATTTATCTGACTGCAAGTACCATTTCCTTCCTCTGAATTTTTACTATAATCACTGTCCTTAGCATTTATCTAACCCTATGTGTGCACAAGCACCTGACAAAGACTGATGCTTTGCACTAAAGCACTTGTTACATATAGTCTTAAAACTTGCTCCTTGTCATGTTAATATTTTCCTCACTGATTTATAAATTAAATACTATCTTAGGTTCATTTTATATTTGTATGAGAGTTGTGATGTTTCCTTTCTAAAACATCCTTTAACACCATGTTTTACAACTCAACCTTGGGCAATGTTGTCTCTCATTCATTAAAGCTTCTCCTCTCCCCCTGCTTGGGCCTGCCTTGTGTGAAGAAATGTGCAATGGGGAGGTGGTGAAGGGCATAGTGTCCTCTTTCATTATTTGCCCATTTTGTTCCTCCATCTCCCCCCCCCCCACCTTATTCACTTTGGCTCTTGATTCCTCCATAGGAGTAGGTAGGAAAAGAAGAAGTGAAGGTCAGGAAAGTCCTTGCTTGACTAAGGTTATCATCTATCTTGGGGCCATAGTCAACTGGAAGCCTGTTTCATATCTAATCATTTGGGGAGTACTCAGAGACCTTCCTGGGGATTTATGACTGTAGCTTCCTTGGTGTGGGTGACACCTTCTTTTGTTGCTCCAGTCTTCAAATTGTCCACCGTTCTGTGGGGCCCTCTTGCACTCCAGGTGGTCCTGTTGGGTGGTGCGCCCTTGGAGAAGTCTCCTCATGTTTCCTTTTGGGGTCTATATATGCACACATCCATTTCACCCAAATTCTGGAAGTGTAGGGCTATTTCTTTTTCTGCTGCAACAGACCCACTTCAGGCAGAAGTCACATGCCAGGCCTTACATTAAAAAAAAAAATTCTAGGGAAAACAAACTAAGTCCTCGAAATGAGTGGTTTTTTTTTTTAATTTTTTTAAAAATTTATTTCTGAGAGAGAGAGACAGTGTGAGCCGGGGAGGGTCAGAGAGAGAGGGAGACACAGAATCCGAAACAGGCTCCAGGCTCTGAGCTAGCTGTCAGCACAGAGCCCGATGTGGGGCTCAAACCCACGAACTGTGAGATCACAACCTGAGCGGAAGTCAGACGCTTAACTGACTGAGCCACCCAGGCGCCCCTTGAAATGAATGTTTTAAGGACCTTCACCTGGTGTCAAGGTTAGGCAGCCCCAAAGCCTATTTTCTCTCAGTAGGATGCAGGAATCACTCAATGCACTTACAAGTCTCTCTGAAAATAGTCACATTCTGACTGTTCTCAAGAACTCTTAGTTTTCTAAGTCTCTTATGTAGCCTGAATTTAATGTGGGTAATAAGCTAACCCTGAGAGAATTTTTTTTTTTGGCCACCCCATCGCATGTCCTGCATTGATGGTTAAGCATGTCAATGTAGATCTAGAGGTGTTTAACAGTTTAACATCTATTTCTCTCATTTCGGAGAACTCAGCTAAAACTCCAAATTGAAACCATTTTAACATCCCTTCATGCATACATAAACACACATTGTTTGTTTTTAAAATAACAGGTAATCTACATATGGTTACACAACCTGCTCTTTTCACTTACCATATCTTGGAAGTCTTTCCAAATTTCAAATTTCTTTTGGTCAATAATTCTAGGCACAATATAGTAATGGTTTAGGGATATCAACATATATAGACCTCTCTGATCCATAAATAAAAAGTCATTAGAAAGTTTTGCAGGCTTTAGGAGGACTTTTCATTTTCCATAATGAGTGTCATAGATGTCACTGGTGAGATTAAAAGCTTAACTATTTATTAACTGTGAATGTCAGGATTATCATATGAATGGCAGGCAAAAAACAGTTGTAAAAGATTGAATCTAAGACAACTGAGTATCTAGACTAAAATGAGCACCTTGTACAGAAAATGTGGACCAAGGGCTAAAATTGTGATTTCAGAAAATATCAATATTATGTGTATGTTCTGAGTTGCAACAAATGGGGAGAAAAATAGTTATTCATTTTATTACCTTTAAGGCTCCATGCAAAGTGTTTTGTGCATAAGATATTATTTAATCTTTATGCCAGTCATAACTTATGACTATCAGATGGTCATATTTGCCTATTTTTTTTTCTTTCTTTGTTTGAAAAAAACTAGAAAACTCCTAGTGCTGCCAAGTGACCTCTGCTGTGAAGTCTCACTTTCTAGGATAGTCCAATCAACCTCAGAGGGACTGGGATCAACATCCAGGAAAGCAACAGTGGCCTCAGCTTTATCTTTTAATTTTTTTTTTTTTTTTGGTAACAAATTTGTTTTAAGGAGGAGATTCTTAGCATATTTGTAAGCAGCAGCACTAAAGAGTGCTTAGGCATATTGCCTTGGAGATTTACCATCTCAGATAAACTGAGAACCCCCTCAGTTGTATAGGGGCAGTGAAAACAAAATGTTCCTTTCTCTTTTCTTTTTTCATTAAGCATGAAGCCACCAGTCTCCAAGGATGGGACCCCTCATATCCTACCAGGTCAAGGGACAAACTATATCAGCAGTAGGACAAGCAACAATAAAGAGATTTGTCTGAAGCAACATTGAATCCTCCTGGGTGCCAAGGCTCCCATGAGAAGAGCACCCCATACTGTGTTGCCAGTAGCCCCATACAGCTTCTCAGGAGATACTGTGCCCAGAATTTTTTCAGAGATGCTCTCTAGAAGTACAAGCCACTGTAAAAATTTGCTTATGGAGAGAAAACAACCCAGTCTGACCAATTGACTTCACCATTGACTTCAGTGCTGTTGGGTCAATGGATCAGACTTACCTCCAACACAATCATTCTAGAATAAGTCTCCACTCACTCTTTTCAGGGATCCTTTGCCTTGCATGTTAGCCGATCAACCTAATTGCCCCTTCCTGAACGTGGCATAAAGCATTAAACAAGATCCACAGGATCCAGTCATATATCCCAGAATATGGCTAATCTTTCCCTAAAATTAAATTTGATTGAATGAGGTATACTATAGAAGCAAGTGCCTTAGAGATCCTCTTACAATTTAGATTAGAACACCATGGTAATATATGGCACACACAGCATAAAGCTGTGACAGCTGAAGCACAAGCACAAGCATATTTCCAAGGAGCACTAATTGATGAATCCAGTTAATAATGCAAGTGCAATCTAGGGGTATGCCCCTCCACTGAACACCAAGTCACCCTGCTCACTGTACCAACTGTCTCAATTGTATACACAGAATTTTAATTTATAGAGGTTACTGAGGGACATACAGAAAGGTCAATGACATTTAAAACAAAGAGTTAATTGCTCACAGTTAAGAAGATGAAGCATTTCACATCATGCAGGGCCACATGGGAGTCAACAAGTATGGTCAGAAGACAGGAGTGATAGGTTAGCATGGTTTAGAACCTTTATTGCTATAATGGTGGAACGTTGTCAGGTAGGCACTTTCCCTACTGGGCAGGAAATGAAACATAAATGTTGGGGTTTGTGGTTGGGGAATTTATAATATAATTTTTACTTGTGGACCATATGGGAGATATAAACATCTTTAACTATTCGTTTGGTCCTGTGATCACAATTACAAGATCTATAAAAGTTGGTTAGAACCCAGGATACCCAATGAAAAGCAGCTTAAATATTATACGTTTATTATCCCATATATTAAGAGCTCTGAAGGCTGAGAAATTCTAGATTGGTAAAATGCCTCTGCAACATCATTAAGCCTCAGGGTCTCCCATCCACAACAAGCGTCAGCATGTTGACTTTTTCCCTCCAGTCTGTCTTTATCAGGATCATAAAACTACTGCCACATCTCTAGGACTCACATTCTTTTAAGTTTTGTATCAAGTACCTTTTTTATTGAAGAACTTCTTTGCCTGAAGTATCCAAAAATAAGGTTTTCTTAGCATGGAAAGTGGTATAGATAGTTGCTGAATAGGCAACCAATGGTACCTGCTATAACCAATGTGCTTATATTGTATCTTTACTGCCAAGTTGTTTCCAATGCCTAGGAGTCTAGAAGATCTAATCCTTGTGGACAAGGGATAAGGACTGTGAAAATGAGAGTGTCTTGCATGTAGTTAAGATGATTAAGACCATGAAGATATATTTAAAACAGAATCATAATTCCTCCCCCGAATGGTGCAGAATGTGTGAAATGAAAACTCTAGTAAAATCTAGGATTTGTGAGTATGTGCTGAATCTATATGACAATATATTTATCTAATTAGGGTAATTCACTAAAAGCAATAAGAAATAGTGACTTTAGAATCAAACAGAAAATATAGAGGTTATTGGATTAATTCTTTCAGTCTTGATCAATTTTTATGATAAAGTAGATGATCATCCTGAGTAATACAGGATGTTATAAACAGGTTTGATCACTAACATAAAGCTTTAAATAAAGTCTTGTCTATAATTAATATGGAAACATATTATAATTTTTCTTTTGTTTAGGTTTAGCTATTTGCCTCCTAGACCGTGAGATTGTTTGTTTAATGGCATTTTTTATAAGGGCCCAAAACAGCAATTTGTGTAATTTATATACTTGTGTATTACCCAGAGAGATAACTTCTTCAGTAGGAATTATTCCTTTATTGTCAGGATTTAAGAAAGCATATTAAAGGCAAGTGTAGATTCTTAGAAACTTCATGAAATCTTTCTCTAAAACTTCCATCAGAAAGAAAGTCAGATTTCATTAAAGAAAGGGACTTTTAATCATCTTCAAAGAAATAAAGCAGTTGCTCAGTTCCACAGCAGGGAGAGATGCCTTCCCCCACAAAAAGTCTACATTTAAATGTAAAACCATATAGCATT
This sequence comes from Crocuta crocuta, assembly GCF_008692635.1. Classification (NCBI taxonomy): domain Eukaryota; kingdom Metazoa; phylum Chordata; class Mammalia; order Carnivora; family Hyaenidae; genus Crocuta; species Crocuta crocuta. Next base: position 4,519,436 of record NW_027531873.1, on the reverse strand, counting down.
TCAACTCTTGAGAGCTGTTCAAAAATACCAAGTGTATTGCTAGGAAAATGTGAGCTCTATACTATGTTAAGATAGTTTATATGCCAAGATATGCAAAAGGAAAAAGGTAAAAGCTCAGTTTAAATTTCTATCCATTGTTTCAACATAGTTGCTCTGTTAAGACCAAAAATACTCCAACAGCTATAAATCAGTCGGTATAGAATATAATATGTCCTTTATATGAACTGTTTATTGATGAATGGCAAATGAATGGAAACTGAAGACTAATTTTAATAATAATAAAATAGACTGTGGTTGTTTTACACTAAGTGTGATAAGTTTATATTACACATCAGTTTGCATCACTTAGAATCCAGTTACAAAAAGAGAAACCATATCAGCCATTAAAAAAAAAAATGAATCTAACATAGAGGATTGATTATCGAGATGTTGTAAGACTTAATACGCAAAAACACAGAGAAAATAAGTGTGGCAAACAGCTACCAGTGCCTTGGATTGATTAGGAGAGAAAATGGAGGAGTTTGAAGTTCTCAAAATGTAGTACTTCAAATAAGGAGCCTCACAAATCTAGGACTCTGACTTATGTGAAGGAGTATGACCCAAACATGGGGGTGTCTCAGGAGCTCAGGGAGGAAGACTTTGGAACTGGAGAATCTCTCCACCTCTCTCTCAAACCTCTTCACTTTTCTCCCTCTACACTCCTATTTTCCTTTCTTTCCTTGTTATATGCATTAAATTCCATAAAATACTTTAAAAAATTAATCTCAATCTAAAATCTTTAGCATACAATATCAATTTTTAAAATCAAGCTCATTTGGGGCGCCTGGGTGGCTTAGTCGGTTAAGCGTCCGACTTTCGCTTAGGTCATGATCTCGCGGTTCGTGGGTTCGAGCCCCGCGTCGGGCTCTGTGCTGACTGCCAGCTCAGAGCCTGGAGCCTGTTTCAGTCTGTGACTCCCTCTCTCTCTGACCCTCCCCTGCTCATGCTGTCTTTCTCTCTCTCCTAGAAATAAATAAAAAATATTAAAAAAAAAAATCAAGCTCATTTGATTCATTACAATTTTCATCTTCCAGAACATCTAGCATGGAATCAGTCTTAAATAACTCTCCCTTATATCTAGCTATCCCTCACTGAGACCCTGATCTTTCTTTTTCCAATACACATTCACTACACATTCACACACATACACACACACACACACAAATCTGCTCCAGCATGTCCCCCCATCTCAGTAATTGTTAATTAATTCTCCCCATTGCTCAAGCTAAGAAATTTGGGAGTTCTTCTTCACTCTTCTCTTTCTCTCATACTATGTATTGAATCTACATGGAAACCATAGCCTCTATCTTCAAGATATATCCAGAATCAATATACGTCTTGCCACCTTCACTGCTATATCCAAACCACCGTCACCTATGTTCTAGATTTTTGTCGTAATTACCTTGTTTCCCTGATTTCATCCTTGCATGATTACATCAGAGAGATCCCTTCAAAATATAGGGCTGATTACATCTCTCTTCTGCTCAAAATCCATCCTTCTTTCACTCAGTGTATAAAACAAATCTTTACAAATCCTACAGGCCCTGCACTCTCTGATTCCTTATTGACACATTACACAGATGGACCTAATGGATACATTCAGAATGTTCCATCCCAAAACAGCAGAATACACATTCTTTTCAAGTTCACATGGAACATTCTGCAGAATAGATCACATATTAAGCCACAAAACAAGACTCAATAAATTAAAAAAGACTTAAATAATATCACTTTCCTTTTCCAATCATGTGGTATAAAACCAGAAATAAATCACAAGAAAAATCTGGAAAATACAAATATGTGGACGCTAAATATATTTAGTATGCTAAGTAACATGTGACTAGACAATGAATGGGTCAACCAAGAAATCAAAGAGGAAATCACAAAATACATGGAGAAAAATGAAAATAAAAACACCTGGGTCCAAAATCTTTGGGATGCAGCAAAAGCTGTTCTAGGAGGGAAGATGATAGCAATACAGGTCTACCTCAAGAAACAAGAAAAAAAATCTCAAATAAACAACCTAATCTTATACCTAAAGGATCTTGAAAAAGAACAAAGCTCAAAGCCAGTAGAAGAAAGGAAATAATAAATATTAGAGCAGAAATTAATGGAGGCTTAAACTATAGAACATATCAATGAAATCAGGAGCTGGTTATTGGAAAAGCTAAACAAATTTTGATACACCTTTAGTCATTCTCACCAAGAAAACAAAGAGAGAAGACTCAAATAAAATCAGAAAAGAAAGAACAGAAGTAACAACAGACACCACAGAAATACAAAGGATTTTAGAGAATATTATGGAAGATTATGTGCCAACAAATTGGACAACCTAGAAGAAAAGAAAAATTTTCTAGAAACCTATAACCTTTCAAAACAGAGTCAGGAAAAAATAGAAAATGTGAACAGACTGATTTACTAGCAATGAAATTGAATGAGTAATCAAAAAAGTTCCAACAAAGTCTAGGACCAGACGGACAGGACAAGTGAATGCTACCAAATATTTAAAGAAGAGTTAATACCTATTCTTCTCAAGCTATTAAAAAAAAATATATATATATATATATATGAGAAAGGAAAATTTCCAAATTTATTCTATGAGGCCAGCATTACCCTAATGCCAAAACCAGATAAAGACACTACAGAAAAGGAAATTATAGGCCAATATCCCTGATGAAAAAATATATGCAAAAATCCTCAACAAAACAGCAGCAAACATAATCAACACTACATTAAAAAAAAAAAAATCATTCAGTATGGTCAAGTGGGATTTTTTTTCCTGGGATGTAAGCATGGTTTAATATTTGAAAATCGATGTGATACATCACATTAACAAGAATAAAAACCATATGATCACCTCATTAGGTACAGAAAAAGCATTAGACAAAGTACATCATCCATTCATGATAAACTCTTTTAACAAAGAAGGTTAGCCTCATTGCATGGCATCGGAAGTATTACAAGAATAGGGCACAAACAAAAATAAGTTTTGTGAACTCATTTTTTAAAGAAGAAAATTGTCACATTATCTAATTTTCAATTTCCATTGAGTTTGCCCAAGAGTATAAAGAGTGTTCAGAGTGTATAAAAGACATAGCTTAGGAGCACCTGGGTGGCTCAGTCAGTTAAGCATCTGACTCAACTTCAGCTCAGGTCATGGTCTCAGGGGTCATGGTTCAGCTCCACATTGGGCACCATGTCGACAGTGTGGAACCTGCTTGGGATTCTCTCTCTCTCTCTCTCTCTCTTTCTCTCTTTCATTCTCTCTTACTCTGTGTGTGTGTGTGTGTGTGTGTGTCTCCCTGGCCACAGTACTCTGTGTTTCTCTCACACAAAATAAATAAATTTAAGGAAAAAAACTATATAGCTTATTTTCAAGGACTATGCTAGCAGAGTTTCTTTTATTTGCATATAGTTCCTGAGTTGTCTACAATTATTTACAGAAATTTTATATAGCCTGGCAGTTTTCAGAGAACATATGAAGCTAAAGGAAAAGAAAATGTATCCACAGGATATTCCTGAGGCATTACAGCATTATCAACAAGTATAACTTTTCTTTATTTCTATTCAGAGAAATAACATATCCCTTTGACACTGACATTTTTTATCACTCCATTGGCTCTGTATCTTCCATACACTTATGACTCTGCAAATGCTTCGTTCAGTATTCCATATTAGGGGACAATTATTGGGAATTACAGAGATCTGTAATCTTTTCTCATTCTAAAATAATAAAGTTGCTGGTATTTCAAATACTGATGGTTTTCTTATACAGCTGAAACAACTATGTTCATTATTTGGACTGAATGGAATTTTGATATACATATTGTACTTGGTTACTTTTCAGTCATTCTACAGAATTAAATACTGTAATGCAATTTAATCTGTTCTCCAAATGTATTTCCAAACTCAATTTCATCTAGAAATTGGAATCTTGCACCTCCCTTACTTGGGTAGCCAGTAATGTTACATAGAGTTGGGGGTCGAGAATCTTCACAATTCTGACTCTAAATAGCAACATACATTTTCATACCAGACCCTCACATTTCTAATAAAGAAACGTGGTGAGATGTTTGTGTGTGTGTGTGTGTGTGTGTGTGTGTGTGTGTGCATGAGAAAGAGACAGAGAGAGACAGAGAAAAAGAGAGAGGGGGAAGAAAAAATGAGCAAGTGTGCTTCGTAAAAGTGATATGTCACATCTCAAAAATAAAGTTTAGAGCAATATAACCTTGCTATCAATAATAAATAATTATAGAATGTGCATTATGGAAGTACATTCAATCCTTTTTTTACCTTTTTTTTTTTTTTAACATTTGAGAGACAGAGAGAGACAGAACATGAGCAGGGAAGGGGCAGAGAGAGAGGGAGACACAGAATCTGAAGCAGGCTCCGGGCTCTCAGCTGTCAAGATAGAGCCCAAGGAGAGGCTCAAACCCACGGACTGCAAGATCATGACCTGAGCCAAAGTCAGATGCTTAACCAACTGAGCCACCCAGGTGCCCCAAGAAGTACATTCAATCCTAAAGCTGATATTAGGTAGATAAATATGCTTTGTTGAAATATAGTTCATATAAAATTCACCCATTTAAAGTATTCAATGGATTTTTAGAATATTCAGGGTTGTACAACCATAAACATAATCAACTTTACATGTTCATAATCTCAAAAAAGAAATCCTGTACATATTAGGGGTCATTCTCATTCCTTCAAATCCTGTCAGGCCTGCAGAGAAACTAATCTACTTTTTGTCTATATAATTTGCCTATGTTAGATACTTCATATGAATGAAATAACATGATATGTAGTCTTTTGTGACTGACTTCTCACACTTAGCATACTGTTTTCAAAGTTCATCCATGTTATAGCATTCATTATTTTTACTGTTGAATAATAATCCATGGTGTGAATATACCATTATTTGCTCATCCATTCAACCATTCATTTGATGGACAAATGAGTGGTTTCCAATGTTAGCTATTATGTATAGTAATGTTTGTTTTCATACCTGTACTGTATATATGAAATTACTGTCATAATTCTATGTTTAAACTTTTGAAGAACCACTAGACTAGTTTCCAAAGTGGCTATACCATTTTAGATTCTGACCAGCAGCATATATAAGTGTTCCAATTTCTCCATATCCTCACCAATATTTTTTATTGTCTTTTTTTTGTTATAGTCACTCCAGTCGGTGTGAAATGATATCTCATTGTGCATCTAATTAGAATTTTCCAGATGATTGAGTATCTTCTGGTGTCCTTATTGGCCAATTGTATATCTTCTTTGAACAAATGTCTATTCAAACACTTTGTTCATTTTTAATTGAATTGTCTTTTTACCATTGAGATGTAAGGTATCTTTATATATTCTATATATACATCTTGTCAGGCATATGATTTGTAAATATTTTATCCCATCCTGTGAATTGTCATTTCAATTATTTGATGATATCCTTTGAAACAAAAGTTTTCAATATTGATGAAGTATAATTTACCTGTATTCTTTGTCTCGTATTCTTGGCATCATATTTAAGAAGGCTTTGCCTAACCCAGGGTCATGAAGATTTACTTCTATAATTTTCTCTAAGAGTTTTATAGTTTTTGCTTTTGTAAATAAGTCTATAACCAAATTTTAGTTTTTGTATGGCATAAGGAAGGGGTCCAACTTCATTTTTTATATATGGATAACTGATTGTCCCAGTACCATTTGTTAACAAGACTAGTCTTTTCCCATTTAATCTTCTTGGCAATACTGTCAAATATCAATTGACTAAATGTGAGGGCCCATTTGTGGACTATCAATTCTATTCCACTGATCTTATGTCAGTACCACATAACCTTGATTACAGAAGCTATGTAACAAGTTTCTGTGTAGTGTTCAAATTGTCTGATTCCTTGCATATCTTCAGCGTATTTCTTTCATCTACTATTGAAAGGGAGGCACCAAAGTAAAGTTTTACTATTACAGTTACTGTTATGAGCTTCTGTTTAGTGTGTGTGTGTGTGTGTGTAATTATCATTTCTCCCTTCAAGTCTGTCAGTTTTTACTTCATGTATTTTGGAGCTCTGTTGTTAAGTGCATAGATGTATTTGATTGTCCATGTATTTATCAATTTAGATTTATCTAAATTTAGACTTATCAATTTATCAAGATGTATTTAATCAAGTTAGATTGATTAAAATAGAGACACAGTAGTATAAAATATCCTTCTTTATCTCTGAGGACAATTTTGTTTTAAAGTCTATTTTATCAGGGCACCTTGGTGGCTTAGTCAGTTAAGCATCTGAGTCTTGATTTCAGCTCAGGCCATGATCCCATGGTTCATGAGTTTGAGCCCCATGATGTTTGACTCTACATCAGCACAGAGTTTGCTTGGGATTCTCTCTCCCCCTCTCTGTGCCCCTCCCTGACATGTGTGCACAAACCCTTTCTCTCTCCCTCGTCCCCCCAAAAATGTCTATTTTATCCTTTGTAATATAATCACTCCAGCTTTCTTATTGCTATTTGCATGAGAGTTTTTTCCATTTTTTAAATTTCAGTCTATCTGTATTTTTAAAGTCTGTATCCTATAGACAACACATATTGGATCTTGTTTGTTTAATAGAGTTGACAATCTCTGCCTTTTATTGTTTAGTCCACTCACATTTAATGTTACTATTAATATAGCTGAATTAAATCTGCTATTTTACTTTTTGTTTTCTTTGGTTCTTTTCCTATTTCTTTGTATCTCTCAATTTTTTATTAAAAATTGGAAATTTTAGGTAATATATTGCCAAAAAAATTAATTATACACACACAAGGAGAGGGGTACAGAGAGAAGGAGAAAGGGAAAGAGGGAGAGAAGAAGAGGGGGAGAGGTGAGGAGAGAGAAGGAGAAAGGGGGAATAAGGGAAGGGAGAGAGGAACTTCAGGATTTGTTCTTTGCTTATTTATTTAGTCAATTGACCAGACTATTTTAGTGAAGTGAATAAAGTCTATTTCCCCCACAGTGTGAAGACTTTGATATTGCTCCTCAAAAAGCACAGCCTTGGCCATAAGGTTAGCCACCCTGGGACTTCAGTAGTTTTATCAGGGTTCTCTTTGACTATCTTTGCCTGATCTCTCTGGGAAGCTATCTGCCTTCACTGGTATCACATCCAGCTGTTAGGCTCTGCTAATTAATTGCCAGATGATTACCCTATTGCTTTCAACAATGTCCTGGCATAACTTGCTCTGCAGTCCAATCCAATTAAATTTGGAGTTAACAGGAGTAATTTCTGAGGCCAATATTTGAGGCTTGTTTGGAACCCAGGGAGGCTCTTCTTAGCTGCTTCTCTTCTAGGGTCTCTCTGGCAAAGTACCTAGCATGATTTAGCTTGCTGTTCCTATGTAAGTACTCACCTCTTCTCAAATGCTTAATGTCAAAATCTCCATTGTTTTCCAGAGCACGCTTAGTCTTAAACTTCCCAAATACTGTTCCAAATAATGTAAATTCCTTTAGGTGGTGCTTTAGAGCTCTCTCTTTGTATGGACTTTGTCTTCACCTAAGCAAAATCTCTGAGCCACTGCTCTGGAAGTAGGGCCATGGACAATGGCCAACTTCTCCTAAAGTGATACTTTGGCTTTAGTAGCAGAGTTTTGGATAGGAAAAGTAGCTTCTGGTTTTCTCAGATTTCTTCTAGTGTGGAACTTCTGCCCTATGAGCAAACTGGGGTGACGGTGATAAGCCTGCCCCACAGTGGATAGAAACTCTGCCCTGTGAGTAAAAACTGGACCGAGGAAGGGATCACCTCCAACATCTCAACTGCTCCTTCCTGGAATAGAGCCTCTGCAACATGGAGCAGGGAAGGATGAGAAATGCTGGTGACCCATTCCTCTAGGTGAGATATCATCATTCTCAGCTGGAAGCCAGAGGGGGAGAAAGTTTCATCCCTTTAGTTCCATCTGTTTATAGTGAAGCTTCCATTATACTGAGCTGAGAGATGGTGTGAGAGGAAACATGTCATGCCACAGACTTACTGTCCTTTCAGAATTTTTCTTGACTAAGTGGTTATTTTTAAAATGATTTTCAACAGTTGTGATTGTTTCACTGAAAAAGTCCATGGAGCTCCTCATGCCACCATTCCAGAAGAGCAACTCCCATATTAGTCTTTTGATATTTGCCCCACATGTGTTGTGGTCAGTTTTATCCATTTCCAAAGGCACAGTGATGGTCTAGCCACTCAACCACATTGGTGTATTATGTTCATAGTGACTTCCCAAGTTCCTAGGTCTTATAGATATGCTTTTCTTTTATAAAAAATTAGAATTCCCTGAAACATAAATGTTGAATTGGAGCAGGTAGAGGAGAATATGCTCTAACAAGTCATTTTCTTATTTTTTAATAACATAGAATTATATAAATGAACTACTGAAAAATATCCTGCAGAGAAACAATCTTTAACTGCAACCTCCAACTGTTTAAACCTGACAGGCATAAACTGTGACATCTATGTGAGTGGCAGTCTTTATCATGCAAAGAAAAAGAGAGTGTACACATACAACAATAGCTATCCTCCAAAGAAAGTATTTGACTTTTCACAGATTTAACAATAATGTGTAAATTTATCAAGCTGAAATTTTACAAGTGCTGGGATATAGTGATTTCTTACAGAGGTGGAGTGTTTTCATAAACTGTTTCCTTGACTAGTTTGCTTCTTAAACTAGTTCCATGCATCATTTTGATGACCAGTGAAGTTAAAAATAGAAGTCACATCTTCTACTTCCTTGTAAATATAACATTCTTGATATTTGTGTTGGTGAAGAGTAAATTCAATGAATTCTAAATCCAATTTATAGGACTAAAAATAACTTGATGTGGATTTCTGCTTAAATAGGCAACTAAAATTGGCACAAAATCAAAGGTGACTATTTCAAACAATTTGTTAACTTTGGAAATTCAGAATGGCCATACATTCTCATATGTAAATATGAGAATTACTCATCTTCCCAGGACAAGAAAACAGCATTCTTAAACATGCTTATACTATAAGCAGTGGGACTTAGTTTAACATTATCCCTTCCAAGGCCTACAGAAATTTATGCTTTGGATGAGGAACCCAACATAAATTGATTTTTCAGGGGGAGGGAAAATTTTTATAAATTGACTTAGTATATCAATACAGAAAACAATAGTTTTTTCAGTTGGATTTCTGATGCCTGAAAAATAACAAAACAGAATTCTGGTGGAAGGAATGTCTTTTTAAACCTATTCTATGTTTCTCTATTTTAAATTATACTCTTGTTAACTGCAAAGATTTCTGAGTAAATGAAATTTCCAACTGCTAACAGCTACTTCATGTAATCTGTGCTAATAGGTATTCTTCATATATCCTAACAGAAAGAGGTTTTGTTTTTTTTTTCTCACAGTTAAAACAAAGTTAATAGGATATCTAAACACTCTAAAGGAAATCTGGGGAGGAAAAGGGAACTTCCTTTTTAAAAAAATTGTTTTTAAATAAAATAAGCCATAATTCTTTGAGTGTCTTACATTGATGGGCAATTCCTTGTGACTAGATCAAACTCATAATTCTTTCATCAGGAGCTTTTAAAAAAATCCAAATTATTCTCTATCTATATCTTTGTTGGGAAGAGCTAGGAACTGTAACCAACAGTCTTTACTTAATAGTAAATGCCCCTTTGTCCATTTGATGTATGAAGGGAATGTGTCAATTTCTCCAATTAAAAATAAAATCTTGGCTTTTGTTATCAGACAAACCCAAATACAGGAGTTTGGCATTTGGATTCCCTTTACAACTAGCAGGGAAAATGTAGCATTAGGACACCCTTTGACTTTTCAGAAAACAGAAAAAATAAGGCCCATACAGACTTTATCAAAACTTCTTTCATAGAAGTATGTTAAAAAAAAAAAACATTTTAAGCATTAGCTAAAGACTTTAGGGACCAACTTAATCAAAAGGGATGAATCTAAGCCTAAACTCACAAGTGATTCATCAGGGCCTATTTTTAGGAAAATATTGAAGTAGGTGTCTTCTTTCTTTTTAGTGGAAAGGCAGCTTTTAAAAACAACACTGGCGTTTGTTATGGACTAAACTGTTATGTTAATGCCGTAGGCCACATGTGACAGAACAGTATTTGGATATGGAGGTAATTAGTTCATGAGGACGGAGCCCTCATGTTGGGATTGGTGCTTTTATGAAAAGAAACAAAGATCTTTCTTCTTCCCCCTTTTGAGGACATAGCAAGAAGGTGACCATCTTTAAGCTAGGAAGAGGATTTTCACCAGGAACCAAACTGGCCAGCACCTTGATCTTGGACTTTTTATCTTCTAGAATGATGAGAAATAAATATGCAATGTTTAAGGTACTCGGCTTATGGTATTTTGTTTTAGCAGACTGAGTGGATGGATATAATTTTAGACCCAAAATGGGGTACCTGGGTGGCTCAGTGAGTTAAATGTCTGATTTTGGCTCAGGTCATGATCTCATGGTCTGTGGGTTTGAGTCCCACCCTGAGCTCTGCGATGGTGTCTACCTCTCTCTCTGCCCCTCCCCAGCCTGTGTTCTTTTCTCTCAGTAATCAATAAATAAACTTTAAAAATTATTTTAAAAAATGTTGGACTTAAAATAAGAGCACATATGTAACTACTTAGCAAAGCACTTGCTGCATACTAGTTGATCAGCAAATGTTAATTTCTTCCCTTGACATTTTCAACCTCTCTCATACTTCCATTCAGAAGACTTCCTCCTTCCCTTCTCTTCTACCTTCATTCATTCCATCTTTATCTAGGAGATAGTACAATCAATTGCTGATAGCATAACACTTAATAGAATTTTGTGTTATGTTTCAGATAACATATTTACTTTTGAATAGCAGTCTCTGAAACAATAGCTAAAACAAAAAGCAATGATGGACATTTAAAATATGGGTCAGTGATAAAATTTGGAGGGGGGTAGCTGGACTTTCATATGCCAGTCTAATTCACTCTCCCTTCAGGGTTTTTCTTGGCCGCCACATTTTTATCATGAGTCTGTTTTTTCCTTCCTTCCTTCAACAAATATTCACAAGGTACTAATATTCCAGACACTATCATAAACTGTTAAGCTTTTGAAGTGTATGAAGGCTAGTTTCCAGGAAGGGAGATAAGTAATAAACAATATCATATTATATAAGTAAGCAATATAAGATGTTAGAAGATGGTAAAAACCATAGAAATAAAATCCATGTGAGGCAATCAAAGGGCAAGTAGAGGGTTGCAACTTGCAAGGTCATAAGTAAGTAGATTTGATAGAGATAAGATAATTCTTCAGACGTCTAAGAGAAGAATATTCCAGGCAAGGGTATCTGCCAGCACAAAGGCTGGAAGTTGAAGTGTAATAAATAAAGGAAGTGAAATAAAAGCCGGGGGTAATGGGGAGATCTGGGAGACATGGGGATTCTCAAAGGATTTAGAACAGAGGACTAACATGATATGACTCACTACTTTAAAGAACCAAAATGGATGTTGTGATCAGAATAAATCAGTTTCTCGACTTCAGCACTGTTGATATTTTGAAATAGATAATTCTTTTTTTGGGGGGGGGCTGTTCTGTGCATTGTAGAATGTTTAGCAACATCCTTGTCCCCTCCGCCTTCAACTCACTAGATATTAGTAGCTAACACCCTCTAGCTGTGACAACCAAAGTACCTCCAGATAAGGTCAAATATTCTTTGGGAAGAGGATGCAAAGTCATCCCTAGTTGGGAACCACTGCTCTAGGGAAAACAGATGAAGGCTCAAATGCCACCTCTACAAGGAAGGTCCTCCCTGATCACCCAAACTAAAAATCTCAATCAACAACCACCATCTCCTGTCACCATCCATCATATCACCTTGTTTTTGTTTTTTGTTTTTGTTCTTTCTTTACAGGAAACATCATACTCTGAGAAATTATCCTGGCCATTCATTGCTTTGCTTGCTTACTGATTCTCTTTCAACCTAATGATAATATAAATTCTACAAGATTAAGGACCTCATCTCCATTATTCACTGCTCTGCTACCCAATGCCTTGGAAGAGTCATTGCCAAGAATCACAGCTGAAATCACTTAAGATTTTAGTTAGTTTCCCATTGCCAGAGCAAGCCATATACACTCAGCAATTATAGAATGCTATGATTCTGTGATGGATATGGAAAGAGGTCTGGAGGGATTTTTAGAGGCCTCATAAAAGACTATCAAATTAACTCAGAGCAAATCTTACTGTTTGGGGTGGGGAACAGGGAGGAAGCTAGCAAAGGTCTACATGAATGACTCCTTGACCAGTTTGACACACATTTTTACCCTCTATGTTTTTTTTAGTTTTTTAAAAAAAATATTTATTCATTTTTGAGAGATAAAGAGAAAGAGAGAGGAAGAAAGACAGAGAGAGAGAAAGAGAGAACGAGGAGGGGAGGGGCAAAGAGAGAAGAGGACAGAGGATCCTAAGTGGGCTCTGTTCTCCATGCTAACAGCAGGGAGCAGGATGTGGGCCTCCAAGTCATGAACCACGAGATCATGACTTGAGTCAAAATCAGATGCTCAATCAATTGAGCCATTCAGGTGCTCCTCTAGTTCTTTTATTATTTATGTCTATGAACAATTTCTTTGGGTACTTGGGTAATATCCTATTGCTGAATAACATTTTGTGTTCTATTCTACATTGAAATTGTTTGCAATCTTTGTGTTCACCTTACCTTTCAAAGATCAAGGCTGAACATAAGGATCTCTGGGTTTGAAACAGTAAAGCTGGAGGCAGAATGCTGGTAGTGAAAAAAAGCAATAAGAAAAAAAGCAATAAAAAAAAAACATTCAGCTGCTTATTATCCATAGTGTAGTGTCTGAGTACATCAAGGTCACCTGAGTCAAGACCTTGAACACTGTTTTGTAGACCTGTGTGCATGACTTTAATTTTCACAGTAGGACTATGGTGACCCCAGAGAGGCCTCAATTAATAGTAACAGACTGGGTTTTACTAACAATCTCTTTTCACAAGAATCATAAGAGATTGAGAGCTGAAAAGATGCATTCATCACCTCATTCATCCTACAAATGTTCACTGTCTCATTGTTTCAGGCATTGAGTGAAGTACTGGGCAAAACTAAAGGTCTGCAGTTAGTTTAGTTAGAGAGCTATGAATTAGATAATTAAATATTCTGATGAGTGCTGTAAAGGGAAAGTAGAATGTTATAATGCTTTTTATGTGGGGGCTAAATCTAATCTCAGGAAATAAGAAAAAATTTCCATGCAGAAATAACATTTAAAATAAAGTCTTTAAATTGGACAGGAGCTAAAAGGTGAAAGATGAGTGTTCCAGAAGGAAGGATGATTATATATGATTACAATAATAGTCTCATGCTGGAGAATTGAAGGAACTTTATATATTCTCTATAAATAATTATTTTAGTGTTTGCCATAGACTTTAATCAGTTTACCTAATTGATCTTTTATAAAAATGAAAGATGTAGACAAATAAGCTTTAAACCCTATTAGCTTAACCTTTATTAAGAGATTATTAAGTATTAACAGGATTTTGGGAATGAGGAGATACTCAGTGGATATTTGTAAGATAAGTGAATTAATGAATGTATCCTTTCATGTCCTGATCTCTTAAGTCCATTATGAAAAGAGATTGATAGTAAAACCCAAGATTCTTATTCTTATTCTTTCACTCATAAATGAGCCATATAAAACAGTCATATTATGAAGCTTGAAGTCAAGAAAAGAGAGTCTAGGACCACCTGGGTGGCTCAGTCAGTTAAGCATCCAAGTCTTGGTTTCAGTGTCTGACTCTTAGTTGCCGGTTGGGTCCTAATTTCATGGTTTCGTGTGTTCTGGTCCAATGTTGGGCTCCCAACAGTGTGGAACCTGCTTGGAATTCTCTGTCTTCCTCTAACTCTGCTCTTCTCTCACTCGTGCTGTCTCTGTCTCTCTCAAAATAAATAAACATTCAAAAAAGAAAAGAAAAGAGAGTCTACAATACAATGGTGCTTTTCCTCAAAGGTCTTACCACATGACCTGATGTTATAAGGTACTGCCTAATGGAGAGTGGCCATTTCTTTTACATGCATTTTTGCACTATCAGCAACCTACTTCTAGCTTTACTATTCTGATGCTAGATACTCATAAAATTAGCCTTGGTCTATGAAATATAAGACAAATACAGTGATTGCAAATAATCTCAATATAGAATAGGATATAAAATGTTACTCAACAATGAAACGAAGAGAGCTGTGCTTTTGGAGGATAACTTAGCAATGATATTAGTTTAAAAAATTAGATTTGAATTGTGATAAGATGGGGGCAGAAAAAATAGGCCCATTGAAATAAACCACAGATAGATAGGGAGAACCTGAACCTGGGAAAGTGATCCAAAATGAAGGGGAAGATGGGACGGTTGGGTGGCTCAGTCGGTTTAGTATCCAACTTTGGCTCAGGTCATGATCTCACAGTTCATGAGTTTGAGCCCTGTGTTGGACTCTGTGCTGACAACTAGCTCAGAGCCTGGAGCCTGTTTCAGATTCTGTATCTCCCTTTCTCTCTGACCCTCCCCTGCTCATGCTGTCTGTCTCTCTCACTCTCAGAAATAAATAAAACATTAAAAAATTAAAAAAAAAACAAAATGAAGGGGAAGGGACAAATTTTAGTAAAACTAAAGACAGAATCAATATGACAGAACAACTGATTGGCTATTGAGATGAAGAAAGATAATAAGTGTGAATTTTAATTATATCAACCTGCTCTTTATGTAGTTAAAACATTAGGGCAGGTTTTATTTTTTATTTTTTATTTTTTTCTTAAATAGTTTATTGCCAAGTTGGTTTCCATATAACACTCAGTGCTCATCCATGCCCATTACCTGCCTTCCCCTCTCCTCCACCCTCATCAGCTCTCAGTTTGTTCTCAGCATTCAAGAGTCTCTCATGGTTTGCCTCCCTCCCTCTCTCCAACTATTTTTCCTCTTCTTCTCCCCCATGGTCCTCCGTTAGCTTCCTCCTAATCCACCTATATGTGCAAACATATGGTATCTGTCCTTCTCTGCCTGACTTATTTCACTCAGCATAACACCCTCAGGTTCCATCCATGTTGCTACACATGGCCAGATTTCATTCTTTCTCATTGTAGGGCAAGTTTTAAATATCTGTTTCTCACCCTTCCTCACCACCTCCTAAGTTCTCCCTTCACAGAAGTAGAATTATTGAGGGAAGTTGTCTGGTTGTTCTCTCGTATCAAATTAATTTTCTTCATCTCCCATATGCCAATTGTTACACAGCCTGTTCTAAATTTTGATCTGGTGCATTATTGATGAGCTCTTAAAAAGAGATTAGAACAACGATCTCCCACCTTGTTTCTGGAGAAAAAGAAAAAATTTATGCAAAAAAGAACTGATGATTTTGACTAACATGGGCCATCCAACAAATAAGTAAATCATATTTATGATACATTTTTTGCCAAACATTGTTGGATAAGTATCTCTGAAGGCATAGTGTGTATAAAGTACCACACAGTTGATTTATTTGACATTTGACTAGATCTACATTAGCATTCCATGGCTAGCACTCTCAGGTTGTGAAAAAGAAAATATTTGCCCTTAGCTAATTTTTAATTTTAAACATAAGTCTTAGTACCTCAATAATTTCTTATGTCTTAATTTCTCTCAGGAAAGAAATTCAAGAAATAATTTTGCAGTCCAGCACATTGGTCTTTTGGGGTACATTGAGAGATTTTCATTTCTCATTTCATTTTTATGCTTAGTTATTCGTCATTAAGGTAAGGTGTTTTTAATAGAATTATCTATGCCTGAATTTGAACACTTGTAATTAAAATTCAGGTTCTCTATTGCCAACATAATAAATTAAATAAGTAATGCTGATTTTGAAGTGCATAAAAATCCAACCTGTTTTTATATACTATATCTGCTAATTGACAGGCATGACCAGCCAAACTGCAAGGGGAAAAATGATTATGCTTGTAGAAATAATCTGGACTGAGTTAAAAAAAAAAACTAAATAGTAATTAATCTCTTTAAAAATTAATTTTCAAGATTTAGTAAAGGTTTTTAATCATTTTATTTTTAACTCATGGGTGAGTCATTTTTAAATTTACAAATTACTTTTATTATTGCAGAAGCAATATATACTTATAGTAGAAAGTTTTTTTTTAAAAAGTACATTTAATATTATACTACCCAGAGAGGGTAATTGTTAATATCCTGTTTCATGTCCTTCCAAATATTTTTTAATGAAATATTTTTTCCAAAATAAAATGTAATCATACTATACATGTTGTTTTGTAATGTTATTTCCTTGAGTAAACACTGCCATGTCAGTAAGTATTCTGTAATATACTTTTAATGATTAATTACCTAAAAGTTAATAACATAGTATACACCATCATGATTTTTGTAACAAATTCCCAAATTTTTGGTACTTAACATTATTTCTAAAATATAGCATATGTTATGGTAAATAGATTTGTATTGTGTGTATTTGTAATTCATTTGATTAATATAATACAGAAGACATTGTCATTGGCTTGTTCCTCTCTTTAAGAGCATACCCTGTTTTCAACTGTCACTATCAGCATCATTATGGCTGACTGCTTTTTGCAGAATTGTGTCATTCAGCCCAAGTCCATAACAGGCTTGAAGTCCCAGAAAGTAACACTTCCACAATAAGCTCTCAACCAATGACTATCAAGAGTTGATGTATAAATAGTTGATGTATAAATACCCCAACTCTCTCTCCCCTAAAATGAAATAATTCAGAGGTATTTGTTTATACCACTTCTAAGAGATTCTCCAAAGAATTAAGTTTCAGAAGCCCAGTATAGCTAACATAGACCCTTATTGACTCTCTTACACTTGAGTTTTTAGCTCTGATATTGTATCTGTGTCAACCTAAATCAGGATACTACAGTAGATTCCATGAAATGAAACTGCTGAATGAAAAAGAAAATGCATTTAAGAATTTTGATATACATTACTAAATTTCCCTATTTAAGTGATTTGCATTTCTACTGATTACAGTATTTTATCACAATCTTTAAAAGATGTTATCAGTTTTTAAAATGCCAATTTTGGGGTGCCTGGGTGGCTCAGTCAGTTAAGCGTCGGCTCAGGTCATGATCTCACGGTTCGTGGGTTCAAGCCCCGCGTCTGGCTCTGTGCTTACAGCTAGCTCAGAGCCTAGAGTCTGTTTCAGATTCTGTGTCTCCCTCTCTCTCTGACTCTCCCTTGTTCATGCTGTCTCTCTCTCTCTCAGAAATAAATAAAACATTAAAAAAATTTTAAATTACAATTTTGATAGGTAAAAAGGATTATTTTAATTAAACTTACTTTATTATTTTTTTAATTTTTTAGTCTTTATTAATTTTGAGAGAGAGAGAGTGCAAGTGGCGGGGGTGGGAGCAATGGTGAGGGAGGGAGACACAGAATCTGAAGCAGGCTTTAGGCTCTGAGCTGTCAGCAGAGTGTGATGCAGGGCTCAGTCTCATAATTGCTTGTTCATGACATGAGCTGAAGTTGGATGCTCAATTGACTGAGTCTTTACTTACTTTATCATTAATGAGACTTTCTATTTTCATATGACTATTTTCATTTATATTGCTTCATATTGTCAGTCCATATTTTAATTAGAAAAATGTTTTTAATGGATTTATAAGAGTTCTTTTAATGTTAAGTATATTGACTCTTTTTTACTCATATTTTAAAATTAGGTAGCTTAGACTTTTTACACTCATATAGCATCTACCTAGAAATGAGTTTAAAAACTCATTCTTCATATGGGCTTTGTTTTGCACACTGTAGAAAATATCTATGCTTTTATTGGTAAATATATATTAATAAATAGATTTCTTGGGAAAAAATTGCTACACTAGCTTGGTTGTATTATTAGAGTGTTAGCCAACATATTTGCTAAATACTCAAGTCTTTGTTTAAAAAAGGACTGGGGATCCTCTTGCTAGTGACACGAACCATGGATGCATTAATTATCTAACTCTAAATTACATAATCTCTCTGCATTCCAGTGCCTCATCTAAGAAACGAGAATTTATTTGCCTTCTTGCATAACATGGGACTATCAACAGGTATTACTATGTCTCTGAGGTTTTCAGATACAGGCACTATCCAAAAATAAGGGACTACTGTATTAAATCAAATTCCAAATACCAATAGGCATTTCTAGGAATAAATTAGCCTTTATTCTCCCTAACAATTCAGCCTTACTGACTATTTTTGTGATCTTATCACAAACCCTAATTAAGGCAATTCAGACCTTATTTTTTTTTTAAAGCATCTCTACTGATATATTATTATCATCTTGGGGAACTTTAAAATGTTTCTGAAACTCAAAGGCTACTCTACACAACACAGTCTGAGTTTTATTAACTTCCTCATTTATAGAATTGGCCTGCCTTTGACTGGATATCTCTGCATTAGTGACTGATTGGCCAGGCCCACTGTTCAGACCATTTATTGTATTGTTGCTAATTCACTTTCCTCATCTAACTGTCACAATAATTTTCAAACCTTGGCCAACTGCCTTTCCACTCAGGGCCAACATCTTTCATCAGAACACATGCAAACTGATTAAGCTTCAACAAGGCAGCACGAAGAAGTCAAAGGACTTGAAGCTTCATCTGCTTATCCCAGATTTTGCCTCATAGCCTGTCTGAACTCTTCTCCAATGAGGGCATTTTGAAATAACATGTGCTTATATTATCCTAAGCACTGTCTTAAGGCTAAGAAGGATATAGGGGTAGCTTCCAGAGACTTCTGGGAAAGCACACCCATCTTCCCACCCACCCATGATTCCAACCTCTAGTAGGTCAGTAGATGAAATTCCTGTCTCAACTTGTACCCTCCTGACTAGCCAGTAACATAAACATAGCTGAAGAAAATATTTTTCTTATAATTATTGGGTACTTATGACTTTCCAAAGATTGTGCTAATCACATTTCAAGTGTTACTCCATTTAATTCTTACAACCAGATGAGGTACATACTATTATTGCCTCCATTTTATAGGTGAATCAACTGAGGCATGGGGTTATTCAGAAACTCACTCAAGGCTATATAGTCAAAAGGACTGTGTTCTGAATATAGATTCTGTGTGTGTGTGTGTGTACATAAAACATACATATGTGGATATATAGGTAATATTCGTGCATGTGCACTGATAATCATTACAACATTGCTAATAATAGTGAAAAAATGAAAAACCTAAGTGCCAAATAGAGGTGGTTAAAATAAGAAACATCCAAATAACAAAATACTCTTCATTATTCATAAATGATATGGTGGGATAATATTAATGACAAAGAAATGTTTATAAGTGTTAAGTAAAAAGGCTTGCAAAATATTCATTGTAAGCTTATACTTCATAAACATGTATCAAAGTATGAGTGAAAGGATATATAACAATATGTTAACTGTGTTTATGGCTAACTAGAACTGTGGATGATTTTTTAGTTTCTTACTTTTGTCCTTTACCTAACCATTCTGCAATAGCATTTATTATTTTTATACCTAGGAAATTCTATTAAAGCTAATTACAAAACAAGTCACTTTTGTCCCAGTTCTAAAATGGACATCTCTTACAAGATAAGCAATATGGTATGGTTATTGTAGTGAGAGTTGAGCAAGTTATTTATGTCCCAGTTATCTGTAAGTAGCTGTCCAGCTCTTGCTTTGAGGTGAGGCAGCCCTCCATCTGTGATAGCTAATTAGTGATGATAGCTGCAATCTGTAACTTTGCTGTTTTGCTTAAGTGGAAATCATTTCTTTGTGGAGTGCCAGCTTGTTTTAGGAACTACACACTTCAAGGTTATTATTTTTAAGTCAAGGCTCTGAATTTAATCTAAAGTCTCTGGGGTGCCCAGGTGGTTCAGGCCAATTTCGACTCAGGTCATGATCTCGCGGTTCATGAGTTTGAGCCCCACATTGGGCTCTGCGTGACAGCTCAGAGCCTGGGGCCTGCTATAGCTTCTGTGTCTCCCTCTCCCTTTGCTCCTCCCCTGCTCATGCTCTTTCTCTCTCTCTCTCTCTCTGTCTCTCAGAAATAAATAAACATTAAAAAAATTTAAACTGAAGTCTCATTTATCAAGCAAGTAACCAAATAAACAAAGGGAAAGGAAAGGGAGAGAGAAAAGAAAGACAGAAAGAAAGTGTAGGAAATTTATTTTAGGTTAATCTTCAGATCACAAAATATCAGCATGAGGATGAATTTTCAAGGATATGTCCTTCAACTTCCCGACCATACAAATGAGAAAACTTCAGTCAGAACAAGGAGAAAAGCACCTGGTGTTCTGGCAAATTATGGATTCAGATAATGGGGACACAAATACAGAAGGGGCACTTAGAAAAGCTTAACTCTGGGCTTATTTTGTAGTCATTATTTTCACTCCTTGAAAGCCTGGAGGATTTCCACTAACATAATATGCTTGTCATAATAGTCAAAGCTAACTTTAAGTGTTTCGGTTTTTTCTGTTACATCAGTATCTAAAAGGCAAAGCCCTAGTGAAATGCTCTATCTTGAAATTTGCCCTCCAATGAAATTAATACGGATATCTGAATGAAACTCAATAGCAACTGGACATACTTCCTGAAAATGAAGACTTCAAAAAAAATCAGTATGGAATACAAAATTCAACTTAGAAGAAAATTGAGATTAAAATGTCTTTTAGGGAGCACCTGGGTGGCTCAGTCAGTTGAGTGTTCAGATTCAGCTCAGGTCATGATCTCACGGTTCATGAGTTTGAGCCCCGCATCAGGCTGTGCTGACAACTCAGAGCCTGGAGCTTGCTTCTGATTCTGTGTCTCCTTCTCTCTCTGCTCCTCCTCTGCTCATGCTCTGTTTCTCTCTTTCTCAATAATAAATATAATTTTTTTTAGAAAAATAAAAAATAAAATGTCTTTTTGTCATATACTGAGGATTAGAATCCAGAGTAGCAGAAAGTCACCCACAGAACTCTGTGTACACTTCAAGACTACTATGGTAGCCTATCTCTTTTGGACAGCTCCAACTTACATAAAGGGATGGGGCAGAAAGAACTTAGAATTTGCAGTCCAAGGGACCTATGTTGAAATTCTAGATCTCCCCATTGATAAGTATTCCAAAATTCCAGCTTTCCATATGTGTAAAAATGAGGACAATAATTCTTATTTTATGAGATAGTTATAAAAATTAAATAACATATGTGAATGCATATCCCTAACATATTCTAGGCACTAAATATTTCCTTCCTTCCTTCTAGCACCCCACATATTGGTTTTCTTTCTACCTGAAACCCAAAAATATCTATTCTCTTCTTCAGTTCAATCATATTTCAAATTATGTTTACTCCTCATACTCTGTAGTCTGCTCATGTAAATGTATATTTGTACTCTGTAGATACACTATAATTTTTCAATGCCCATCATGAAGTATGGCAGTAAACACCACCCTCACTACTCAACCATGGTTGCTCCTGAAACAGAAAGATTAAGATTCATTTTTAATGTGATGCTTTTGATAAGTACGGCCTCAGACCAACAGGTACGTGTGTATGTCTACTTGGTCATACCAACTCATTGAGACTAAAAACTCTTTAACAGTTTTTAATGCATGGTAATAGCTAATATTTGTTAAGCAGTTTTTCTGTGTCAGGCACTGTTCTAAGTCTTTTACATGAAGTACTAATTTAATTATCAAAGAATCCAGAGTGTCAGTTACCATTATTATCCCCATTTTAGGGATGAGAAGACAAACAGGCTATTTTTCAATGTACTAGGTTAAACACCAAGGGTCTGAGCCTGTGCAATCTGACACTAGAATTTCTGTGTTTTCTTGGTGATAATATGATAATTAAAATGTCATGTAAAGATACCTGATACCCCTTTAGGAAAGAGAATGAAGTTCTCGCTCAAGATATGAATATCTGCACAGGGCAAGCCATAGACCTGTACATTATGACAGAGAACCCCCAATGCTCACACAGCAGAGGCAAAGGCAAGAGTCAAAGAATAGAAAATGTTCCCTAATGACTAAAGGCATGTATAGGTAGTGTGTGAGAGAGAATAAAAGGCTTAGACTAAGGTGACTGTGTCCTTTCTATCTGAGGCAGCAAGAGTAGAACTTGAGCCCTTCAAGGCCCAGGTTTCTATTGAGGTGCCTTGGTGTGGGCCAGTAAGGACAGTAGGAAGAATCTAATCAGGCAGGGTCACAAAGGTTCTGTAAGCCTCAACAGCCCCATTCCCTTTGGCTTCATCACATTTTAGGCTTTTCCATAATATTTTATTTGATGAAGTGGTTTTCTGTTTTGAAAAATTTGAAAACCACTTGTTGAATGAACCTCTGTTTAGTGTTCAAGGATTACCTTGTGACCCTCATCCTGCCTAGCACTTTCTCTGAACATTAACTTCAACTTGGATTTACAGAGTTATTATAAGGAACAAATACGACATTTAGGAGTAGCTCTCTTAACTCACTATTAATTATAATATTTGGCACATTAAAAACATTAAGATCTGTGTCATTATGAATGATTTCTGTGGCTCATCAGCAATGTCCTTGTGATTCTTAGCTACTCATGAGAAATAGAACTGTTTAAACAGAATGAGATTTGGGGTCAGAATCAGTTGAAATCAAATCCCAGCTGACTGGGCTACATGTCTATGGGAAAGTTATTTCACCTTCCCAAGCCTTTGTCCCATACCCATAAACCAGAGCTACTGACAGCAGGTGTTTATGAGGGCTTACTTCAGTGAAGTTATGTATTTAACATGTTTTCAAGCTTTGAACAGGGCATAGGGCATTCTATAAGTGAAAGCATTGATGACCTGTTAATATTCTTATACCAGTTCTTATCTCTCCTCAAGTTTTCTACCTGCCTTGTGAGGGAGGCTCCAGGGAAAAACAAACTTCAGGCACACTCCTTTATACAGGAGTGAATCCTGAGCCCCCACATCTGATTTCCTTTTGCCAACAGGCATAAATATTCTGTAACTGCTTCAGAGTGTACTGTTAACAACATGGCCAACTGTTCCCTGTGATGACTCAGGCGTTGCTCTGAAACAGAACGGGTTTGTGCAATGGGAGGCTGTAAAGCTCTCAGGTCTGAGTCACTGTGATGCCACAGCCTTCAGGCTCTCATGTTCACAAGTGCCTTGACAACATCACACACATATGTCCACCATTTAGCCCAAGGACACCTCAATACATCTCACCTCATTGAAACAACACAGCTCACCCACCACTTGCTATATACTCTCCTGCCTACTAACAGTCTAGCCATCCCATACCAGGGCCATCTCAAATGCCAACTCTTCAGCAAAGCCTTTGCGGATGGCCCTAATCAACCTAAATGACAGTCTTCATTAGCTCCACCCCCCACCAGACATCACAAGACCACAAATTTTGTTTATGCACACTTGACACTTTTTTTTTTTTTTAATTTTTATTTATTTCTAGGAGAGAGAGAGAGATAGACAGCGTGAACAGGGGAGGGTCAGAGAGAGAGGGAGACACAGACTCTGAAACAGGCTCCAGGCTCTGAGCTGGCAGTCAGCACAGAGCCCGATGCGGGGCTCGAACCCACGATCCGCGAGATCATGACCTAAGCGAAAGTCGGACGCTTAACCGACTAAGCCACCCAGGCGCCCCTGCACACTTGACACTTTAATGTGACCTTTTTCACTTGGCCAAAGAGGTATCTCAAATTAGTCTCAGAGAAACCATTTAGATCCCAAATTTGTTGAGAGCAAGAATGCTTTCATAGTCATTCTATATTCCCCCAAATTGTAATGTACACAGTGAGTGCTTAATCCACAATAAAGTGAAATGAGAGCATAAAAAATGTCCAACTGTTCAGTCCAGGCCTAGCAACGATATGCTACCTTATATGACATGCAAAAATTGAGAATGTTGACAATAATCTTTTAATGTCTTCTCATGTATTTTATAATTCAGCATTTTATATGAAAGCATGTTTAAAGTGATAATGTCATTGAATTTTTACTGACTACTACAGAAAGAAAAGTAATAAGAAATATTTTACTACAGCCATTCTTATTTATTTTCTCCCTTAAAAATTAGCTGATAAATCTATGTGTTTCTGAAACAATAATTTGTGGGGACTTGGGTAATCACAGAGCCCTGGCTTCTTCTGTATTTCAATAGCATATCACTACTTGGAGAGTTTGCTCTCACACCAAACTTAAAGTAGCTAAACTTAAAGCTTGATAATCTTCTCCAACAGCAGTTCCTGTCCTCAATGTCTCTGCCTTTGTCAATAACATCACATCTGCCTTGTGGCTCCAAACTTTTGAGTTAAGTACTATGAAAAACAGAAAGCACTAAATATATATAATCTGGCATATTTTTACCCACCAACAGTTAGACATTTCTCTTGAAATTTTGTGCAGTGTTTCTCTTCTCATTTGTGTCTTTCTGTCCATTCTCCTGGGCATGACTTTCCGCCTCCCCACAAACTGTCCCCTCATACCTAAATTACAGCATTGGTCTCTTGTCAGCTCCTTGAGTTTAAGCTCTCTTGATCTGATCTATTTTAAGTGTAGCTTCAATGCATTTTCTTCCATAAATAGCACTTTCATAATACTGCTCCTGTGCTTAAAAACCTTTTATGGTTTGTGAGTTCTTACAACTTCACAGCTAAGCTCTTTTCCCTGATCTTGTGTAGGCACCTTATTTTCTATTTGCTCCCATTAAATGAGCTTCTGACCTATTTTATCAACATGCAGAAAGGTGATTCACTTAACCAACCAGTGAACTCAGTGCCAAGCACTGCGTGACATGCTGGATGAATGAGAGGCCACTAACTTTGAGAATGTCACCATGAGCCAGGGAAGCTAGAATACAATTAGACTATCAAAGTAGAATGATGATGTCTAAGTGGGGATAAAATACAATGAAAATATAAAATAGGAGGCCAGCAAAGTGGGCTGCAAAGGTAAGAAGGACCTTGTGCCAAACTGGCATAGTTCTTTATGAACCATGAAAGCACAGTTTTTCACACTCTACCTTTCACCCAGTCTTCCACTCACATTTTGTGTTTTTCCAGTCTACTCCTTTACCAATGGTTAACTCAAGCCCCAATACTATATGGTGAGTCAGAATATGTCTTCATTTTATTTTTCTCCCAAACATACCCTGAGACAAGGACACCAGTGAAAGAAGTTTATTAGTGCTATGATCTCAAGGAAACTCTGGAAGGGAGATAAGGAAATAAATAGGTATATTATATAAGAAGTATATTATCAAGTAAATTATCCCCATGGATAACTACAGCTTAATCCCACAGGGCAAATCCCAGAACAACAGTATAGAACATTATCATCAGGGTATCACATGTTAAGAGCAAGGAAGTTAGGGTATTTCTACACAAACTTCTGTTTTTTACTGTTTGGGCTTGATCCCAGGGCCTGTTCATTCTTCAGGCTTTCCATTCTTCCCCGCATTCCAGCAGAGTAGCCTCCCCAGTGAAAGTCCTCAAGTGAAGAGATAACAATACAGATGATTGAAAGTCTTCCCTTCAAGCTCCAATTTTGAGAGGCCAGGAGAATATCACTCTGCACCAACAGAACCCTCTACAGGAATCAGTTGTGAGCTCTAATGATGGTACTGCCTCTGCCTCTTGTTATGAATGTGACTTTGAGGTGGTCAGTTTTCTAAGTCTCAGTTTCTTCATCTTTAACAGGGGGTAGTGCTTATTATTGGTGACTTTGCAATTTTGGAAGGTAGAACCTGGGATCCCCAAAGAAAATCTTGAATAGAACCTTAATTTTTAAAACAAGCAAAAATCTAATTGTTTGGATTGAAGCATTGGCAGGGAGTCTCCGCTGAGAGACATTTTCTTTGATACTTGTAGTTTCCAAAGAGAAACAAGTAAAACATTCTGCATCACTGGATGGTATCTAAGATCCCCCTGGCATCACTGAATTCCCTCCAATACTAATATTCTATGATGCTTTGTACTCAACCTGGCTCCCTGTCAAGGAAAAGAAAACACTAAGCATTCACTGAAGAGTAGACATCTTGGTTGATACTGTATAAACAATCTCTAGTGGAGGTTCAAGCATTTCTACATGGAAAATAGTGGTTGGCAATCAAGCCAGAGTATAAGTTGTGGTACTAGGGTTCTCAAAACTGTGATTGAATAACAAACTAATGACTAATTTTATTTAGACTGCACAACCTATTTGCAGTGACTTTGGGGATGGAGAGAGAAAGATTATGGGTGATAAAGAATTCACAAGGCTGAGGAATCTGGGTGGCTCAGTTAAATATCCAACTCGATTTTGGCTCAGGTCATGATCTTGTCATCCATGAAATCAAACCCCACATCTATGCTGGCAGTGTGAAGCTTGTTTGAGATTCTCTTCCTCCCTCTATATCTACCCCCCCTTCCACTTGCATGTGTGCACATGTGCTCTCTTCCTCTCTCAAAATAGATAAATATTTTTAAAAAAATTCACAAGGCTAACTTTCTTATGCCACCACATTAATCTTCACACTTATATTAAATAGGTATTATTATTGTTGTTACTGTTATTTAAAAACATTTTTTATAATTATTAACATTGTAATAATGTATGCCTGGATTACTACAGGTGTTCAAAATGTGTTAGCTATTTGATAATGGTAATGACTAGGATGATGAAGATGACTTTGAGAGTCATGTACATAGTATGTTACTTAAAGCCATGACCACAGATGGAATAAGCAAGTGAACAACTATAGAAAGAAAAGTAGAGGAGGAAAAGAACAGAATCTTTGGAAACAGCTATAGTCTGGATCTGTTAGATTATATTTTGCATAAGTGGCTTGAAATTTTTTAAAAAATTTTTTAACGTTTATTTATTTTTGAAGGAAATAGAGACAGAGCATGAGTGCGGGAAAAGCAGGGAGAGGGAGACAAAGAATTCGAAACAGGCTCTCGGCTCTGAGCTGTCAGCACAGAGACCAACGTGGGGCTCAAACTCACAAACTGTGAGATCATGACCTGAACTGAAGTCTGACAGTTAACCGACTGAACCACCCAGGGACCCCAATGGCCTCAAGATTTTTATTCCTGCATGCTTCTCTAGATTCTTGCCATTTTCCATCAAGAAGTGGAGTCTCTTCCCTTCTTCTTCAACCTGAGTGGGACTTTGTGATCACCTAACTAAATAAAATGCAGAAGTATGCATGACTTCCACAAAAAGTCATAAAAGGCTGGCTTTCTATCTTGAGACTTGTATCTTTGACTCCATGAACTGCCAAATAAAAAGTCTGGCTAGCCTGAAGACATTGTTAGAAAGTTTAGCAACACCCTCACCAACTATAATGTGAAAAATAAAGAAAATGCACCTAATGGACTAGACGATATAAGATCTCCAGGCAGAGCACTGAAGTGGCTGCCTGCTTTCTAGCTGACTATAGTAAAGTGCATGAGGAGAGCAATATCCAAAAGAAAGAATTGTTAAATATAAAGGACCCGGGCTTGCTGCATAAATAAAACATTTCATCTAGAGCCTCTCTGGAGGAAAACAATCCTAAAAATAAGAAATAGCTTCAGGATACAGAAAAAAAATCTAGTATGTAATCAGGAAAACATGATCTAAAGAGAAAGCCATGGTAAAAACATATATGAAGAAAAATTTAAGGTAGTACCTGAGAAAGACAAAAAAGACTTTCTAAGCATATCAAGGCATGTCTCACAGATCCTTTCAATTACACAATAGGACTTCTAAAAATCTGAAATGCACTGTCCCACAACCATCTCTGAGGAAGCTCAGGGTACCATGGGGATTACCCTGAAGAGATCTATGAGTGTTACTTTTGTCTAATGTAATGGTTTAGAGACTGATACATTAAAAAAACATGCCAAGTTTTAAAAAAGAATTATATCAGCTTGGCTGGAAAAGGACAGAAACATCACCAAATGAAAGAGGCCGTTGTTGAGCTTCTCCCAGCAGGAAATAGACTAAAAAAACCAGAGCTGCAAACATAGGAACCATTTTATGAGAAAGGCAAAAACAAATGCTGTAAAAAAATCATTCCCAGACAGTATGCCTAAACCTGAATTGGCAATATATGCCCAGTTGCCTTTTCCAAATTGCTACAGACCACTGACTGCAGTCCTGCCTATTTCTCCCTTTCTAAAAGGGAACCATTCTGGGGAGCCTCACCCATATCTAAACCTGATTATATGCCAAGATCCTGGCCCTTGAGAATGAGTCAAATGTCATAATAGCATGACATTCTGTGGGGGACATTGTCTTAGGGGACGAAGTGAGTGTATTTTGGATGTAAAAGGGGCATGCACTGTTGGGGCCAGAGGACAAACTGTGATAAGTTCTATTCTCCCAGAGTAAAAGTATCTGATTCCACGCGCTCTTTCAGAATCTTGTCTCACCATCTACAGGAGTGGAGTTTATTTCTCCTCCCTTTGAAACTGAGCAGGCCTTTGTGACTGTCTTGATGAATAAAATGTTTTAGAAGTGACCATGCTTGACTTCTGAGGTTAGGTCAGAAAAATGTTATCATTCTGTTTTTCTTCCCTTCTCTCTCCATCTACCTTCTGAGCTCAGAAATGTGTCTTTGAAAGCCTGATTCACCATGTAACAAGCATGTTTACCCCAAAGGTGCTGCATATAAAAGGCTATGGAAAAGAGACTACATATATACACAGAGAGATGCCCAGGGATCTTCAGCTGCTACAGCCTCCATCTATTCACATCTCCCAGCTTCTCCTAGGAGCCAGACATGAGTGACTAAGTCTTCAGATGATTCCAGCCCTGCATTACTGATGGCAACTGCATGAGAGAACCTGAGAACCACCCAGTTGCACTAGTCAACCTCCAGAACTTTAAGGGATAAAAATAAAATGACATTGTTTTACTCCAAAAAGTTTGGAGGTGGTTTGTTATGCAGTGATGGATAACCAGAACACATTTTTTTCCCCAAAAGCTGGAGGAAGTGGTAGTCACATATTTAAAGAGAACTAAGATAGTAGATTCTTACAGAAGTCAAAGAAAAATTCAAAAGAAAGTACTCTTCATTATCAAAGTCTGCAGAGTAGAAAAGTAAAATAAGAACTGAAGAAAGTTCATTGGAGATTAAATTCATTTGTCATCTTGTGTCTAGTAGGTAAAACTGACTAGCCCTCATAACACAGAAACATTATCAAATATAGGAAAGTACCAGTATATGTTCCCCCTACCTGGATTCTTCTTGTCCCATTCATCAAGTACTTCTCCAACCCATCCAAAGTCTGGGATGAAAAGGAAAGTGGCACTCATTATCAACTATGAGAAAGGCACAATGTAGGTGTTTTTATTTCCATTAATAATAATAATAATAAGTCCAAGTGAATATTATCTTCATATTACTGATGATTAAGATAAGGTTTAGAAAAATTAGGTAATTTGAAAATAGGCACACAGCTAGTAAATGGTGGACCTGTTATTTTATCCTAGTCTTGTATAAGTAGAGTAGCCATAATAGAGATAACTATAGTCAGCTCTTCATGATCAAATCTAGTCCAATGGAGATGAAAATGGGTCTGATGATTTAAGTGCTGGTCTCCTCTGAACTCTTCCCTCCTCCATATGGCATCCTCCAGATGGCTGGAAGCTCAAGAGAATGATCTGTGGCAATCAGTTTTTCTCTCTCTCCACCAATGCCAATTCATGTATTACTTTCCCATAATACCCCCAGACTCAAAGAGAACTGCCTTCTGTAGGCACAAATTAAGCCTTCTCTATAACAGCATGAGGAAGCAAAGCTCAAAATTCTAAAAAAGAACTACAGAAAAGTGTGTTTAATACAGGAATCAGGTTCCAGATTGTGTCCTGTTTACAAAGGCACATATTGTGCTGATAGTAAAAGCAAGCGAGTTCTACTTTCATAATGGCGGCCTAAAATGAATGCCACCCACTCACACTCCCACCCTACCCACACTCACACTCCATCAGAGCAATTCAATGTTAAATTCACCTTGCTCTGAACTGCACAAATAGAACTCTGTGCACATATTTGTATCATCTTCCCCAAACTGCTTTACCAATTGAAATGAAAGAACTAGCTCATCCACATATGTAATCTGGGCTTTTAAGTTTTAGCTCATAAAATAAATACACTCCCGTAGTGACCATAGCAAAACCATTTACATGAAACAAGTGTCATTCACTGCCAGAAGTCAGTGTTTCAAACTGTACTCTAGAGAATTCTAGGTTCCATAAGATTCTAATAGTTATTCAATAAGATTAGGGTTTTGTGGTCAAATAATTTATGGAAACACAGCAGCTTATTTTACTCTCTTGGAAATCTACACTGCACATTAGAATTTTAAGATATAGGAAGTCTATAAGGTACAAATTTGTTTAACTGTTTAAACTGGGATTTCCAAAATTTATTTTACCATATGCCTTTAGCTTCATATAATATCTATTTCTTTTAGAACATCAATTCTTCAAGCAATTTAAAGGGGCAAACACCATTCTCATTCCTTTGCATGGAATTGTTTTTGATCAATGGTGGAACAATGGAAGGATGAGCTTTTGTCCTTTTCAACTTGCTTAAATCCCTGATGTCATTGTTGGAGATAATGAGGAAAGAGAGAGGCAAATCAAATGCTGTGAATATGCATAAGAGTTTGAGAAGGAAGCAAACAGAATTGAATAGATATGAAGTTACCAAATTCAAGTTCAGTGTAGTTTTCTCAGGGAAATAGTATGATACGATAAAAAGATGATGGGTTTTGTATTAAATAGGGTCTCACTAAAATTCTATCTCTACCACTTATTAGCAGAACAAGTGCTTTTTAAAACTAGTTTAAAGCAAGTTATTTAATCCTCCTGGGATTTAATGTCTTTGTGCATAAAATGGGGATAAAAATAGTTACTTTGGAGCAGTGGTTATGAGAATTAAATAAAGTATAGTATAAAAATGTCTGCCACACTGTAGGCATGAAATACTATTTTTCTTTTCTGGTTAAGTTGCTTTAATTTTTCACTTAAGCAATTTTATATTAATGGATAAAATAACGGACCCAGATGAAGTAGATAAGAGCACGTGAATTTAAGTCACAGGCATTCTAACTCAGGTTTATACAGCTATGTAAATACCTTAAGGAGCACATTAAAAAAAGGAAGATTGATAGACTGATTGACCTCTCTAGGCTGCTCTCTATGTCCTGACAATTCTAAGCAATCATAAAGGAAGTATCTTGAAGGATAAACTATTCTATTTTTCCCACCATGCCTTGTGCACCTGAAACTCAAGATTTTCCTCCTCCTTGATGACCAACCCAAAGAGCATTCTGCCATTTAAAAAGTCCTAATAGGGAATTGTGTCTCTATATCTTTGTTGTCTTACTAAAATATCTATCTAAATTTATGAAAATTCAAATCACCTTCTTATTCATATCTTCTTCCTTCTTCTTATAGCTCCCACAGAATCCAGCATAGTCCTGGACTCATACCAATTTCTTGATTAATACTTATTGAACTTATTGATTGTTTTAAGCCATTCACAAATGAAAAGAGGTACTAGATACAAAATTGTAATTCTCAAAAATCATATGTTGAAGCCCTAAAACCATTTGATGATTTGGAAACAGGATGGTTGGAAGATAATTAGGTTTATATATGATCATGAAGGTGGGGCCCTGATGATGAGATTAATGTCCTTAAGAGATGAAACACCAGTTTACTCATTCTCCCCCTCCCCCACCAACACTGAAGAACAGACCAAGAAGTCTGTTATCTACAAACCAAGCAGAGAGCCCTCACCAGAAACTGCCCATTGTCATGTTCTTCATCTTGGTCTTGAGCTTGATCTTAGACTTCTAGCTTCCAGAATTCTAAGAAAATAAGTCTCTGTCATTGAAGCCACCAGTCTATAGTGTCCCAAACTAAGACAAGAGGAATAAAATTTGGAATGTTATGGTACTCCAAGCTGACACAAAACAAGAGGATTAAGATTTGGAATGCTGGAAACTGAAATAAATGAGACAATTCCCCTTCTTAGTACTTTTTCTGTTGTGAGTGTTTATGTTCTGATGTTTTAAAATGTCTATTTTTGGGGTGCCTGGGTGGCTCAGATCATGATCTCATGGTTTGGTGGGTTTGAGCCCTGCATCAGGCTCTGTGCTGGCAGCTCAGAGACTGGAGCCTGTCTTCGGATTCTGTGTCTCCTTCTTTCTCTGACCTTCCCCTGCTCACGCTGTCTTTCTCTCTCTCTCTCAAATAAATAATAAAAAACATTAATAAAATAAAATAAAATGTCTATTTTCAGTGAGTTGTATTGAGACCAAAAAAATCATAGTCATTTCTTTCCTAGGTGACCTGAAGAAATTTTCCATCAAAACATCACTGAAACCTAAGTCCTAGAAGTCTCGGATTTCAAACGCAAAATTTTGCAACCTAGGAAAAAGAGCTCCACATATAAAATTCACTAGATGGTTGATCAAGGGAAATGCTGTTGTTTGAGCACTTAAATTATCAACTGAATCAGTCTGTGGTTATATGCAGGCTGAAGGAGTGGATACAAGGATTAAGAAAGGTAATGATAATAATAGTAAAAATCTGCTGGATACCAATATTTGTTACCTAATGTAGTGGTGGAAAAAGAATAAAAATTTTGGTAAAATAAGACCGTGTTCTGAAATCATTCAGCTTTGGAAGACATAATTAAACAAACACAGGTGAAGAATACAACATGTGTCTACACTGACGTAGTATTCAGACAACAACTTCAACTCAAATCATGAAATAAGTAATATCCATTAGGTAGACCAATGGACATCAAGGTGCGATACAGAATAAATATTTCTGACTTGATTTGTTCCAGGACAACCTTATTTAATTGAAAAGCAAAACTTGGAGAGATACTAAGGAAATTAATGGATTCCACCTACCAAATGGCAATCCATCAACTATCAAAATTGAGGAAAAATTTTAACTATTAAATGAAGATGAATAACGCATATCAGAGAGAAAAGGAGATATTAGCAACATATACAAGGGTAGAAATATGAATATTTGTACTGTACAATTACAATATGTATATAACAAGACAATATAAAAGCAATTTCTGTTTTCTTTTTAATTTTTTTAATGTTTTATTTATTTCTGAGAGAGAGAGAGACAGCATGAGCAGGGGAGGGTCAGAGAGAGAGGGAGACACAGAATCTGAAACAGGCTCCAGGCTCTGAGCTGGCTGTCAGCACAGAGCCCGACGTGGGGCTCGAACCCACGAACCGTGAGATCATGACCTGAGCCGAAGTCAGATGCTTAAAGCCACCCAGACGCCCCAAGCAATTTCTGTTGTAATCTCATCAGCATAATTTTTGAACCATAATCCTTCCAAGTCTTGGCTCTTCCCTGTTAGGGTCCAGGATGTTATTGACATAGGTTTTTGGAAAAATTGTTCCTCTTTCCATTCCTCCTTTGCTATGGTATGAATGTTTGTGTCTCCTTGCCCTCTAAATGCATATGTTAAATCTTAATACCCAAAGTAAGATTATTAGGAAATCAGGCCTCTGGGCAGTTATTAGTCCAATCTGCCATGTAAAGATACAGTGAGAAATCTGCAACCTGGAAGAAGGCCTTCACACAACTATATTGCCACTGTGGTCTTGGGTTTCCAGCCTCTAAAACTATGAGAAATAAATTTCTGTTGTTTATTAGGCACCTAGTCTGTCATATTTTGCTGACAGTAATAGTCCAAGCTGACTACCAGACCCTTTGGGAAGTGTTGGCTGACTGTGTTCTCTCTTTTTGGCACTTATTGTACTTTGTCAGGACTTTGCAGTATGGTATCTGCTCAGACAGTCCTCAGGGTATCCTTCCTCTCTTAATCCCTGACACTGACCCCAGAGCTCCTGTTGTTCTGATATTAAAGGAATCATCCCCATGAGACACCAATTATTTTCTCAATGAGAAAGGAAAGGGTTCCCTCAACATTATTAGGACTCATATCAGACCCCCAAATAAGAATGTTTCATTCTTTTAGATTTTGATAATGTCCATGGTATTTCAAATATTCTAATTACCTTGTTCATGTCATTTCTCAGAGTTACTTGTATCTGTCATGGCAATAGGCATGTTTCCTGAGGAATCAGATTCAAAAGCAAATGTCAAAGTAAGACCCTTACAAAAAAAGAGACATTCAAAATCACCTTTTTCCAGACCCAGTACTCAACCAACATTCTTAAACTATTCTACTGATGGTAGACTCTGTTCTAGAAAGTTATGTTTCACTTCTATCTGGTATATTATGTAAACACACGTATTTCACCTTAAATTTTAATAAGTCTCAGTCTGACACTAATCATTGGGATCTATCTTGGCCAATCATTCTATATTCTTCAATGTCTATCAGGACTTTAGGGGGCAGAAGAAAATAATAGTTAACATCCTTATTTGAAGTAAAAAAACAGCTCCAACTCCTGTTTCTATCATTTACTGGTTTTGTGACCTTGAGCAGGTCACTGAATTTTGCTTAGCTTAAATTTCCTTATTTATCAAATCAGGGCAATAAACAATTCTCTCAAAAGGTCGTTGAGAGGAGTAATGAAATGATGCCTATAATTTAACCAAGGACTGAGACATAGTAAGAATTCAGCACAGGTTAGTTAATGTGAGAATAAGGATAATGATCTAAAATGAATCATAGTTGGCTCACCTTGTCATGTATATATTTCCATAAAGAAGTCAAAGATGAGAACTCCTTTGGTCATCTTCATGTTCAGGGAGTCTATTTAATTAGAAGGCAAGTAGGTACCTTATTAAATATTATATGTAATTCCTATCCTATGATAAACATTTAAAGACAGCAATCATAAATAAAACCCACTTTCTATTCATATACATAGTTTTATGAGCTAAAAATCCATAAAAAGCACTACAAATACTGTGAAATATAAAATATGTAAGATGCAAACCACTGTTATGAGAAAGTTAAATTAAGTAAGAAAACATAGGAATATATTTCATTTTTAATGTAATAAAGGTTAACATTCCCCATAGAAAAGAGCTAAAATATAAGTGTATTTAAGTATTCCAGACAACTTCATCACCAGGAGGCTAGAAATATGTCTAAATAAAATAGAATCAACTGGTATTCTAAACACAATATGAAAAACAACAACAACAACAAATAACAGCTAAATTGAGGGCAAATCTTTATCTTTGGTTTTTCTACAGATAGACTAAAAATGAGATTGTTCAGAATTTTAGGCACATATACTCAAATAAAATAGCTTATTACCAATCACTTCATAAGAAACAAGGAACCTTCAAAAATCAAGCCAGGCAGAAAATGTGAAACTATTGACAGTTGGTGAAACTATTGGCAATTGTCTCTGTAACACCTCAAATTGAGCAGTAGCAATCTTTACGTATACAGTGGAGTTACTGTGGGTAGAGATAAATCTCTTTTATGCCTTATCAGTTACTGAGCCACAAATAGGATATACTGCCTAAGACACTTAAATTTCCTGTCTCTTAAGAAACAAACAATAAAATAAAAGTTACAGCCATTTTAAAAAATGGGCAGAATATATTTTTAATAGTAATGTATAATGAAATACTAATTCCACAATCGAAACCCCATTTTTGTTATGTCCACATCATTTGGATTTGTCTGAATTAGGTGCATCTAATATATATTTTGAAAACACATAATCCACAGGGTTGTTGTTCAGAAAATAAGTATATGTTTTTTTCTAGTCGATTATACAAGGAAATAAACCCTAGAGCAGAATTGCATTTCAGGACTAGCAGCTAGAAAGTTTATTTTAACTGGGGAAGTGGGGGTGGGAATGGGGCGGGGGGTTCCAAAGTTGACTCTGTAATTCAGCACAGTAGGAGTGAATGTCATTTTCTGTTCTAAGAATTAGTACACGTCCTGTACAAGTATGACACCCATCATCTCACTGTCACTGTTGGAAGACTGTAGGAGTATTTGAAAAAAAAAATCCACCTGATGAGAGCTGATGCCTTTATAGGTAACAACATACTTTAATGTTTGACTGGTCTCTTGGCCAATATTCATTTTTCTCCCTTTCCATCTTATTTACCAGCATTTGTTTTGGTTTGTCTGTGTTCCTTTTTGCATATAAATAATTCAGTGATTAATACTAGGCAAATATAAATTACAGA
Organism: Crocuta crocuta; assembly: GCF_008692635.1. Taxonomy (NCBI): domain Eukaryota; kingdom Metazoa; phylum Chordata; class Mammalia; order Carnivora; family Hyaenidae; genus Crocuta; species Crocuta crocuta. Next base: position 4,483,255 of record NW_027531873.1, on the reverse strand, counting down.
ATTAAAAGGTAATCCTATTTAATTATTTATATATGTACAAAAAATGATATTGTCAAGCAATCTTTCGCAGGAAGCACTATGTGCAGTCTGAATGAGCTGGGCAGAAGTTCAATCTAAATTTTTAGTTACGAAAATCTTAAGAGAACTAGATACCTGAAATGTTGCTCCTCATTTTTTATACTTCAACTTTTATATCACATGATAGTATTTTCTAAACTTGATAAAAACAATGATGACAATATCAATAGCTACTATTTTAACAAGACCATTTTTTGCATTGTCAATGCGTTTGAAAAGACAGAAAGTGCCCTATACGAAAATACAAACTTTTCATAATAGCAAACTGAAAATATGTTAAAACGCATAAGTCAACATGATGTTAGTTTCTGGTTTTAGAATCAGACATGTTTGGTCATGTTGGAATCCCAGCTCTGCCACTTATGTGGCTCTGGGACAGTTAATATTTTTTCAGTCTTGATTTTTTATTAGAAGAAAAGACCGGATATAAAAGCACTTACCTCCAGCAATTCCATTTCTAGGTATATATCCCAAAGAACTAAAAGCAGGGACTCTAACATGTACAATAATGTTCATAGCAATATTATTCATCATAACCAAAAGGTACAAACAACTCAAATGCCCATCAACAGATGAGTAGACAAATACAGTTACACAAACAATAGAATATTTTTCAACCATAAAAAAGAATGAAATTCTGATACATGCTACAACAGGAGTGAAACTTGAAAACATTATGCTAAGTGAAACCAGCCCAACACAAAAGGATAAATAGTGCATGATTCCACCTTTATGAGGTAACTAGAATAGGCAAATTCATTAAGACAAAAATATAAGTTACCAGGTTCTGAGAGAGGGAGGGAGGGTTGAGTGAGGAGTTAGTGTTTAATGGAAACAGTTTCTGTTCGGGATGATGAAAACGCTCTAGCAGTGGACAATGGTGATAGTTGTACAGAATTGTGAATGTACTTAATTGCATAGTTAAAATGGCTTAAAATGGTAAATTATATATATGTATATTTTAAGCCACAGTAAGAAAAGCATCTGCCTTATGGAGTTGTAAAGATTAAATTAGATGAAATAATCTTGCACCAATAAGTATCTGACCAGTGTAATTCTGAAATCGCCCCAACTCTAACTTCTTTTCCTTGCCTTTTTTAGAGAATATCACACATGTTTAAGCCAGTGCCATGTTAATTCACATTGGCACAAAAAAAGGTAAGAGGAACCATAAGTGTCAAAATAAAAGTATATGTCTTGATGAGAAACATACACCCAATTATCTTGACCAAAAAACTCCTGCACTGCTCATGAGCCTTCCCATTAGTATAAAAGCACTTTCCAAATTCTTAGTGAACTATCTACATTCTGCTTATATAAACCCCCTGAGTTTCAAAGCTCCATGATAAAATGCTGTGAGCATCAGTTAAGGTTTTCTCCTTTTTCAGAGAATGTATTTTTCTTATCTCCTTGATATAAATAAGATCCAGTTATTCATATAGACCACAAATTTATAATGAACATTAAATGTATAAGGCACTGTAGGAGATCTCAAGAATTATCTAGCTCCCTATCCCTGCAAATGCAGTAAGAAAAGAGACAGAAATAACAGGCTGCTTTCTGGAGCCTGAAAGTTCCTCAGAGGAGTGTTCTCCAAAGGACTTACATACTATAATGGTCATTTTTGTTATTTCTACTGTTGTTGAACCTCACTTCTAGTTACCTCTTTTCTCCAGCTTTTCTATATTCCTAACTGTTCCTTACTACATATGTACGAATGCTGACAATACTGACCCATCTTTAGCCCTCCATCTTGTTCATGTCTATGTAATCACTTCCCTTGGGGCTATGTGTAGGAAGGTTTGTTTTGAACTTCTCTAAAGTTGTTTAGATAACTTGTAGAGATAATATAGTTTCTTCCCCACTTCCTCTCTGGCACACCGATGGTACCATGAAGTCTATTAAATGTGAAACTCTTTGGCTTCACCATAGTGAGCACTGGGTGTTATATGGAAACTGACTTGACAATAAACTATGAAATAAACAAATATTTAAAAAATTAAAAAAAACAATTTTATTCTCATTTGCTTGAGTAACTTCACCTGACTTCTCAGGTTTTCTTTATAAAAAAACTATGTAAATTGTAGTCTATAGCTTCTTATCCCAACTAGGAACTTGATGGAAAAATACATAAGATATTAATTTCCTCAGGTGAAAATAGATACATTACAAATAGTAAGATTTTCTATAAATTAGAATTGTAGAAAATCCATCTCTAATGACAAAATGATTCTTTAAGGACATGAATTCTTTTTTTGTTTTGTTTTTTGCTTTTAAGATGCACTGGGTGGTACACAGGGCTGAAGCTGCTTCCCTTCCAAAGAAAAAATAAATCTCGTCTTCATTTCCAAATAGTGAAACCATGATACTCTTCTCAGGAAGTGTATGAACATGATATTCTATACTTCAAAGTAGAATAACCTTCTAGGTTAGTTTTTGGTTTTTTTCCCACTTTTTTATATTTGTTTTAATGGTACATGTTTTCCTAGGTCATTTCAAGGCTTCTTTGCTGTGAGTTGGGTTTTATGTGTCATCCTCACCAAATTTCGCTAAAGCAGTCTTCTTGGTCACATCAGTTTAACCATCATAGCTGAAAATGAAACATGAAAAATGCCTCTGAGCTAGAATGTCTGTAGAACACACACACACACACACACACACACACACACACACACTGCTATGAATGAAAAGAGATGCTGGTGATCTCACTTATATGTGAAATCTTAAACAGTCAAATACATAGAAGCAGAGAGTAAAATGGGGTTACCCAAGGCAGGGAAGTGAAGCAACAGGTGAGATGTTGGTCAAAGGGTACAAAGTTGCACTGATGTAGGATGAATAAATAAAGAGGTCTAGTGTGCCTATAATTAATTATCCTCTATTGAATACTGGAAATGTGCTAAGAGTGGATTTCAAGTACTCTCATCTCACACACACACACACACACACACACACACACACACACACACAGTATATGAGGAGACAGCTATACTAATTAGCTTAACCACAGAAGTCATTTCACTATGTATGTGGTATGTGTGTAAAATCATCATACCATAGACCTCAAATATGTACAATTTTTATTAAAGAGAAAAGAAGTGCATGGAGAAGGAGTCTTAAATCAACCACCAACATAGTGTCATATGGGTCATTTAAAAACAGGCACTTAAACCTAATCATTTGCCTCTGTGCTACACTCAAGCCCAGAAAGCTTTTCACTGGCAGAAATGTCCCCTGATGCCTGAGGAATTATGCATTCATAGATTAGCAGAAGATAATGTGTCATACTTTGACCTTCTTAGACCTTACTTGATTGAGTCATATTTCTAATGTTGTTTTAATGTACTTTTCTGAATTCAATTAATTGTTCAGTTATCCCAGTACTAAAGCTTAAAAAAAAAAAACACAAGATTTTATCTGGTGTCTCTATTTCCTGTCACCCATTGCTATTATTCCCAGAGGAAAGTAGCCACCAAAGCTCAATACTTTCATAGGTGACAAAAGGCAAGTTTATTACCAAGCTTTGCTAACAGATTAGAATGCTGGATTGCACAAAACTCTCCATCCTGTTCTCTACTGGAGAAAAATTCAGGGCTTGATATAATGTTAAATCTTCCCATGACATAAAAGCATTAAATATTTTTCTCCTATATTTGATAAATAACCTATGTTATGTATATTGCATATTATACAAAAATGGCATACATAATATAAAATTCTAGAAAACTTAGAGCTGATTATAAAAGACTGAATTATTTCAATCTGGAGAAATTCAACATCATGTATTATAACAATCTCTTTCACAATATCCTTCCCTCCCCCATAAATCCATAACTTTTATCTAATTGCCACATCATTTAAAAATTTTTGGATAAATCATCATTAAAACTTTTTTTTTTTTTAAATAAGCACCTGCTATGAAAAGGCCCTTGTAGGTTGTAGCAAGAAATTCAGATTTGAACATGGACTCTGCCTGCAAAGAGCTATTTATAAAAATAGACTGGAATAAGTGGAATAAAACTTCTATTTTAGAATTCTGTTTCTTTGCTGATTGAATCCCCCAAAGGATCATAATCACACACAATATATACACAAGGTAGCTTCTGGGAAAGACAGAAAGGTTAAGTCAGGTTTACCAGCCCTATAAATGATAATACACTGGGTACCAACCAAAAGCAAACCAAATATATCCCATTACATTTTCCTGCAGAATTTTCATTAAAGGTGAAAAAAAATGTATCTATCCACAAAGGCACCTGGTAGTAAAGGAAAAATACAGTACTTTTGTATAGAACACAGGGTCTTGAAATATCTGACCCCCATACATCTGTGATCTTATAAAGCAGGGCAATGTTGCAGGCAGGAGAATTCCTGCTGAGAATAAAAAAAAAAGAGTCAGAGCACTCTTTACTCCTGCAGTTTGGATGCACTCTTAGGGGGCGGGAGGTCTTCCACTCCAATGATTCAGCACCTGCTGGACCCCTTACTACTGACTCATTTATTCAAACCCATAATTGATTAAATTTACTATAAGTGCAGCAGAAGAAAAATGAAGGAAAGGAGGGTTTTTTGTTTTTTTTTTTTAATGTTTTTCATTTATTTCTGAGACAGAGAGAGAGAGAGGGAGAGAGAGAGCATGAGCAGGGGAGGGGCAGAGAGAGAGAGAAAGGGAGACACAGATTCTGAAGCAGGCTCCAGGCTCTGAGCTAGCTACCAGCACAGAGCCCCCGACGCGGGGCTCAAACCCACGAACCGTGAGATTATGACCTGAGCTGAAGTCGGATGCTTACCGACTGAGCCACCCAGGCGCCCCATGAAGGGAGTTTTCAAAGCTCATTTTAAGTATTTTAAAAGAGAAAGCTAAGATATAAAGTTTATTCTATCCTCCACTTCTCTATCTCTTTCTCCCCCCTATCATTTCATTTCTCTGTCTTAGACATACAGACCACATATTTACTTCATATACTTATTTTTCCCTGAAGCCAAAGAATTTAAGAGCCATATACAGCTACACCTAGGGTCATAAACGTACAAGAATGATGACTCTCTATAAGTCATGTACTTGTCTGAAGCTTCCAAAGCCTTTGTTTTTTTTTTTTTTTTAGAAGCTCACAGAAACATTGAGTAAATGGGTATGTGGTTAAGAAACAGAGCCACATATTTCATGTCTTTTTAAATTTTTTTGTAATCTTTATTTATTTTTGAGAGAGAAATAGACAGAGTGTGAGTTGGGGGAGGAATAGAGACAGAGGGAGACACAGAATCTGAAGCAGGCTCAAGGCTCTGGGCTATCAGCACAGAGCCCGACACAGGGCTCAAACTCATGAACTGTGAGATCATAACCTGAGCTGAAGTCAGCTGCTTAACCACCTGAGCCACCCAGGCATCCCATATACATTTCATGTCAAAGTGGACTCTCCATTCAGGACAGGTTAGGGCATATATTTCCATCCTAAAACTTAAAAGCCATGTGTACTTAGGCTAGTTTTTTCTCCTATAAAGCTGAAGTTCCTCTTGTCTACCTTATATAATTATTGTGAGTTAAGCTGTAATGATGATACCATAGCCTCTACAATTTCGTAAATGGTATGTAGTGAATACTCAATAACTATTGACTTTTTTAAAAAAAAGGAAAGAAATAAGTAAATACAGTATGGGAAAGATTGCTAAAATCTGTAGATTATCTTTTTTTGTGTCAGCAAGTAGAAGACATTTGTGATATAGCCAGTTCTCAGAGTCATCAAACCAAGTCAGAACTTCAGGTGTGAAAGAATTAGATTCCAGACTCCATATCAAGTCAGAACCTACCTTTCTTTCTTCTTTCTATCATTTCCTCCTTCCACCCTTCATTTTTTTCTTTCCTTTTTCATAAAGAAATATACACTGACAATTAGTCAGTGATTAGATTATGCCTTGTGTTTGAGACAGAGAAAAACTGTCAAAAGCTTTTAGAAAGGTCCCAGTCTACTCAGGAAAAGCAGTCAAATGGTAGTTGAGAAATGGGAAACCAATGTCATGACAGGTAAGTTCTAAGCTGTTGCTGAGCCATCAAAGGATAGCTGGACAAGGAGGTGTAGGGAGCAGTGATGACTAATGCAAGCCCAGGCAAAATACATAGACATTTAAAGATTGTGTAAATATAACACACAACACTCTCAACCTTAAATAAGCCTTCTTAAGGCCATGTGTATCTAAGGAACTGCTTTCTTGATTTGGCCCACTAGAACCATTGACCTCAGATTCTCGGGTTGGTTCTCTAAATTCTGTATTCAGAACTTTACAAAATCTACAAAGGGCTTTTTTAAGAATGACCAAGTCCTTTCTATGACATGGGAATGACCTACTTTTTACACCAGAGCTGAATTAGGCAAACTAATAAAACAAACTACAAAAGATATACATCGATTCTAATAATACATTTCACTTCTCTCTCCTCTAAGGAACTAATGAAAATTCTTAGCAGGTCAATGTTTTATACTGTTTCAATTTCTCTTCTTGCATGATCCACATTTTTCTGTTCCACACTGTTCTTCTGACTTTCCAGCCTAAGGTGACCTAACTTTCTTGAATTAGGGCTATTACCACTATATATAGATGTTTTCCATCTCTATGAACAAGACAGCTTTCGTCTTGTTCACTGTTATATTCACAGGAGTTAGAACTACTATATGCTTGGCATGTAGTATGTTCCCAGCACATGGTAGTTACTCTATACGTATTGGGTGTATCAACAAGCAACTATCCTTTTCCCAAAACAAACAAAAAACAAAGCAAAACAAAATAAGCAAAACAAAAACCTGGCCCTTCCCACAAAATTGGCTTTTATCTCTGCATAGTCTTTCTGCTCTTTGTCTCTCTTTAATCTAGCTTCATTGTAGCTAGAAGAAATACTTCAGAATTGGAATACAAATTTAAAGTGGTAGTGTCATTGGGCAGGCATATGGATACTTATATTGAATCACTTAGATTTCTTATAACCTAGGGTCACCCTGGATGACAACCCACCAGTGAGTAGAATATGCAAGAACATGAAAAGAAGAAACACATGGATTAACTGGGAGCTTCCTGGTGTTCATTTTGCTGGATATGGAGGGCCAAGAGGGAAAGATACTAATAAAATCTGATGAGAAGCCTCGAGTGGAATCCTGACAGCTACTCTGAGCCATGCCATGGAGTCAGGCAGAGCTCTAGGTATGGTGGGAATATAAAACTGACTCAAAACTAAACTCTCAAGATTTTTAGAAATATTTTTTAAATTATAAATCAAAATATACAATTTAGATATGATTTAGTGATATGGGCACATTTAGACACTACTAATAGAAGTGTAGCTTGGTATCAAAATTTTTGAGAGTTATTTAACAAAATACATCAAAAATCACTGTAAAAATCATAACTTCAGTCAAAATATTTCATTTTGAGGAATCCATCCTAAGAAAAAGCAGAGACATATACAAAAAGATATGTTTGTATATACAAGGATATATATGTACACCATGTTAGTTATAACATACCTTAAAAGTAGGAAAACACAAACTAGCCTATATATTCTATAACAGTCTTAATGATCTAAGTAATTTATCTATGTAATAGAATATGTTGGGGTGCTTGGGTGGTTCAGTCAGCTGAGCATCCTACTTCAGCTCAGGTCATGATCTCATAGTTCGTGGGTTACAGACCCCCATCGGACTCTGTGCTGACATCTCAGAGCCTAGAGCCTGCTTCAGATTCTGTGTCTCCCTCTCTCTCTCTGCCCCTGTCCCACTTGTGCTCTCTCTCTCAAGAATAAAAAAAAAATAAATAAATTTTTAAAAATGCACAGGTGAAGAGAATCTCACTCCATATACATATACCAAGACATAAATAGATATACAGTGTATGTGTATCAAATTTGGGGAGGATAGTAATGGGGGTAGGAAATTCTTGAAAATCTCCTTTGCAGGACAGTAAAGAACTCCTACTGTAGAAGAACATGTATTAAGAAAGAAAATATTTCTGATAAAAATTATAATAACCATAATAATCATTTTATTTATGTTATTATAACAATAGCTAATCAGATGGGCCCTGTGTTATGTGCTTTCTATAAACAATAATGGTTTAATTCTCAGGGAGTACCTATGAAATAGGTGTCATTATTCCTACTTTATAAATGATGAAATGTAAATTTAGAAAGCCCATTATTTTTCTTACATGTGAAAAGTGAAAGCCAAAAAGGTTATGAAATTTATCCAATGTGATACAACAGTAAAATATTCTGATCCAGATGTAGATTTGATTAAATCTAGGTTACTTACTCTTAGCCATTATTCAGGTTTCCAAATGGTATAATGATGTACATGCACTTACTTATACACACACACAAACACACACACACTAATGAATGGAAGTATGCAAACCAAATTATTAATGAAAATACCTGGAAGCTTAAATGTTCAAGTTTCCTTGGCTTTTCTTTGTTACCAAGTTTTCTGAATGCATTAACTTTAATAAAAAATAAACAGAAAATTCTAGTAGTTAATAATAAGTTTGACCAAGACACATTCAGATATTTAGGAGGGAGAAGACATGAAAGCAAACAGTTCTGATGGTAGTGGAAACAAATGCTACTTCATTCCCTCACTGCCTATATTCTTTGGGCAAGTTCCCCAAACTTTGAGTCTGAGCTAATAAACGGAATTAAGAATACCTATGAGGATCAAAAGTGTCACAAGTTCCATGTAAACCTTCCTCCCCCTCCAGCTTCATCCAAGGGCCTTCATTCACTGGTACCAAGGCTTCAGAGGCAGTGTCTGAGGTAGTGCACTGTGGACTTAAAAGTGACCTTGAATGCCATTAGGAGTCTGGACTAAACCTAGCAAATGTACTCTTGAATTAATCCCTAATGACCTAGGGCTCCATTTTCTTTTCTTTTTTCCTTTTCTTATCTTTCCTTTCAACACTTCACTTGTAGGAGAAGAGGCTACGAGATTTTTTAAGTTAACCTCAGGGTTCATATTAATTGAATTTTTCTTTTATTGCTTGCTGTAAGGATTGCTAGAGATGTCTCTTGTGTTGAAGGACTTATTAGCAGGGAAAATGGCACATTTTGCAGCCTGCCAGCAGAATTCAGAGCAGCCTGGCACCTGCCTTGCTCAATTAATAAGCAACTAAGGGCTTTATCTGAGTGCACAGTCCCCCTTTCTCTCTCCTCATCCACCTTGAACAATCATTAGAGCTAAACGGGTTCTGTTCTATGCTCCTGGGAAAGGCTTCCTCCCAAAGTCATCCTTCTCCGGACCTCCACTTGTTGTGGCCTTTCTTGGGCAGATGGTGTCTGGAAGCCTTGATTGATAAACATGTTTAAATATAGAAGGCAATCTTTTCTGTGTGCCAAGCAATTACTCAGCATCACAGATAGGACTGCCATGGACCAACAAAATAGCTATAGTTTGTGATTTAACACATTGAAGAAAGGAAAATTATTAAGAAACCATCAAATGTCAGTGTGACAGCAGATTCTAGAAAACATTTACCAGTCACCATTTGCAAGCAAAACTACTAAAATAGGAAGTCTGAAAGTCACCTTGCCTTCTTCTCCATACACTGTATATTCAGTTTGGAGAGATTCATCTCCTTTTAAGACAAATGGCTCTACTACAGAACATATATTAAACCAATCAAACTACATCTCTTCATCAGAACTTGATTGTTTTCTTCCCTCTACCTGACCCGAATGAGTATAATAATTATAAGTGTCATAAGGTCTTTGACATCCCACGTATGAGGTACTGTGTTAAGCACCTTATATACATGGTCCTGTTTAATCGCCATAAAAAACACACTGGTTATCTCCCAAATAATAGCTGTAGTATTAAAGATCAAGAAGGTTAAATTGCATATGATAACAGAATCTATAAAAGCTAGAGGCAGAATTTGTGCCAAGGGCAGTCCAACTTTAAATCCTATACTCGGGGCGCTTGGGTGGCTTAGTTGGTTGAATGTCCGACTTTCGCTTAGGTCATGATCTCGCGGTTCATGGGTTTGAGCCCCGCGTCGGGCTCTGTGCTGACTGCCAACTCCGAGCCTGGAGCCTGCTTCAGAGTCTGTGACTCCCTCTCTCTCTGACCCTCCCCTGCTCACGCTGTCTCTCTCTCTCCTAGATATAAATTAAAAAAAAAAAATTAAAAAAAATCCTATACTCGTTCCACGGGAGTAGTTTGACCCTCATTCACCGACCACTCCACTCATTGCAGGGATCTCCAAGTCCTTGTCACCACAAATAGTCCTTACCCTATCACCTCCTCTAACCCCAAGTTGTGGCTACGTGACAAAATGATTGCAAATTGGAGAGGATCTTCTCAGGCAAAACAATGGCTTCAATTTTCAAAGGTTAATTATGGTCATAGCATATTGTTTATTAAGAGAAAAAGGTAGACTGACCCATTTAGTATAAAACAAAATTTTCTATCAAAAACAACAACAAAAAGAGATCAAAATCATAGGGTGGAGTTTTGTCGTGGAGTGAGTCAATCATAACCTAACCAGTTAGATATTCCTTCCTACCAACAGCCACGGGCATATGCTAATGGTATTAGAGGTTTAAAAAGAGGTAAGAATTGACATGCCTCAATGGCTCAGTTCGTTAAGTCCCTATCTCTTGATTTTGGCTCAGGTTGTGAGATCAAGCACATCAGGTTCTGCACTGGGCATGAAGCCTGCTTGGGATTCTCTCTCTCCCTCTCCATTTACCTGTCTCCAACTCATGTGCATTCTCTCTCTCTCTCTCTCTCTCCATCAAAACAAAATAAGAAAGGAGGCAAGGCATGCTTAGAGAAATGAAACGGGATCAAATTCAAAGCATCAACTCCATTCTCTATTGTCTTCTCTTTTTGAGGATCTATATTTGTGGAGTAGCAATAGGTACAATTCTCAGAGTTAGTGTAAGTCAACAGGGGTTAGTTGTAATGAAAAGGTGAGGATCCATAAGAGAGCAACAGAAATTTTATGACATGAAAAAAACCATGTAATACTTAAAAAAAAAAAACTTAAAGGGGGCACCTGGATGGCTCAGTTGGTTAAACATCCAACTTCCGCTCAGGTCATGATCTCACAATTCATAAGTTCAAGCCCCACATCAGGCTCTGTGCTGACAGCTCACAGCATGAAGCCTGCTTTGTATTATTTGTCTCCCTCTCTTTCTCTCTCTCCTTCCCCAACTAGTGTTCTCTCTCTCTCTCTTTCTTTCTCAAAAATAAACAATTTTTTAAAAAGTTAAAGAATGGTGTGTGTGTGTGTGTGTGTGTGTGTGTGTGTGTATCTACATATTTATGGTTATAAAGACAGAAAGTGGTTGGCATATAAATGAAGTCCTACATGCTCATTTGATTTTATAGCCAAAGGCATGGCAATAAAAGTGACTCTACCATCACTGGCTTCCCACTTAGGCTTCTCTGCATCACCCTCTACCAAGGAACATGAAGTTTCACAATATGATGCTCTCTTCCTAGTTTAATATCTGGAGAAAAGGATGTGCACATCACATATAGACTGGTAAATCTAAGAAAAATCTAAAAACCTAACATTTATTACTAATCACTTAGTGTTTATCCCTCAGTAGCTAGATGCTTGACATGATTACCTAACTTACTTTTACAATAACCTCATGTGTGGAGGTTATCATTATACCTACTTTACAGATGAAACTAAACTCAGAAAGGCTAAGTAACTTATTCAGGATTTGATCTAGAACTTGAGCCAAAGTCTGCCCTGCTATAAACCCATACTTTTAATAGTCATTCTACTGGTAGACTTTTCTGACTTTGATGCCTGTTTCTATCAATCTGTCAGGGCAGTGAGATTTTTCTCTGAAGATGCCAATAGAGCATGTAAGGACTCTGAAATAAACATACATTTCTTTTAACTATATGGATTTGCACAATAATTTAAGGGCAAGAATTGTCAATAAATAATTCAAGATTATAAAATATCCCATTTATATCAGCAACCAACATATAAGATGGCTCATTATAGATTTAATTTAAAAAAATAAGCAGGACTTATAAGAAAAAGGCTACAAAACTTTTCCGAGGATCATAAACTAATAGAGAGAAAGATAGACAATATTCCTAGAAGAAAATGACTTCACTTTGAAAAGATGAAGCTCTTTCCAAATTAATGAAGAGTTTTAATGCAATTCGAATCACAACTTCAATAAGAAAACCATAGGAGAGACTCAAAGAAAATTCCAGGAGTTCACCTGGGAGAATAAACTAATGATAACAAGTTAAAAAATTTCTCTAGAGGGATGGGTCAGAGAAATATGCCAAATATATTATAAAGCTACAACATAGCCTCTTGATAGCTCTTTGATCTTAACCATGTATTTAAGCTCTCAGTGTTTCTGTTTATTACCTATTAGGGGGAGATTTAATAGCACTCACTATTATTAAGTACTATTTGCAGTAATAAACTTCAATATGTCCTCAATAAGCAGATCCTATTTGGTGAATTATATGAAATAATGCTTAGGAAAACACTTAGTTGACTATCACAGAATAAGCACTCAATAAAGTTTAGCTGTTACTGTTGTCATTATCTTTCCATTATTATACTTGACTAATAACACACAATGAAACTATTCATTTGTTTGACTGAGGAAAATATTAATTGAAAGCATACTATGTTCCAGGCCAATCTGATTCTCAGTGTTAGGAAACTGGGAGTGAGACATAGGCAAGGTCCATGGACCCATGGAGCTTATATTTTGGTGTTGGAGACAATTAACAATTGTACAAGTAAATGGACAATTAATTTTAGATATTGCTAAGTCCCAGGGAGATAATATAATAAGGTCAAGGGACCAGTAGTGATAGCGACCAGTCTTCATATAGAGTGGTTAGGAAGGCCTCTTTGAAAGAGATGGACACAATGACAAGTAAGTCATATGGAGATCTGGGAAGGGTTTTGAAGCAAGGGAAACAAGTGTCAAAACCTTGAGGGAGGAACCAGCTTGATAAAGAAAGAGCAGAAAAGAGAGTGTGGCTACAAAGTAGTGAATCAGGGAGAGCAAGGGACATGAATGGGTTTAGTGAGATAGACAGGGTCTGGGTCATGTAGGGCCCTATGAGGTTGGGCAAGGAGTTCAGGGGTGAACAAATTAAAGTAGACCCTACATCATGCTATGCACCAAGGTAAGCTCAAGAGAGATCAAAATATTAAATATTAAATATGAAACAACATAAGCAAGTATATGGGATTATTTGATTGTGGAATAGCAAAAATCTTTTTAAACATAATGTTAAAGGCATAAATCATATAGAAATAGGTAGATTTTGTGAACATACGGCACCTTAAAATTCCCATACATTAAAAAACACAATAAATAGGGACGACTGGGTGCTCAGTTGAGCATCCAACTTCAACTCGGGTCATAATCTCATAGTCTGGGAGTTTGAGCCCCACATCAGGTTTACTCTATCAGTACTGAGCCTGTTTCAGGTCCTCTGTCCCCAACCCCCCATCCCTCACCCACGTGTGCTCTCTCTGTCTCAAAAGTAAATAAATATTAAACATACACGCACACACACAATAAATAATATGTTTAACAGTAAACATAAAAAGCATTTGATAAGCTCTGAAAAATATATGTAATTCATTTAACAAAGTTAAAATCTATAAGCATGGAAAATATTAAAATATGTGAAGTTACATAAAAATGTACAGGAATAAAAATATATAAATGCATGAATAGAAAAAATATACAAATACATGAATAGATAACTCACAAAAAGTGAAACAATGATGGTCAATAAACACATGAAAAATGTTACTACTAATAATCAAAGATATGCAGAAGTAAAAAAAGCAGAAGATAACTTTCTGACTTTTTACTTATGATTTTTAACAAATTCATAAATTCAATAAAAATTATCAATTCAGTGTTGATAAAAGTCAATTATGCTACCCAATGGGATAGGTACTCCCACTGAGGACTTTAGAAAGTGTAAATTGGACTATAGAATGGAAATGTAAATTAGCAGAAACTTCTGGAGGTTAAGAGCCTCAAAAGTGTATATATATTTAACTCCATTTCTGGAAATCCAAATTTTGAGATAATCTAAAATATTAAAAGACAATGGTTCTATGATATACTGTTGAGTGATCAAAGAAAGTATAAAATTGTATATATTGAATGAACACAACAATGTAAAAATGAAAGAAAAAAAGAGATAAAATCCTGTAAGGAAATATACAGAAATTCCATCAAGTTGCCTTGGAGTGGTAGGATTCATGTTGGGATTTTTTTCTGCTCTCTACTGTTTTAATGCTGTCAGTGTTTTTGACAATGAGCATATATTTCAAATTTAACATAAAAAGAAGAAAACTATTGAATATATATAGTATTCTATATCCTATAATATCCATTCCAACATCTTCGCCAGTCTTTTTTTTTTCCATCAACATCCTCTGTTATATCATTTGGTCTCTTCTCCAATGGACAACCTCTATCAAGCAGGTATAAATCACAGCACACAAATATTTTTAGGACCATATCAGTGGTACCTACATATACACATATATCTGGATATACAAATTTAATTCATACAAAAATATTATAAGACAAACAGATTATATAGACTGAAATATTTAGAGTGGAACGTTTAGGAAATAGACAAATAGAGAAAAAACACTTCCACTCTTACCCTGAGGGCATAGCTACTGAACTATGCTTTCAGTAAAAATACTGAACAAGTACTTTTATGGAGCATCTAAAAGCCAATGGTAGGATGTTTTATGTCTACGGTATCATTGTTTCAAGCTCTGACTTGATCTTACATGAAACTGTTTGCTCAGCTTATTTTGAGCATTCTAAGAATATTCATGCAGTTTGTTTTGCTTTGGGCAAAGCTAAGAATACACACTTCCAAAAGTAGCATAACTTCTCTAACCTCACATCAGTTCACCAGGCCAGTTCTATTCACTCTGAACACATGAAAATGTTAATTGACACAGAGGATAAATGAATGAGCTAAAAGAGATCCCAGATTTCAGTGAGGATTGGAAATTTCAGGACAGCTGAACTCCAACCTTTCAGGGCACACACACTGAAGAAGGAGGGAGATATTTTTCAGCAAAGAAGCCCAATCTGTCTGAGCCTATTAATTCCCCTGTTGACCAAATATATCAAGTGTGATTCAGGATTATTTCAACAAATCATCTTGGCAGGTAAACATTTTCTGCAGACCAGGGCTCTTCCTGCCTATTGCAAAGTGAATTGTACGAACAATGCTGAGGTAATATTGATATGAATCAAACAATAAAGCAATATTCTGCTTGTGTACCCAGCTGCCAAAGCTTGAAGAGTCTAAACATGCTATTCAAAACAATTCTTCGTGTTTTTCTTTAGCTGCTGCTGGTTTTCTGGTGCTATTTTTAGCAACAGTATCTTTTTTTTTCTCTACCCTAAAGAGATTCACACAAAAAACCCTAATTCACAAAAATATAACTAGGAGAATTTCTGGCTGACATGTGGCAGAAGCCCAGCCATTCCAAGCATCCCTTGCAAGTAATCTTGGGCACTTACCTGCAACCCTAGGCTGCATCCAAGATAAGCATTCCTGCTTTTGAAGAACTAGGACTAAAAAAATGGCTGAAAACGTCTGTGTTTATCTTGAAAGGGTATATGAAACTCATTGGGCATAAAATGATTCTGTAAAGAAAATTACTGGTGTTTATCTTTTGAGTGTCTTCCTACCTCTGCTTCCTTAACTTCCATCCCTTTCTCCTCCTTTGTACTCCCTCACCGTTTTCCCCAAAGTATGCAGCCCTTCCATTCAGAGCTCAGAGATTCCTGCCCCACCTATACCACAGACATCCTTGTACCCTCTTAGCCGCTTGCCCTCCCACTGGACTAACTGCACTATAATCCTTACAGTGAGCACTGATTTTGCCAGCCAATCTCCTTTCCTGGATTTCCCCTGACAACATGTCCTTTCCCTCCACGTTGGCAGTCTTGATGGTCTGTTAATAAGGTGACTTGTCCTAGCTGGTCCAGGTGGACAGCTTTTTCCCCAAGATGGGGACATTTAGTCTTGGTCTAGCTCTGTCCAGGGATTATGAATCTTGAGCAGAAGATCTCAAAGAGACAAAGCCAGCAGTGATTCATGCTAGTGATGGCATCCTGACAAGGCCACCCACTGGTTCCTGTCATTGGATTCCTGGTCCAGCCCTGATTACTGTGCTTCTGCTTTGCCCTCTCTTTTGGTGAATTACCCAAGGCCCTTCCAATAGGTTCCCTTTTGGTTTACGTTAGATGGAATCTATTGCTTATATCCAAAGAATTCTAAATGACGCAAGGTTTTATAAGCAGTCTCAGATTCCTTATTTAACTTGTCCCCAGCAAAATCCTTTTGAGTTGAATAGGGAAATACTATCAATTTCATTTCATAGGGAAGAAAATGCAGGCTTGAATTATTGAGTTTTATTATCCAAAGTGTTGTATCAGTACACAATGCAGCATCATGATTTAAATCCAGTTCTTCTGACTCCAAACACATACCCTTACCTTTGCATGCTGAACCTTGCTTGGTGTAGTATCCACATTCTGTATCTAGCCCTCCCAGGGAAATCTGCTTTCTTATGTCTAATTCCCTCAGGGCCTCCAAGAATTACCACTAGTCAATTAAAAAAACATGTCCTATGGAATAAGAGACTAACAGAAGATTCATGTGTTTTCCTTCTCAGGGGGGCATTTATTTTCAACAGGAAGTCAAGCAAGCTTACACTCCCTTAACCACAAAAGCACTTATTAAAATATATGCTTTAAGTTGATAGGTTTATATATATGTATACATATGAAATATATGTTATATATGCAAATCTATATTTTATATTTTCAAAGATACTGACCCAAATATTGTTTGGCAGGTACTCTGTAGAGAGTACTGTCTATAGAGAGCACTCTCTATAGAGAGCATCCAAATTCAGCCATTATCTGATTTCAGTTTGATAGTTAAACTTATATGTAACAGTAACCATTACAAAGAGGAAAAAAAGATTTTAAATATATTGGAAAATTAATAAGCCACTCAGATTACAATGAAAAGGGAAAGAAATAATTAAATTTCCAGCCTTTGGGAGAGAGGTTGAAAATGACCTTAAAACCATAAACCATAAAATTCTCCTTTGCATCTGGAATCAACAAAGGATGAATTATTATTGTCTTACTACACTTATCAAAGCTGCTTGCTTGTAAAGTAAAGGGAATTGAATCACAGGGGAAAAAAAAGCCCAGGTTCCTTTGCACACACACACACACACACACACACACACACACACACCCTATGCACATTATTATACTTTCAGGAGGTCTGGTCCAGGATGATGGACAGTTTGTGAAAAAAGATGATTTTTTAAAAGACGCTTAACTATAGTTTCCATAATCTGTCTAGAACTATTGCCCCTTTTCAACGAAAAAAGGGAACTTCATTACCCCTCTTTCATCTATACCTCCAGGCCTCACGTTGTCTCACTAGCCATAGAAGAGAAGAAATTAAACAACACAGTATTTAGAGTCTGAATACTAAACTTGGACTTAACCCCAATGTGACTTCAGGCAAACTGTTATCCCTTCGTAGCCATTGTTCAATTCCATTTAAAATACATAAAAATAATATTACCCATTCTTCTAACTCATGAGGATTTTCAGATGACTACTAATGCAGATAAAAGAAAAAGTAGTATAGGAAATTTGGATATCATCTGAGAGAGATCAGCCAGCCACTCACTCAGATCTATAAGCCACTTTTCTCAGGCTTCCAGAGCAGACTCAAAAAACTGGCCTGTTAGTTAAGAGGATCTGTATCTTAGGGGAATAACCTTATGTTAACTAAAGCCAGAATGTCCTGTTATTATTTTATATTAATAATTATTATAACTGCCCCCAAAACATTTTAACTTTCCTCTATGCTTGGTTAGTGGATCCATATTAATTTAATAGGGGCCTAAATTCAAAGTCATACGTATATTAATACATGATTTTCAATGGCTCTGCATTCTCACCTACTCTTTGAGCAATAATTCCAATGTTGAGCAATAATCCCAATGTTGTACAAGATCTCTAAGGATCTCCAAGAGTGTTCATGTGTCCAAGAGCCATTGCTTGTCTGCTGCTCCCTGTCTAAAGAGAGGAATTTAGTCCTTAAGACTGAACTTGACACCCACTGAAATTAGCATTATATTTGTTGACTATTCTGCTTGTTAGGTTTTTAAAAAATTTTTTTTTAAAGTTTATTTATTTTGAGAGAGAGAGAGACAGATAGACAGACAGAGCATGAGCAGGGAAGGGGCAGAGAGAGAGGGAGACACAGAATCAAAAGCAGGCTCCAGGCTCTGAGTTGTCAGCACAGAGCCTGATGCGGGGCCTGAATCTGTGGGTGAGATCATGACCTGAGGCAAAGTCAGATTCTCAACTGACTGAGCCACTCAGGGGCCCCTCTGCTTGTTAGTTTTAATTAAAATAATTGTCACTGAGTATCTTATGGTGAAGTTGGGCTTTCATCTCCCACTGTTGTGCTGTTGCATACATTCTCACATTGCTTTTGGTAGAGAGAGCTTAATGGATTCCCAGTCAAAGATGCTGTTGGCTTTCAGCTATACTTAGTAAACTCAGAGAAAAACTGCCTGATGCCCGTAAGATCTTCCCTGTTTTAGTGAATTTCTTTCAACTCAAATACATACAGTTTTTCCAAGGCATATCTAAGATGTCAGGGTGGTTCCAAAATGGTCCCAGGGTCATTCATCCTGAGCATGGAATCAGGACTTCCTGTCCTCCAAAGCTTAATTACTAATAAGAGAAAGGCTTCCTGATCCAAACCTTTTAATTTAATTTTTATTTTTATGCTCTTGCATTTTTATTATGTTTTGAATATATTCGGCATGTGAGTACAGCAATACAACATACTGATTCAACATGCTTATATGTTATATCACCACGAATATAGTTACTATCTGTCACAATACAATGCTATTACAATACCATTGACTATATTCCCTATGCTATATCATTTATTCCCATGGTGCATTCATTCCATAACTGGAAGCCTCTATCTCCTACTCACTTCACCCATTTTGCTCATCCTCCACCTCTCTCCTTTCTGGCAACAACTAGTTTGTTCTCTGTATTATGGATATGTTTCTGCTTTTCATTTGTTTTGTTTATCAGATTCCACATGTAAGTGAAATCATATCATCTTTGTGTTTCTCTGACTGATTTATTTCACTTAGCATAATACCCTCTAGCTCCATTCATGTTGTCACAAATAGCACAATCTCATCCTTTTTTTAGCTGAGTAACATTCCATTATATATACACACCATTTTTTTAACCATTCATCTATTGATGGACACTTGGACTGCTTCCATATCTTGGCTATTTGTAAATAATCCTATAATAAATAGGGGTACATATATCTTTTCAAATTATTTTCATTTTCTTTGAGTAAATACCCAGTAGTGGAATTACTGGATGATATGGTAGTTCTGTTTTTCTTTATCTGAGGAACCTCCATACTGTTTACCACAGTGCTGCATTCCCACCAACAGCACACAAGGGTTCCTTTTTCTCCACATCCTTACCAACACTTGTTATATCTTGTCTTTTTGATTCTAGCCATTCTGACATGTGTAAGGTGGTATGTCTTTGTGGTTTTATTTGCATTTCCCCAATGACTAATGGTATTGAGCATCTTTTCCTATGGTCTATCAGCTATCTATGTGTCTTCTTTGGGAAAATGTCTATTTAGGTCATCTGCTCATTTTTTAATTAGACAATTGGGGGAAAGTTGGTGTTGACTTGTACAAGTCCTTTATATATTTTGAATATTAACCCCTTATTTAACATATCATTTGCAAATATCTTCTCCCATTTGGTACGTTGCTTTTCTGCTTTGCTGATGTTTTCCTTCGCTGTGCAAAACCTTTTGGGTTTGGTGTAGACTCAACAGTTTAATTTTGCTTTCATTTCCCTTACCTGAGGGGACATATCTAGAAAAATATTTCTATGGCCAATGTCAAAAAAATTACTGCCTGTGTTCCTCTTCCAGGAGTTTTATAGTTTCAGGCCTCATATTTAGGTCTTTAATCTATCTTGAGATTTGTGTGTGTGTGTGTGTGTGTGTGTGTCTGTGTGTCTGTGTGGTGTTAGAAAGTGGTCCAGTTTCATTCTTTTGCATGCTGCCCAGTTTTCCCAGCACAGTGTGTTGAAGAAACTGTCTTTTCCTCATTGTATATTCTTACCTCCTTTGTTTCAGATTGACTATATACTATATATATATACACACACACATATGGATTTATATCCATATATGTATATATGGATTTATTTCTGGGCTCTCTATTCTGTTCCATTGATCTGTGTGCTGTTTTTGTGCCAGTACCATATTATTTTGACTGTAATAGCTTTGTAGTATATCCTGAAAACTAGGATTGTGCTACCTAGAGCTTTGTTCTTCTTTCTCAAGATTGTTTTGGGTATTCAGAGTCTTTTGTTGTTCCATACAAATTTTAGGATTATTTGTTCTAGTTCTGTGAAAACTGGGTCACGATTTTTTATGCTTCTGAGATGAATTGCCTTTAAAGCACCTCATTGCTCTTTCCCACAATTTGGCCTTTATTAAGGTCATATTAATCCATCAGACATATTTCAATAACTTTGAAACTTAAAGAAAGAGTTAGGTCCAATTTTTTTCTCTCTGGAAGTTCTTTCTCATTCAAATTAGTGGATGCAAAAAAACTCAAGTAAGAGCAATGTTGCCAAATTTTCCCTGTAGCATCCAAGCTGCAAGAGTTAATAGATATTTGAGAAAACTGTTAAAGTGATCCACTGCACCAACAAAGTTTGGGCTCATAGACCTAGCCAAAAGGTCTTTCTCCCTCATTCTCTCTTCCTCTCCCCCTACCCCTTTCACACACACACACACACACACACACACACACACACACATACACACTCACACAGTTATCATCTACAGAAAGCAATGTTCAAAAAACTGCAGTGCTAATTAAAGTGTACCAAATGATGTCATTACTACCCAAAATTATCTACACATTCAATGCAATTCCAATCAAAATTGCACCAGCATACTTCTCAAAACTAGAACTATCCTAAAATTTGTATGGAACCACAAAAGACCCCGAAGAGCCAAAGTAATACTGAAAAATAAAACCAAAACAGGAGGTATCACCATCCCAGACTTTAGCCTCTACTACAANGGGGAAATGGTGGGGGAAAGGGAGAGAGGCAAACCATGAGAGACTCTTGAATGCTGACAAAAACTGAGGACTGATGGATGTGGGGGGGAGGGGGGATGGGCATGGAGGAGGGCACTTGTGGGGATGAGCACTGGGTGTTATGTGGAAACTAATTTGACAATAAACTATTTGTAAAAAAAGAAAAAAAAAACTTAAAAAAAAAAAAAGTGTACCAAATGAAAATCTACTGAATAATGGGATGAAAAATAAGAGAGACATCAAATGCTCAAATAGGCTACATGATGAGCTGGTTGATGGAGCCTGGAAATGTGATGAGCAACTTGAAAAATCATTTAATATCTGGTTGGTAAGGAACTTAAAGAACACTTATTCCAAGCCCTTTATTTTCTAGCTGAGCAAATGGAGACCTATACTGAGGAAGTGACTTGCCCAAGGTCACGCTGTTCCTGTGAGATAAATCCTGAACTAGAGTTTTTCCATGACACCCTATCATGGAAGGTGATTCCTTTGTAGGTAATAATTGTTAGAAATCTTGTTCTACTAATAGACAAAAGGGAAGGAATCATTTTCATTAAACCCATCAAATGAATGATGATGGAAAAAAAGTTGCATTGAAGACTCATTCCATCCAATGGCATATAAATGTTACTTGTAGCCTTCACAAGTAATAAAAGCAATAGTACTAATAGTTATTGCCAATAATTGACTATTTCCCATTCATCAGGCACCATGCTGAATATATTTTTTCCCATTAATCATTTTATTAAATACATGGAAATGAATTTAAAGAACTCAGTATTCATTTGATGTTGGTAAGTTATCTAAGTGGCAAACTAGGATTTAGGACTGGGCAGATTGATAGTTGTCTGAAGAGAGAAGTGGATTGAAGCCAGTTATTTGGGATATTAAACTACTGAATAATATTTATATCCTTTAGACCACTAGCATCTATTCTCCTTTAACTGTCTAATCACTGGTATCTATATCTTCTGCTACCCCTTCCTTCCACCGGTCTATACTGGACACTCCTACCACAGACTAATTTCTTGGTGATACATGCTCACTCTAAAACTTTAGTGTTCCCCACAGTCTGTTTAATACCTCCATAATTTGCTCTAATCTATGTTTCTAACATTAGATTCCACTTCTTCTCTATCAAATACTTGCTCTTGTCAAACTAGGTAATGCTATCCTCAATATACACTTTGAAATTCATCCTTCATCTTTAACATTTACTGAGTACCTACTATGTGCCTGACATTCTGTTAAACATTGAAAATACAAATAGGAAAGAGACTGCCCCTCACGTCTTCTTAAAGAAGTTTAGAGTGTTATAGACAGACATGAAAACAACTGATTACAGTGAAGAAAGGTAAATGCTATAACTCAATCTGGTCAAAGTGCAGTGGGAACCAAGACAAACTCTGACTTTCCAGTATATAAGTACGGTTTTCTTTGTTTGGGGTATTTCCCCTGATATGCCTTCCACAATCCACACTTCCATCTTCATACAACTATATCCCAAAGAATTAAGTTCAAATGTCTCATGATCATGTGGCTAGGTTTCTTCCCACTTTTTGTGAATGCCTTCTCCCAAAAATGTAGTGCAAGTTCCTAATAAATAAACAAAAAGTTTTACTTTTTGTAAACACCTTGGATATTTATGCTTAAAAAAGCAAGAGAAGCAAAAAATAAATTTGCCAAATCCTGAAGGTGATTAAAGGGGGTCCAGTGGTTGCAGGATATAACACCATCTAATTTTACTTCAAAACTTCTGTGTTTCCTTCCTCTATATACACTTGGGTAATATTAGGGTCTTTTATTGGGTTACAGATGGAATGAGAAGAGGGAAAGATTTTTTTCCCCTACTGTGAATAGCTAAAAAAGAGAAAATCACCAAAAAGGATATGGGTATATTGTGACAGCAAAGCTGTCTGAAGTGAAATAAACTGGATTTTAGCAATGAACAGAAAATAAAGGTACAAGTAAAAAAAGACTCTTCCCAGGAGATACAGCTAGGGATGTATTGAAGAAATGCAAAACCAAGTAGTTCCCCAGATCATCCACTAGGCGTCCCATCCTTCTTAGTCCCTCAGGGCTGCCTGTAGGCAACAAGCAGATTTGGAAACTCTCTAGGCAGCCAATCATATTGCAGTTCTCTAAATACATCCTATTTTGAGGCTTCTTGAGCTCAGGTACCTCATAAAAATCATGTTCATATTCCAAAATGTCTAACACACTCTTGGGCACGTGGTAGGTACTTGGAAATATGTGCTGAATGCATGTTAAACAAAGGAACAAACAAAGAACACTTCTAAACCACTGTATTGAGAGTTTTCCAGACATTTTCCTTGACATCATATATGGGTAGTGCTCCTGAGGGCTTCATCATCCCAGCCTATGCTGCAATAAATCTCTGGGCATGTCTAGCCTACAGCACACCCAAGAAATTTGTTCATACGTTTCCTCTATTCCTTTATATAGAAAAGAAAGTAAAAGATGCTAACTATGAGGGTTGAAGCAAAAAGTCAAGAGGTAGAATGTTCCAAAAGTGTTCCTGGATTTGGACAACTTGCAAAATTTAACAAGCACTCTAGATGGGGTTCAGTGTTCAGCACAGTGACAGACAATTACTGCCCAATGGCTCTGAGTGCCCAGGAGGCCATAGTGAAACCAATGCAGAATGCCTATTGATATCCTACTCACTCTGTATTTATTGGCCCCCATGGCTTTCTACCCTAAGCCATGAGAACATTTTGTAAAAGAGAATATGATCCTGGATAATTAACTGGACTCTTCCCTGTGCCCACATGGTAAATCATGAGACTGGACAGCCTACAGCTAACTAAGCCTATCAAGTTACCAGCCCTTGTCAGAGGCTGTGATGCAAAGAACAGCAGTTTCTGTGCATAAAGTAACAGCCAGACAGAGTAATAGATTTTTAGGACTAGGAACATCCCTAAAGTCATTAAAAAAAGAGCAGTTTCCAAGCTGTTTTAGTAATGGACTCTTTGTTTCAAGTAAAAAATTTTCAGATCTTTAGTATAGCTTAGTAAGCAAAAGTTACTCCTGGGGAATAGGTATGGAAGGCAATGAAGGCAGAATCTCTAGAGCTTCAGAAAATCATGTTTGAACACAATCGTTCTTATCCAACCCCTGATTTTATATATGCAAAAGGTCTATGAGTAATTATTTTTCTCTACTTTATAGATGAGGGCACCGAAGCACAACTTAAAAATTTTTGTCAACATTACATGGCTAGTGCATCAGTCAGAGTCCCTTTAGGCACTAGACGGTACATCTAAATTCAGATACTTTGAAGAGGTAACAACGGGATTATTTACAAAGCTGTGGGCAGGGTTTTCAGAACAAATAAGGGATAGTGCAGTACCCTGGAGTTGGGGATTTGGGCCTCAGAAGAGGAGAGGAGACAGTTACACGTAAGGAGAGATTCATGGGCCACCTTCAGGGGACACAGAGTCTATAGTAGAAAGTTATAGGCAGCCCTCAGCAGGCCTACAAGAAGGAAACTAGAGGAATATGTATACCGCCCCCATTGTCCTCATTGTCTTCCTTCTCCCTGATCTCCTGCCAGGGCTTTCACTGGATGAACTAACTAGAAATAAGACAATAGAGTATATATCAATGCATTCCATACATATCAGCCTCCTGAAGCAAAGGCGTAGTATAGAGAAGAGCAGAGAGTGGATATGAAGGGGCAAACTGAAGTTATCTGCCACTGTCAACCAGTGCCTCAAACAGAAGTATTCAGCTATCTACTGGCAAAACCTATATTCTTTAAAAAAATTTTTTTAATGTTTATTTATTTTTGAGAGAGGGAAAGAGAGAGAATGAGGGAAGGGCAGAAAGGAGGAGGGGACAAAGCATCCGTACTGACAGCAAAGAGCCCAATGTAGGGCTCAAACTCACAAACCCATGAGATCATGGCCTGAGCTGAGTCAGATGCTTAACTGATTGAACCACCACCCAGGCACGTGGCAAAATCTATATTCTTGATCACAATGGTGTTTTATGCTACAGGAATTTTTTAACCCATATAATTCTTTGGTAATAAAGCTAGTATTAAATAGAATTTCCTGTCCACTGGCCTGCAGATATGTCTCCTATTACTCTGTAAATCTATTGAGAATGGTGCTTCCAAATATTCAACAATATTTTCAACTTCTTAGGTAACTCAAATCATTTTCTCCTAATACAAATATATTATAAAAAATTATTATACTAGTCCTAATGTACTTTCTAACATTAAAATGGGAATTTGTGTTACAGTAAATACTGAACCACATTTCAGTTCAGTGTGTGGCAGTTCATCTTCTCCAGATGAAATGTTTACCATCTGAAAGAATGTTTGGCAAATACATGAGACCCTACCTGTTCCGCCTATGCCCATAGCAGACATCATTTGATGTCATCATTTAATGGTTTTCTGTCTTGCTGAGAATAGGTACCAATTCTGGATCCTTCTCAGCATAGTCAACAATATCCAAATGATCAGTTAGCATATGAGAAGAAGCCCCATATTTATCTCAATAGTGAAGAAGAAAAATATAGGAGTACAAAAAAAGTCTGTGAGAATCTAAGAACACAAGACTGAATGCCCCAACACATTGAATGCCATTTTTAAAGAGCTCTCATCCTAAGTGAGTCACTTTTAGAACAGGCAAGAGAAAATAAATATGTGTTGAAACAAAATACCTCTTTGCTCTAGAGAACAAATCTACCCTTAGTTAAATCTGAGACTGTACAACAAAGTGGGTAGTTTTACATTGTTACAATATGAATATAGTCTCACAATGAAAAACATTTCTAAACATCTGTTGGATGAAGAGTTTAACCCTCTCTTAGGGTTATATAGGGATTTATTCTGGAGGAAACCTCTGGGAAGGATTCTGATCCAAGAAGCTGTTCTCCCTTCTAGCAAAGAAAGGAAAAGAAAGATGTAAACAGAGATGAGAGGAAGAAGGGGGCAGAGGGAAAAGAACAGAGTATGAACTTTGCTCAGGAAACAAAAAAATGATATGAAGTTTCTATAAAATACAGAAGAGAAATCCTCTCTTGCTTATACCTCATTTTATTATATCAGGATGTTTAGAAATAATCCAATGTCTTTCCACAAAACTTGCAGAGTAAAAAGCAAACTCCTTACCATACATAAGCAGCAAGATTCTACATGGTCAACCCACTGCCTAGTTCTCCCATTTAATTCCTTGCTACTTCTTGGTCACCACACGCTATCTACCCCCCTCCCTGTGGTCTACTTGCAGCTCCTTGAATATTCCAAGCTCTTTTCCACCTCAGGATCCCTGCACGTTGCTCTCTGCCTGGTATGCTCCCACCCTTCCTACTTCGTGACTAGCTCCTACCCATTCTTTAGAAATCAGCTTAAATAAAGACCTTCTCTGGAAACTTTATTTAAAGTAGGTCCCTTCTGTTACTCTCTAACTCTGTTTCTTATGTTTTTTTTCCTTTGAACTTTATAGTTGGATCTATTTTATTTATACTCCTATTTGTTCATTGCTTGGCTCCTATGCTGGGATAAGAGTTCTGTAAGAGCAAAAACGATCTCAATCTTACTCACTGTTATATCCACAGAGCCTACTACAGTGACAACCACACACCGAAACATTCTATAAACGTTTGTGAAATAAATGAATGGCGATGCCCGAGAAAGCGATTTTGTTTGTAACGTATAAATCTTTCCAATCTTACCTCCAGGACCCACAAGTCAAAAACGTATGAAATTTTGTGAAGATCTGATTTGTAAGTAATAATTACTGAAGCTTATTGAGCACCATTTGCTATGCCTAGACATAATTCAAGGCAAAAATAAATAAATGAATAAATAAAATTTTTGGGTGTGTGTATATGTGTACTTTTAAATCTCACAATAATGAATTATTATTAGCCCCATTTTACAGATGAAGAAAATGAGGTAGTGATAGATTTAGTTAGTGAAACAGAAAAAGGATAGTAAAATGACAAGTCTTAGAAATACCATGATAGGTGATCTTCAAATATATTTTCAACATATCCAAGAAACCAATGTGACCCAGACATATCCTCTGGGGGTTGTTTCTGAGAGACAGTCAGAACAGAATAAAAAGGAAATAAACAGAGTCAAGGATACTCTAGAATCAGACTGCTTCTCTTCCACTTACTGCTTGTATGACTGTATTAAAATCCTTACCTGACCTCAGATTCTACATCCAGCAAGGAGGGGCTGGGACTAGATGGATAACTTGGTGATTTATGTAACTTAAAGACCTTCCATAAAGTCTAAGAAATGGCTCATATGTTCTGGCATGATATTGATTGCCAGGACTTGTGCTTTGTAATAACTGTTCCTCAATGAATAGTAATAGATCACAATACTGTGTTTTGACTGTAGGGAATTTAAAATTAATGCTAGCAGGCAAGAGGAATTGCATACTGGGATTAAAGTGGTAGCAATGGAGTTGAGAAAGGAAAGATTCAGGGATATATTCTGAATGAAAAGAATTCAATTTAAATTCACTTTAATTATACCAGAAAGGTGTTTGTTTTCATTTCAAACCACTTGAACTATGGAAAACAATGTAATATGAAATTGTCAAAAAATAAAGTTAACATACCAAAAGATAAACTCTGGTATGTTTTAATATTCAACAGCAAGCTATGGGTATTTGGGAGAGAATATGGGAATGAGAGATTTCTCACCTGTAAAATAAAGGAGTTAGACAGTATTCTGCTAAATTAAATAAGTCAGTCAGAGAAAGACAAATACCATATGATTTCACTCATATGTGGAAGTTAAGAAATAAAACAAATGAACATGGAGGAGAGGAAGAGAGGCAAACCACGAAACAGACTCTTAACTATAGAGAACAAATGAAGGTTACCAGAGGGGAGGTGGGCATGGGGATTAAGGAGCTCACCTGCTGTGATGAGCACTGGGTATTGTATGGAAACATTGAATCACTAAATTCTACACCTTAAACTAATATTACACTGTATGTTAACTAACTGGAATTTAAATTAAAATTTGGAAGCAGGGCATCTGGGTGGCTCAGTCAGCGAAGCTTCTGATTTTGGCTCAGGTCATGATCTCATGGTTCAGGGGTTCGAGCCCCACAGAGGGCTCTGTGCTGACAACTCAGGGCCAGGAGCCTGCTTCAGATTCTGTGTCTCCCTCTTTCCCTGCCCCTCCCCTGCTCATGTTCTGTTTCTGTCTCAAAAATAAATAAATAAACATTACTAAAAAAAACTTGGAAGAAAAAAGTAAGTTCAAAGTAAAATAAAGTAAAATAAGAATTGAAACAGATAATCTATAGACCTCCTCAGAACCTTACAATTCTTTATTCAGTATTTCATAAGTACTTATTGAGCATTTCACATGGACTTCCCCCTATCATAGGCAGAGCAAATCAAACAGAATAAGAAAATATCATCCATGCCTTCAAAGAGATGCTAATCTAATTATGAGATCACTGTAGATCAAACTGCTGGAAACAAAATATACAATTGCAATATAATACATATTTTCAATTTATCCCTGTTTTATTATATAAATTAGAACATACTTAGAAAAACTCTGACTTTTTGAAATAATGGAAAGTTTTAGAATTAAGACATTAAAAATAGTAACATATTGGGATAAAAAAAGTAACTGATTAATTATTTTTATTTGTTGACCAGACAATATAAACTTAGTGTATTTTAATAGGGCTGGCTTTAGAATGTAATTGGAAAGTTACATTGGCAGGAAGCAGAGTTCTCTCATGATAAGCATAATGATAGCATTGGAAAGAAAAGAGAACAATTGCCTCTGGTTTATAAAAGAGGGAAGGGATGCAAGTGTTAGGAGCACTAAAACTTCATAGAGTGGCTCAGTGGGTTAAGCCTCTGACACTTGATTTCAACTCAGGCTGTGATCTCAAGGTTTGTGAGTTCGAACCCTGCATTGGGCTCTGTGCTCTCAGCTTGGGATTCTCTCTCCTCACATCTCTCTCTCAAAAGAAATAAATAAACTTAAAAAAAAAACCCAAAAAACCTTCAACTGTTGCCTACAGCAAAATGATTGTCACTATAGTGATACTGAGCCAGGATAAGTGTCAAATAGGAGGGTCAAATTGAAAGATAAATTGTCCCCCAATATAAAGTATCCACACTCAGATAGGCAGCAGTAACATGGGAGGTAGATTATCCTCATAAATTTCCCTTTTCATGAACTTGTTTTCATAAAATATGAAAATTCTTGTGAAATTTTCTCTTCAGGATTCCATTTCTTTTTGTTAATGGGATGTTCACAAAAGTCAAGATTTTAAAAAATAGTTGAATTGATGAAGACAAAGATTAAGATTTTAAATATTCCTAGTATCTTAATGGAAATATAATGCATATTTAAAATTAAATTAAGTTCTTAAGAGATCAAGAAGATAAATTAATCAGGATCTAACTTTCAAAATGAGGGAGGAGAAACCAAATCCATTATCATCGTAAGACAGAAATTCTCATACTGTAATAGAAATATTGCTTTGAGAAAAATTTCCCAGATAATTTTTTAAATGTTTAATTATTTATATTGAGAGGTGAGGGAGAGAATGTAAGCTACAGAGGGGCAGAGAGAGAGAAAGAGAGAGAATCCCAAGCAACCTCCATGCTGTCAGTGCAGAGCCTGATGCAGTGCTCGATCTCAGAAACTGAGATCATGACCTGAGTCAAAATCAAGAATTGGATACTTAACTGAGCCAGCCTAGGCACTGCTTCCAGATAATTTTTATAAAACATTTTACCCACATTGCAAAAAAAAAAAAGTGAGATTTCAATAAAGCAGAGATGACTTAAAATTATATATATAATGGAAAGAAATAAAAGCATGAAAAATTTTAATGCACTCGTTCATTCAACAAATACTTTTAGAGCATTTCTATGTGTTAGGTGCTGTGTCCAGTGATCATATAAGATATCATATTCATATGGCATGGATTTCAAAATCCTAAGGGACTCACAGTGAGGAATGGCGGTAGGGCAAATAAATATACAGCAAACATTAAAAAGGCAATCAAACTGTATCTGATAATAATCATAAAGGTAGTAAAGGTTATAGGAGATATAAGTTAATGATCTGTTCAAATGACTGAAGATGGCTAACAAAGTAGGCAGCACAATGAGATACATATTGAAGGATGTAGGACTTTTTAAATGTATTGGGAGAGAGAAATAATAAAGATGTTAACATAAGAAACTGACACAAGACAAACAGGTATGAAAGGGTCAGGAATTAGTAAGCCTTGACTGCTATAGTGAATATTTTGTGCCTTAAATGTATAGGTAATCATGAGCCACCGTCATTTACGCCAGGCATAAAAATCATAGAATCATAAAACTGTTGGAGGCTGGTGGGGAGCCAGGGATGGGATGAGAAATGTTGAGAAGAGTAATGATGTCATTTCCTCCTTCCTTGTTCCTGGAAGAATTCCTAAATTAACCACTACACTCTTCCATTGATTCTGTACATGACTCTAGAATGCCATTTCAACACAATATTCCAGGAAATCACTGCCAATGTCACTAAGTTAAATGTGAAGTTTGAATATTCATCCAGTATTTTGTTGTTTTTATTTTTATTTACTCTTCCACATTTCATATTCAATCATTTGACCAGAACAAGTTATCAACCCAGACTCTATACTAGGCACTCGTGGAAAAGAAAACAGACCCAAACTTAATCAATACTGTGTTTAGGAATGTTAGAAAGAAAGAGCAATATATATTCTGAGATGGTGTCAGCTTTTGGGGTAAAGAATCTTTATATTATTTTAATAATTCAGCTTTCTGGGCAGTGTCTGAACTGGGATGATGACAGTGGGCCTGGGAAGAGAAGCAGAAGTGAGACTGAATACAGAGCTATATCCAAAGTACTTACTGAATTTCTATCACTCACTTTCATCTGCCCTATAATCCAGGCATCTCACAATTTTCCCTGACCATGCCATCTTCCACATGTTTTTTCATGGGTTATTCCCTTCATCAGAACCACTTTGCCTTCTTCACTGCTTAACTTAAATCACATGTGCCATCTTCCATTCTGCTTTCTTGCCACTTCCATGATATTGTATGCCTTTATTTTAGCATTAGTCATCTATGTTTATTCTCTTGCTTTTCTGTTCCTTGGGTCTAACATGGTTCTTCATCTTCATACTACCAATATTCAACACTGTTCCCACCACCCAATAGGGTGATCAATAGTATGATTTGACTGAATAAATAAATGCTTAAGTTGAACATCAGAGTACAGGATATGGGGTTTTCACCAGATTTGTTTTATCATGCTTCCTAATGTTCACATTATAAACTTAAACATAAAGTTTAAAGACATCTACCTGGTAGGGTTTCTGAAATACTGGATTGGCTATGAGAAACCTAGGTCAAAATGACAGATTTTCTGTGACTAATATCCAAAATGAATAATCCTAAAAGGTGTTGTATGTGTTTCTGTACTCAAATAGATATGTTTAGGTTGGAAGTTTGGTGTATCTCTTGAAAGACAAGTCTCAAACTCTTCTTTTATTTTATATTTTTTAAATTTTTTAAATGTTTATTTATTTCTTAAATAGTTTATTGTCAAGTTGGTTTCCATATAACACCCAGTGCTCATCCCAACAAGTGCCCTCCGCCATGCCCATCACCCCCCTTCCCTTCTCCCCCACCCCCATCAGCTCTCAATTTGTTCTCAGCATTCAAAAATATGGCTCACTTCATGAATTGGCATGTCATCCTTGTGCAGGGGCCATGCTAATCTTCTCTGTATCGTTCCAATTTTAGTATATGTGCTGCCAAAGCAAGCACTCAAACCCTTCTTTTAAAAGAACTCTAACCACTCAGAAAATGTGTCTGAATATTTCTCAACAAATATTGTTTTATATCCTATTGTAATTATTTAAGTATCTTATCTCTTGTACCAGAGTACAGGATCTTCGAAGGCAGGTCCATGGATATTTTTTTTATCGCCATACTACCTAAAACAGTGCCTTGATAATAATAGGTACTTAATAAACAGAGGACTTCAGCTTTTGCATGCTTTAAATTAGAAATACCAGCTCTAGTATGACCTATCCCAATATTACCTTCTTTTCTTTGTAGAGTTGAGGACATCAACATCATTTTGGATGAGTCAATTTCATGTTATTCAATAATTCTTAACCTAAGCCCTCTTTTGGTGGATACCTTTATTTATAAGTATGATATCCTTTTACTTAATAATATATCTTTTTACTTAACACTCATGTTAGCACACTAGCACCTATTAAGAACAGAACAAGTGGTCAAGCTTTACTTCTACAAGCTTTACCTCTATGGTTTGTAGTATGAGACAATAGCGGATTTTTTTTCCAATGATAGAATGTCCTTTACATTGAAAAATCATTGTAGTATTTACATACAAACATTGAACATTAATGATAATTTTTGCCTTGACTTCAGAAGGTACATGGCCTTACACAATTTTTTTTTTAATTTTTTTTAATGTTTTATTTATTTCTAGGAGAGAGAGAGAGACAGCGTGAGCAGGGGAGGGTCAGAGAGAGGGAGTCACAGACTGAAACAGCCTCCAGGCTCTGAGCTGGCAGTCAGCACAGAGCCCGACGCGGGGCTTGAACCCACGAACCGCGAGATCATAACCCAAGCGAAAGTCGGACGCTTAACCGACTAAGCCACCCAGGCGCCCCCACACAATTTTTTTAGAGCACTTGCAGAAATGTGCTCTTAGCCTACTCATTTGGCCTGGTATATGTATCAGCTCTATTTTTCCCTTTCATAATAGTGCAACAACAGCAGAATTTAACTAATCACCCTGATGACTAGAGACCCTTTGTGGATTTTATGAATTAGTGATAAAGTGGAACAAATCTCCAAAATAAAGGGAAATGCCTCATCAAATTTATTCATTTATTTTGACAAGAGCAATTTTGTTTTAATTACTTATGATAGCATCTCAGTAAATGTGCTGTAGCATGTTTTCTCAAATTAATTAAGCCCCCTTTTCCCACCAAGGCACTTTGCTTATACAGGAAGAATAAAAGGGAGGAAAAAGCATAGATTTCATTGAGACAATCATTGGTTTTCTGGATTCTTCTAGAGAATAAATGAACATTTTTCAAAAAACAGTGTCCCCTCCTTTTGAATATACATTTCATAAGCTCATTGGAAGAGAAAATTAGGAATTGCTTTTAAAAGATACATTTGGATAGGAATTGAATTTTGAGCCGAATTAGCTTTTCAATTTTAAAAGTGTTTTGAAATAGGTCCTAAGAAAAAAATAGTTTCAACTAAATCATTTTTACTAATGTATAGACTTTCAGGATGAAAAACAATTTAAAAATTGTCTAATCTATTAATAGATGCAGTAGTTTGTATTTTATACCTCATTGATCACCTCAGGAAAGAAATGAATTCTACCATGGTTTAAATGAAGACTTTTGGTTCTCTTAAAAACATCTACATTTTTTGCTGCCTCTAAATTAATCTATTGGACAAAGTTTAACATAGTAGTTAGAAGCAAAGATGCTGCCAGCAGACTAATTGGGGTCATATCCCATTTCTACTATTTCTCACCCACATGGCCTTGGACAAGATCTGAACCTCAGTTTGCAATATTTTTAAAAATGCAGATAATAATATATTCATTATATCATTCTGAGAACAAAATGAAATAATGCCTATAAAGTGCTTCACATACTCTCTGGCATATAATAAGCACTAGTATATGTTAGTTATTTTTAGTAAGTTGTTAACCTCGTACTGTTGCCTTGAGAAGCTGCTTGGTGCAAGCACAGGATTCAGAATCGAATGTTTACTAACACCAATCCACTCACTGACTTGTAGCAAATTAAGGAAATCTCCAGGACACTGATTTTTCACCCCACAAAATGCAGTTTGGTGGCTAACCAAGAAAAATTCATACACTAGAGGAATTTAGGTCAACCATAAATTTCCAGGACTTATAGCACATAATCACAGTATCCATTACCTTTATTTTGTACAGAGAGCAAAATACATAATCTTCCCTGGTGAATAATAGCATATTTTAATTCAGTAAAGACTTTCTCTGACCTAGGAAAAAGATGTTTAAATGACCGAGTTTTATGTTTCAATTAATATTGTGGCACTGGTTCAAATCTCCTGCAAACATTTTTAAGTAGCACTTAAGCAAACTCAATTAAGATTTATGGCTAAAGTTCCACAATTTAATGTTATTTTCCCCTCATTCTCTTGGAGCAAACAGAAGAAAACCGTATTATGGGTTGAATGTAGGCACCAATTATATATGGATATCGATTGCCTGGCCTCAAGTTGCAGTGTGAAATACCTTCCTGTTTATATAAAGTATTACCTAATGATACTTAAAACTCAAAATCCTTTTTATTTCTCTTTAAAGCTAAAAACTCCCATTTTGTTTGCACATGGTAATGACTTCTGATAACTGACTGTTGACTCTATGAGTGGATAATCCGTTTGTCTTAACCCCAATTCTCAGTGCTGCCTAGGAAACAGCAAGGCTGAGCCCAGAAAAGTGACTCACAAACAGGAAAAACATACTCAAGGAAATTATGTATCTGTATCTGACAAACTGAAAACAAGGTAATTGTATTTACTTTTTAAAAGTAAGACTGAAAATTTTGAACAAACTCAAATAACCAACATTTTATTACAATAATTGATTTTGCACTTGTGTTGACTAAATCGATACTTTTGAGTCCTTCTTTTGCCCCTCCCCCACCATAACTAATTTGTGATTAGCACTTTCCCTTGAATTGTTTCATGTTATAGACGCTGCTTTTTGCCTTTGTCTGATTTTATGCCTGCTTACAGCTCAAAGACAAATTGACATGATTTTGGGATTCCACAATCAATATATTGCTTTGCAGAGAGCCCAATGGAGGGTATGTAGGGACGGAAATATAAGACATGGTCCCTCTCTCAAAGAGGATTATCCCTCACGTTCTGATCTCTTTCCCCCCATGCATTAGACAGTGTGATTTATATAAAGCTACATGAAAGCAAATACACAAACATAAGGATGTAAGCGTGAGATTACAAGGAGCTCTGACACAAATTTCTCCGTTTTTTCTACCTAATAATCTATATTTTCATCCTTCCTAATACACAAATGAGAAAACAATATTCTGTACACAAATTTGAAGTTGCTTTTTTATTTTCTTCAAATGCAGTATCGTAATTATACAGCAACAGGCGCTGAATTTACAGTGATACAACTATGATAAGTTTAGCATTCTTATAGTACATAGCTACGATACATACCTTTTATGGCAGTCAGAGCCAGCCATCTAAATTTATGAAGAGGTGGACACAAGAGTAGCCCAATAGATTATATGCAACTTAGAGATGGAGGACAGCTCAGCCAGCTCTCTATCCTGACTTTCTACTACCAAGTCAGAAAAGCTCTTATTTGGTTTTATATAGGGAACAAGAAAACAAAACAAAGCCAAAACAATATACACCACCAACAACATAAGAACATATACACAAGAACATGCATACGTGCCCAGGATATTTTATGTCCCTCTTTTAAGAATGTAGTTTATAGTTGAGTAAATCACTGGATAATTTTGAATCTGTTTTTCTTTTCCACTGGCATTTATAGTTTGTTTTATCTTTTCTGCTCCACCAAACTGAGTGTAACACATAAAAAGAAGTATCTTAATTGTTAATATTGTTAATGCTTTATTACACAAATCGAGGAATATAATAAAATCATGATTCAGACTCAATTAATTTAAAATTTTGATATGACTAAGGATTTAAGTTTTACTTGGTAACAATGACAAAGTGTCTGCAGGAAACATTTAACCTACTGAGGAAAGACTTTTCATAACTCCATCAATTGTTTCCAAATAGGAGTTTTGGGTTACATACAAATAAATCTCTATTAGGAAGAATTTGTTAGCAAGAATTTGAGGAGTAATCAATCCAAGCACTGAGAGGGGGCTTAAAGGAATAACACTGCACTTATTTTTAGCACTATCTAGATATTTCACTGGAATCTTGGCTCAGTTACTCTGAATACACAGCCTAAAAAGCAATTTTAGTATTAAAAAATAAAATGGCATTTGAAACAAATTATTTTTATAATAGCTTTAGTCAATATTTAAGTATTTGACAATGGATGCTAACCAAAGCACAGGGTGCAAAGACCATCTGGTGACAATGTGGTGTCAGCATAACCTAATGGTTTATCAGGGATGTCAAATAAGCAGCTCAGCTTCTGTGAGGGTATTTCCTTTCCCCCGCCCAGCACAGATAACTGCTAATCATTTCTGTTGCTCTTTCCCAACAAGCTCAAACAGTAGCCTTAGAACCTCTGTACAGAGATCGCTTCAGATATCAAAGTACAAATACATGGAGTTAGCCTACAAGATAAATCTTTTGTTATTTCAGCCTTAGATTAAATAATTAAAACCTTGTCTGATAAACTTTCACAAAGAGTCAATTAAGACTTTGGCCTAGGCTGGGTGCATAATGTTAAGATGGGTAACCAGTTAAACAAGTGAGTCGAACTAAGAATTATTCTAGATGTGGAATTTAACATTCAAAGTTATTGTTTACAGAACAGAGACTCAAACTCTCCCAGTAGGGACTTCTCAAAAAAACATGGAATACTTCAAACACAGACAGTGCAGTGTTAATGCACATAGCTATTTGCTCTTTTACTCTAAATTCATGAGTGTATGTGCATGTGTACCCCTCCTAGCCAGGTAAAATTATAAAGAAAATAAAACAGAATAATAACTATTTACTCAGCTCCAACTCCCTGTTTTGTAAGGAAATGCCCTTCTAACGAGCTCACTGCCAAGACCCAGGCAACAGAAACCATTTAAACATTTTTCAACCAGAAACGCAAAGTGTGTTGCATGGGCCAATATCATCAATGTCATCTGGGACCTTGTTAGAAATGCAAAATCACTGGCCCCACTGAGACCAACCGAATCCAATTCCACATATTAACAGACTATCCAGCAAATTTGCATACACATTAAAGTTTTAGAAGCACTCATCTAGACTCCTAGGAATCCAGATTCAAGAGACAGGTTATAGAATTTTAATAAAAATTGTAAAAAATTCTCTTTTCCAGATTCTATAAACAGTTTTGACCAAATTCTGTTGTGCGAAACAAAACATCAATGAGATGCTTTGCAAAAAGATAAAAGGAGTAGAGGAAGAAGGTTTGATTTAAAAATGTGAGAAAGTGGGGCGCCTGGGTGGCTTAGTCAGTTAAGCGTCCGACTTTCTCTTAGGTCATGATTTCGCGGTTTGTGGGTTCGAGCCCCGCGTCAGGCTCTGTACTGACTGCCAGCTCGGAGCCTGGAGCCTATTTCAGAGTCTGTATCTCCCTCTCTCTCTGACCCTCCCCTGCTCACTCGCTCTCTCTCTCTCTCTTTCCTAGAAATAAATTTAAAAAATATAAAAAAATGTGAGAAAGTACACACATCATTCTCTTAGAAATCCACTATACACATCAGCATATTATAGGCTCTGAGACATATCATCACAAAGGAACTAATTTTACTTTAACTCAATCTTCCAAAAATGACCTCTTTTTTTCAACTAAGAACTAGTAACTACTTTTGAGACGCTTTGGGAAAACTGCTATAGACTATAATTTAGTTCAGCCCACAAAAATGTGCAGCACATGCAGGCCTCGCACTATCTCACCTTTCATTATGCAGACATGAGGTACAGCAAGGACCTTTTGGTATGTCTGATTAAAATTGAAAAATAAACGAAAAATGAACATCTTGGTTAGGGCCCCAGAATAGCTTGCTTCAAAGTGAATTTCGGCTTCATGAGTTTCCCTTATACTTTCCTGGAGTCAAAGTATAAAGATCTAGAGTTTGAAACTGACTCATGTCAATAAAGCAGCACATCTAAAAGCATGATGACAAAAGATTCTGATGCTCTCAGCCCCATACTTTATTTAGTTTAAGTTCATTTATTTTTTTCAGTAATCTCCACACCCAATGTGAGTCTCAAACTCACAACCCTGAGATCAAGAGTCACATGGTCTTCCAAATGAGCAGCCAGGAATCAGCCGCATGCTCTAGAGTTGAAAGTTCTTAGAGTCAGTAACATTGTGCAAGATGATTCACAAATACTACAAAGAGTTCTGTCCCCATTTATGAGTAGATTCACAATATGAACATCACCACTCCCGAAAACTGTAATTAATAAATTAGTCAAATATAAGCTACTACCCAACACTGAATCAGGCTAACCATTTAGTACCACCTGAATCCATATATTTAACAAAAGCAGATAGAGCTTAAGATGCAGAGAAACAACAGCTGAATGAAAAAATACGGTGACAATAGAATGAAGAAAACTATTCTGG
Organism: Crocuta crocuta; assembly: GCF_008692635.1. Classification (NCBI taxonomy): domain Eukaryota; kingdom Metazoa; phylum Chordata; class Mammalia; order Carnivora; family Hyaenidae; genus Crocuta; species Crocuta crocuta. The sequence continues at coordinate 4,444,518 of NW_027531873.1, read as the reverse complement.
GTTTTACACCCCACACCAGCCCTTCCATGTAAAAACTTGGTTATATGAATTTATATACATATATTCATGTCAAGTTCTCAATTTCTGACCTCTTCCAAATGATATATCAAGTGGGTCTAAAATTTCGCAAAACTCCAATTTTTTTTTTTTTTTACCTTTATATTCTGGACAGTTAGTCTAAGGCAAAACTTCAACCTGCTGTTGAGAGTAGCCAAGGGCCCCCAGGGAAATCCTATACTCTGTAACCCATGCATCACTCAGATGAGCAACACCTGATCACAGGATCAAGGGTAGAGTCCTGTCTCTCCCTACAAAACCTTGCTTGTTGGATCCTAAATATAAAGACAGAAACAACAACAACAAAAAAATGCCACAGGCTCCTGTCTGAGGAGGCGGATACAACCCTCTGAATCCTCACCACCGACGCCTCAGAGACTGTGATTCTTTTTAAGGGTGAAGGATACCCAGCCAAGAATTGAAGACAAAGTCACACGAGCAAACAAGTGTTTTGATCCCAAACCAAAATTAATATTAAATCAGGTATGTTTTATTATGAACCAGGAACGAACAACCATACAACCACTTATCTGAACATCCTCCCCCAAATTTAACACATCTTCCTATCTCATTAACAACTATTAACAATTAAGAGCTCTTGGGGCACCTGGATGGCTCAGTTGGTTGAGTGTGAGTTTGGCTCAGGTCATGATCTCACAGCTTGTGAGATTGAGCCGCACGTTGGGCTCTGTGCTGACAGCTAAGAGCCTTAAGCCTGCTTCAGATTCTGTGTCCCACTCTAGCTCTGCCCTTCCCCTGCTCAGGCTTTGTCTCTTTCTGTCTCTGTCCCTCTCTTAAGAATAAATAAAACATTTAAGAAAAAAATAAATAAGAGATCTTAAAACCTATACTCAAATTTGCCTACCTTATGACCAAAACTTCAGTGCTGCAATTTGAAAGATACTTAACTTTTTTTTATGAGACAGAAAGAGTAGAAAAGGGTCCATTTAATAGTAATAAAGGTAGAGCAGCCAACAGGTTTGAGCTACACACACACACACACACACACACACACACACACACATTAGGTATATCAGGCCTCCAAACTGGATCCTATGTCATAAAATATATTCCAACTTTCGATTCAGAAAATATGTTCACTCTAACATAACAAGAGTAAGAGTATGGGAAATATCTTGAACCACATTTGGTAAAGATTGCTTGACTTTGGAGGTAAATAAAGAGGAAATGCCACATTTGGGACTCTCAAACTAGTTCAAGCTGTAAGTCACTAGAAGGCAGTACCTCCAAACAGCTACTCAGTAGCCTGTGCAAAATGAGTCAGTTTTCTAAATCAGGTCTTCAGTGAGCTGCAGAGGCCTATGGAAGTTGTACTGCTTTTAAGAGGGGCTATGATGCAGTCACACAGATGGAACCAGCTGTGTGGGCAACTGTGGGAAGGTTTCCAGCATTACACACCTAAAAGAAAAACAAATCTGACCATTTCTTCTCTGAAAGAAAATCTTGATTCCACAGGCTATGAATAATCCCCATCAAAGAATTTCCCCAAAAGTAGCCTAAATCTTGGCAAACCAAGCACATGAGGTTACTCTAATTGGACCCATCTCACTATCAGAAGTTATTTCAGGGGAAAACATGACTTGCCTTTAGAAAAAATAATAAATTTATCCTCTTTAAATTACATGTAACTCTGAGAAGTACAGAAGCATCAACCCAGAGTACCTTTGCAGGAAAGGATATTAATCCTTGATGATGTGTGAGCATAGCCAGAAGTCAGACTGCAAGAGACAAAACTGGAAAACTTGAGCACTTGACAATGCACAAGACAGGGCACAAAAAGCTAGTGGGAAGATCATTCGGGAGACAAGAGCATAAAATCACAAATCCTGTACTTCTAAGTATCTAAATACCCTTCCTCTTTTAAGGGCCAGCTAAATGCCATGAAAATGCTCCAAGAAGCCATTTCTGGCCCCTATAACATAGTTCACCTCTGAACTTCAACGGCTTCCTATTTGGACCTTTCCTATGCCACATATCACTGCCTTGTACTACAGTTATTCCTAGATATCAGTTATTCGTAGGTATCTTTCTTACCAGACTGTGAGCTCTTTGAAAATGGAAATGGTGTTTTCACATGCACTGTCTCAATTTAATTCTTGTAACACCCCTGTAGTACGGGTCTCTTTTTCCTACTTTTGGAGGTCAGGCAACAGGTTCAAAGCAGTTATGCATTTGTTCAGTCTTTCTTTTACTAAGGGCTAGAAAGGAAATGAAATCTAAAGTTGAATCTGAAGTTGATGGCTTTTCCATTAGAAAGAGTTGTAGCTAATTCATCTTGAAAACCCAGTATAGTTCTTTGTACATAGGAGATAATAAATCCTTGATTATTTGATTAGATAATTTAAACACATCTAGTAAATATAAATGACAAGATCTATTGTCTGTATTTCAGGTCATCTTCTGAAATGCAGCACAGAATATAAAACAGCATCAAAATGACCAAGTATATCCTCTACAGACTGTAAAAATTCAAACTGCAAAAAGAGTGAAAAAGAAAAATGAAATAGAGGCATCAAGCCAGTTTCTAATTTATCCTTGGGTGAGCTCCATAAATCTACATATACTGTACATAAGAGCACACTGTTCTAATTCACTATAGCATCCCGGTACACTACACAGCTGAAACGTGGGAAAGTAGATGTTACCATGAGTTTTCTCAACAGCTCATTAAGTAGTCTATCAAAACAAGTAATAACTAAGTTCTAACTGTGTCCTCTGTTCATAAAAATCAAATGTTTGCCATTTTTAGTATGCAAATTTCTTAGTTGTGGCCTAAATGAGAAGTATTCACAAAGATCATATTTTTCCCCTCTAAGAAAAATTCTAGGCTGCACAACTTCAATTGGAAACACATTTATAAATTTTATAAGCTTCTTGGGAAAGCCTTAAGATATTTTTCCCTTAAAAAAATGTCAGGATGCCTGGGTGGCTCAGTTGGTTAAGCATCCAACTTCGGCTCAGGTCATGATCTTGTGGTTTGTGAGTTTGAGCCTGGCATCAGGCTCTGTGCTGACAGCTTGGAGCCTGGAGCCTGTTTGGATTCTGTGTCTCTCTCTTTCTCTCTCTCTCTGCCCCTCCCCCACTTGCTCTTGCACATGTGCACATGTTCTCTCTCTCTCTCTCTCAAAAATAAATAAACATTAAAAATGTTTTTTTAATGTCACTGAGCTAATTTTGAGGTATCCAGCTCTTGAAGTCCAAGTGGCTAGACTGCCTTCAGATTTCAAAGAGGTCTCAGATTCAGTTTAAAACTACTACAGGGAATTTTATAATGTGGCCTCTTAATCACAAACCAATTAATTAACTAATGGATACAGTTTTAAGAAATGCTGTGTGAGGGGCGCCTGGGTGGCTCAGTTGGTTAAGTGTTTGACTTCAGCTCAGGTCATGATCTCTTCGAGCCCTGCATGGGGCTCTGTGCTAACAGCTCAGAGCCTGGAGCTTGCTTTGGATTCTGTGTCTCCCTCTCTCTTTGACCCTCCCCTGCTCATGCTCTGTCTGTCTGTCTGTTTGTCTGTCTCTCTCAAAAATAAATAAACATTTAAAAAAATAATAAAAAAAGGAAAGAAAGAAAAGAACTGCTGCGTGAAAACAGTGAAAAAGTCATCTGATTAGGGGTCCAGGACCTGGGTTTTAGTTCCAGGTGGTATAATCCCCTCTGCTATGTTTTATCTTCCTCATCTCTAAAATGAGTTTAGGATCTAATGTACTTTTCAGATCTAAAGTTCTGTGATTCTACCCGGTAAGTAATGGCCACGGCTTCCACTGGACCTTCTTTAAGGCACAATAAATAGACCCCAGATATATAGTCACATCTTGATTCCCAGAACTTGTGAGAGGGATTTTGTACATGTTATTCTGTTACAGATCTTGAGATGCAGAGATTATCATAGTTTATCCAGTTGGGCCTAATGCAGTCACAAGGATTCTTACAGGAGAGAGACCAAGGGTCAGAGTCAGAGAAGAGGATGTGAAGTGGAGGTTGGAATGATGTGATTGATGGCTTTGGAGATGGAAGAGGAGAGAATCAGGAGCCTCAGATATGGGCAGGCCCTAAAGGCTGAAAATGGCAAGGAAAAGGCTCTTCTGGAGTCCCCAGAAGTAATGCAACTCTGCTGATAGCTTGGTCTTCGATCAAGGACCTTTGATCTCCATAACTGTAGAATAATACGTTTGTGTTGTTCCAAGCCACTCTATTTGTGGTAATGTTTTAAAGCAGCAATAGGAAACTAACACAGACCTGAATATGTTTAAGTATGATGTGTATCAGGTATGTCACAAAAATATGGAAAGATATTGTTCTCTTTTTTACGTGTGTCAATTGGATCTATTCAAAGTTGAAAATTTTGTGTTGCTAATGATTATGGGGAATGGTGGAGAAATACTTAAACTATGTAATCTGACATAATCATGAGACATTCATGTAAAAGCAAAGTGAAGTAATGAGAATAATAATTATGATAATAAATAAGCATTGAGCATTAATTATATACTAGGTACCATTTTCATCACTTTGCATATGTTAACTTTGTTGTGGCATGCTCTGATGTCAGTGATTATATATCACTGCATTCTTGCCTGTTGCACAAAGCAGCATTTGATATCTGCAGGTGGGGAACCATGGAGTAGGAAGGCAAGGTAGGATTACTAGTACTAGGTAATACTCAGAATAAAGAACTAAGGTCATTTTTCCTATTTAATTCAGAGAGAATACTCATGCTATAATCATGAAATATAGGTTAGCCCTCTCATTTACTCCACATCAAACCCGTCAGACACTAGTTTACAATGTACCAGACAACCTCTCTTCCATTTAAGACTAAATACCTTGTTCAAAAGCCATCCCTGGAAGCCAAGAGCAGAAACTTAGAAATAAATGCTCAATTGACCTGCTTACCTAGAAATTCCTACAAGAAGAATCATATTATTATTACCTGACTGTGGCCCATTATAGTGTGTGTGCGTGTGTGTGTGTGTGTGTGTGTGTGAGAGAGNGAACACATCAATGGGTTAGGTGCTTTCTAATTTAATTCAATTACCTAGAAAGTCAAAAGGCCATAAGTCAAATCTCACTATTGTAAGGGACAGATGTTAAGAAACAACCAAAGCCATATCTCTATAAACAATATAATAAACAGCTGATGAAATAACAAGTTAGTGGTACATGAAGAAATCGTGATGATTAACAATGATAGACAGCCAAATTATAAACCCCAATATCCTGTTTTACAATAATATGCAAAGAAAATATGTCATCATTTGTGAGAATATCCCTGTTTTATCTGGTTGTAATCAATTACTCCCAGTATCTCTCTATATATGGGATATAAAATGTTTCCTTCCAATAGGAAACACTATTTCAGAAATAAGTCACCAAATAAAATTAATACTATTAAAAGAATATGAAAACTACACTTCTAAATACATATTAGCATGAGTTTAAAATAAAAATAACCATAAGATTAAAATTGTGTGTTTTCTTCAAACTAAGTCTGACTAAAGCAATGTAATGGGTTTAGCTGACAAAATTATTTTTCTTCCCCCATACGTTTTCCAGAAAGGTCTGGTATAAAAGAAATGGTAAGTCAACAAAAAATTTAAAATTCCTATGACACTGGGTATATGCTCCTCTTAGCATTAATTATCATTATTTGTTCCCAAGTCTGCCTCTCACAAGACTGTAAGCTCAAGGGTGAGAATAAGAGTCTTACTGATTTGGATGCATCTCCAATATATCAACTTTTTATTGGCTCATCAATGAGTGCTTATTGGTACTCACTAAGAGTTTTTTTTGAATGATAAATTAACAAATTAATACCAAAGACTTTGACCAGAATATATACTAAAGTCAAGAGTATGCCTCATCTATGCCATTGACACAGCACAAGATTCTGCATATAAAATAGGTTCACTAAATATGGGTTGAAGACAGAATTAATGAACAACTATACCATATGCCATTCAAAAATTTCAAGATCAGTGACATCAAATTATAACTATATTACAAGACCCTTAACTATTCACTAGCGAAGTCTGATGTATTCATTCCCTGCTGGAGTGGTTGTAAATAAAATAATAAATGATAATTTTTGTTTATTAATGCTCAATGACAACCCTCCTCAGCCTATCAATACCTCTTTTCTCTATTCTCCCATTTCTCCATTCACCCTTCACTTAGCCAACTGGTTCACAAGGGTCCCAGTCTGCATTTGAAAGCACAGAACTGCCTAATTGTTATATCATCATCACTAAACTAAAGAATGCAGTGATTAGTTTCATGTGAGATGGAATGAAATGGAATCCCAGGAGCCTCAGTCAGTGCAGTCAAAGCAACTACGGGGTAAGAGGAGGAAAATGTTTCAGGGGTAGCAGAGGAAAATACATCCAGGAGCTTAATTACTTTAGAGATATGCATATGTGTGTTTGTATATATTCAAGTATACACATACACACATATGTTTGTATTTTTATATACATCAATGTTTATGCTGATGAAGTGGTCAAGTATTTTGGCAAAACATTTTTTAGAAGAGCATTTGGCTGAAATTCCCTTAAGAAAGCAAATGGAATGATGCTACAAAGATCTCAAGGCAGCTTCTAAAACAGAAATTCCATTGGGACTGGTTCTAGGAGTTGTGCCAGGGTATAGGATACAGAACTCGCTCCAGCAATATCATTGAGATTTCTGTGTTAAGAAAGCAAAATTTCATAGGCAAAATGGTCAAAGCAGAGCTGAAAGAATTTCTTTTGTGGTACTCAGTCCTTCCCTGGAGAATCTTTGTGGCTAGAGGGAGAAAGGGAGAAAAAGAGAGAAATGTAAATGCAGATATAAAATGAAGGAGGAAGAAAATTCCAGAGGAGAATACAAATGAAAAATTCCCCAGAGAAATTACAATTGTGAATGTAGTTAGACATTAATATTAGATTTAAGAGGCTAAGTCTGGAGATTTAAAAGAAAAGAGGTAAAAATAAGATTCAAAAGAACAGGCTTCCTAAACTCACACTGCTCTTAACTTCAGTAACTATATTAAGTTTGATGAAGATAAAATAGATCTTCATAAATTTGCCTCAGAAGAGAGACTGCAGCTCCCCTCATGAATGCAACTTGTATTTAAAATGATTGTAGAAGAAAAGAAAAGAAAAGAAAGAAAAGAAAAGAGAGAAGAAAAGAAAAGAAGGGAAGAGAAGAAAAGAGAGCAATGGAGGGAGGGAGGGGAGAAGAAAGAAAGTGAGAGAGAGGGAGAGAGGGAGGGAGGGAGGGGGAAGGAAGGAAGAGAAAGAAAGAAAGAGAGAGAAAAAGAAAGTTAGGAAGAGAGAGGGAAGAAGAGAGGAGGAGGGCAGAAGGAAGAAAGAAAGGGAGGAGGAGGGAGGGAAGAAGGAAAAAAGAAAGAAAGGGAGAGAGAGTGAGAGAGAGAAGGAAGGAAAGAAGAGACAGAAAGGAAGGGAGGGAGGAGATAAGAGAGGAAGAAGAGGAAGGAAGGAAGGAAGGAAGGAAGGAAAGGAGGGAGAGAGTGAAGGAAGGAGGAAGGAAGGAAGGAAGAATGAGGAGAAAGAAAAAGAAAACTAATGAAATTCTCAAAGACCTTAATTTCAAATGGGAAGCATAGAAAACTCTACAATTCACTTATCAACTCTTATGACTAAAATCCATCTAAATGTCATGGACTGTTTCCGTCAAACAAGGAAGTGCTCTGTCAGCATACTGCTGGTCTACTTATATGTCAACATGTATTTCTACAGAAATCCTCATCATTGCTGCCATCAAAGTGACAAAATGGCCTAGAGCTAAAAGTGACCTCTGGAGAAAAAGATTTTGCATTCTTGATTAGAACCAATTTCCATTAGGAAATAAATCATTAAGAACTGAATTTTTTAATACTAAGTAATTCCATTTAAATACACATATCTTATGGAAACTTTTAATCATGTATTAGTTTCCTGTAATGTACAGAGAAAACACATATCCAAGTGGTAAATGACAAAAGATGAAATTTAGTTCAAAGGACACAAAACAATTAGCAGGTGGCACTGAAAACAAGACTTGGAAAAAAATATCAAAATAGGGTTTATAAAACCTAAATGTCCACCAACAGATGAGTAGATAAATAGAATGTGGCATATCCATACAATGAAATAGTACTCAGTGATAAAAACAAATCAACTACTGATATATGCTGCAACATGAAATTATCAAAAACATTATGCTGAGTAAAAAGTAGACAGAAACAGAAGAATCCATAGTGTATGGTTCCATTTATATAAAATTCTAGAAATTCCAAACTAGTCAATAGTGACAAAATGCAGATTTAATTTGTTGCTGGAGTCAGGGATGGTATCTGCACCTTGACTGTCATCATAGATTCATGGGTGTATACATTTATCAAAATTCACTGACTTGTACCTTTTAAGTGAGTATACAATTTGTCATACAAAACTTATCCCTCAGTAGGGATAATTTTAAGGAAAACATAAAAAATAGAAAAAAATAAGGTTTGCCACATTTTCCAAGATAAATCAGCAAAGGTTTAAATTTACCATAACAGGATTAGTGAGTTGGATTTGCCTGGCTGGGCCTGTTTCTTCAGAGCTTCGAGTATCAGCTCAGAGACTTCACCCCTTCACCCACCACTGGATAAATGGGATGATCAAAATTCAATGGTCTCCACCATCAGAGAGGAAAGATTGAGGCATGGAAGAGCTATTGAATAGGACAACCATGTAGATGAAGGCACCATGACAATAAGTGGTCTGAGAGAACAGTTTCTTGCTGTGTGATTTTGGAATGCGATTTTTCACATTTTATGGTGACATGAAAAAATGTCTGACAGTATTGTCAACTTGGCAAAGGATATAGAAGGTAAGTCTTCTTCGAGTCTGTCCAATTGTTTTTGACAAATATTTCATGTTGCAAATTCTTCCAGATCCTTCAATACAGGTCCCTGTAACCTCTCTTTCCTGGGCATTTTTTTCTTTAATATTAGCAAACATATCATTAGGCAAAGAACGCACAAGAAGTGAACTATAAATATACTATGTGTTCTTTTATGAAAAGCTAAATGAATGTTCTAAAAGAAAATTGAAGGTAGATTTAGGAAGTAACTTTTGATTACTCCTATCTTCTCTCATTAAATACATATATCTATATTTTTTGTGGTCTTCCCCTAGAAATCCCTAAAAATAGAGTAGTCAATGAAGCCACCATCATCAAGCAGTGGATGTGCCTATGTTCAGGCTAACAAGTGTTTAGAAAACCCTTGTTGTTGTCACTGTTGTTGCTTTTGTAAAACCCTTGTTGCCATTGTTGTTGTTCTTCTTCTTTTCCTTCTTCTTCTGTTATTCTTATTATTATTAATCAAAATTTAATCTATATGTACCCAGAGAATACTACAAGAGCTCTGCTGCCTTGTGTGTGGAGAAGTAACAGCTGCAAGAAATATAATTGATGGAGGTATCCATAGAAAAGAACTGTCTTTAGTTATTAAAGAATCCTAATGTTACCCTAAACACGGACTTTGCCGTCTAATGGATATTTGGAAATGAAAAGGCAATATTCAGGTATGAAATTTAAACATGACAAAGGAATCATTTAAAACCTCTTATGGATAGAAATAAAGAATTTAGACTTTTGAGCCAAAGGGGAAAAGATACAATCACATACATGTTTATACAACCACAGCAAGGGAGAGAATTATTATTGCTATGTGTAGTGATGATAGATGTCCTGCATAACAGATTGATCTGCTATATCAATTCCAAAGTCCCTGAAAATTAATGATTTGCTGATACATAAGACCATCACATGCATTTGGAAAGACCTTTTTATACCATAAGGAAGAGAAAGAATATCAAAATTCTCAAAGCATTTCCTCACAGATACACTGGAAAAAATATCTGCTTTGTTAGCCTATGATGCAAGACATCTACTAAAAGCAAGAGAAATACCAAGTTTAATATAACTGTTATTGATGTCAGTAATTAGCCAATATGAATACTCTGAAATCACTTGAAAATCTGTTATAAGATTGATAATGTGCTCACCAGATATCAAATTGAGCACATTCCGATACCAGATGTTTCATTGACAGCTGACTAGAATTGATCCACTGCTTGATAAAATTCAAATGTGCCACATATAAAAAGACAGATCCAAAGTTGGACGTGAACTTTCTAATCAAATCTCATAGGAAATAAGCTTTAAATCCACAATGGAAAGCAATGTTCTTGGCTCTAAATTCAAGGGACAAAGAAAGAGTTCACATTAACACAAAGATTTATTTTTTCAGATTGTTTGAAACAACTGCTAAAAGTACTGAGTCACAAGTAAAAAAAAAATGAGGTACTCATACTTAATGTGAAATTCTTGTCTCTGTCTAGCCAGTACTCTATAGATTAGCCAATTACACTGTGTGTAGGCCACTAGATTGGGAAAGAATACTAGAAGAAGCAAATAATCCTTTATATTTTGAAACTTATAATTTTCTCAGAAAGGATTTTTTTTTCAAAAACCTAATAGAGACAAAATAATTTTAAAGCACTTTTTACAAACTACTACCTTTATAGACACATATAATCCAGAGTCTGCAAATTTCCCAAGATGCACTACTCAGAAGAGAGCTTGAAAAGTAAGCTAAATTAAAATATTCTATCTTTTTTCTATGCATTCTATCCAGACAGGGACAGCTATCTAAAAGATTAATTCTGGGATAGATTCTTTATCAGACCAAATCTGCTCACATGCTGTTGTTAACTGGCTATTGTTTTATGCCACTCAGCTTTGGAGTAGTTTGACATATGGAAAATGCTAATTATATACATGCTAACATATAAACCAATTTATAATTATAACTATAACCACTTTACAAATTCCAACTGGGATTTACCTACCATTTCTATGAATCTGGTTTTATCAGACCCAGGGTACAAATACACCTTAGTAGACTAAGACATAGAAAAAATAAATAGATTTATAAGATCTGAAGCAAAAGTTAGTGTCAATACTAGAAACTGAATCCAGAAATTCTAGAACTACTGGATTGCTTGAAGGCTGGTCACATATCAGGAATGATATTTAAAATATACATGCAACTGGTAAAGCATGAACAATTAAGATGAATCATAGCCTTAGCACTAGTACTCAGTTTTGGAGGTCCTTTGAGGTACCAGGGATGTATCAGGTACCAAGTACCTTTAATTCATGGATCTTGAACATATCTGAGGGGAAGGGGGTGGCAAGACCTTGGGGCACTTACTGGGCACCAGAGCATCAGCTGACTACTAATCAATGCAGATACAGTTCAACAATGCCATGCTCAGCTCCAAATATAACCAATGAGTTTTCAAAAATAGAAGCATTATTCACAACTTCACTGTCTCACTTAGCGACTTAAAGTGTTCTAATTTTTTTGTTTGCTTATTTGTTTTCGAAACTAGTATGTGGCTCCTGGCTTTATTGCCTCTTTATTGAAATGACTGAACTGTAAACCTCATTGTTACCATTTAAGATACCAAGATATCCCCCTCTCTTTCTGAAAAGCAAGATATAATTAGTAGCAACTTCGTTTGGCAATCTGTCTACAAGATACTAGAAATTGTTTCAAATCTTTAAAGGGAAATGAAAAAAAACCCAACCTTGTTTATTTCTACCTTTTATTCCTAACACAAGAGGTGGTCTCCAAGAATAACTGGAAACATCTCTAATTTAACTGGATTAATTCCCCCAAACTAGCATTCCCCAAAATAAACAGATAATAAGAAACGGGAAAGTAATGGGCTCAAAGTTCAAAATAAGCAGAGATTTTCCAAGATTCCTGAAATCCTTTCAGGAAGCCCTGGGAAAAAAAAAAAAAGCTAAAAATATGTTTTTAGCTGCTACTAAATAAATAAATAAATAAATAAATAAATAAATAAATGAATAAGGTTAAACTCTCCCTTCTCACCCTCAGCCTCAAGTTAGGTAAAGAGAGATTGTTCTTGGAGAGCAGGAATTAGCATTCTTGTATTAGCAGGAATAGCCTGTATTATTGCCAGAGACAACTTCCAAAAGAATGTAAGATTTATTCCCATAAGGTTTATGTACAACTCAATAGTCCATGTAGCTCAATTCTCTAACCAGAAGATGGGCTGTTAGGCTTTGACCTGAACTGTTTTAAGCTCTCCAATTCCACATAGGTTAGAAGAGAGTTTCTCATTTGTCATCTGTACCACAACACTGAAACATCACAACAGTGAAAAGCTAGATATTCAATCATAAAGCACAGTGGGGAGGGGGGAGAAACTGAAAGAGGAAAAGCAAGAAGGGAACAAAGAAGAGAAAGCAGAGAAACTAGAAGTGAAATCTGTGTCCTGTTATTAAATATCCCGTGACAAAATTAGCATGAGACAATTCACAAGCCACACAGAGATTAAATGGTTCGGGACAAAATGTTGTGTTAAGGGCAAATGAAGGGCTTGTGATGGAGTTAAGGGAATGAGAGCTGAAGGCGTTCAGATAAGATGCAGAGAGAGAATTAACCTCATCACCTTGAGCCCAAAGAAAAGGCACAGGAGTCTGCTTACAATAAGAGAGCAGAGAACTAATGTGAACTACTTTGTTATGAGTTGTTCAAGCAACATTTATCATCTCAAATAATTTACTATATGATTAGGCAAAGCTGAGGTCAACAATAACCATTACATTATTGATATTTAAATGATTAATGCTTGCTAAATGGTAGAGAACAGCAAATGAATTATTTTCAAAATTTATTTCTTGCCCCACTAGATTCATTATTAATATATTGCATTATACTGGAAAACAATGCAATATCATTTAAAATTAAAATCCCTTTATTTAAAAACAACTTCCTCTGGGACAATAGCTTTAAAAAAGTAAAAAGATATTTTAAAATATTATATTCATGAAAATATTTATCACAGTTTTATTTATAATGAGAAAAATTAAGCAATTTAGAAAATATCCATCATACTGGAATGAACAAGAAAATGACATGCATTGATTCCACGGAATATGGTGCAGACACAAAATCATGGCAAAAAAAGAAAATAAAAAATTATGTAGCAACACTAAGAAAAAGGTAGAGATATTACATTCAAGGGAAAACACAATTCAAATTATAAATATGTTATAATTACAATGAGGTAGGATAAAGATGCTTAGGGGAAAAGGTGTTACAATTATAATAACAAAATACCTCCCCCCTCCTTCTTCTCTATTTACATATTGAGAACACAGTAGATTAATATTAAATAAAAAAATATTTAAAATAACTTCACTGGCCTTAACTGCAACTCTCTTCATTATGATCACATGCCATCAGTGTTACATGCGATCATTACATTACACTCTGAAAAACTGGAATGAGATAAACAAGCTTTAAGGGTGCTTTAAAAAATATGAAAACACATGCACAGAATCCACAAAAGCAATGAGTATATAATTTGGTCAGCCTCACCAATATGAAGGCACAATTCAAAGGCTTCCAGAGCCTCTTTACAAACTGCTGGAATTCATGGAGCATGCCACACAACCTTGAGTTTCCAATTACATAGCACAAACCAAGCTAAGTAGGAGGCTTTTTTCCACTAGCATGAATACAAATGAAGACTCTTGTGTCAGCTGTGTATGAATCTCTTTGAAAACACTTCACATATATACAAAGTATATATTAGCCACTTAATCAAGAAAAAGCATGGATGTCTTCACTGGGGTATGAACAAACAACCCAACCGGCCAAAACCACAAAAATATACTATACTCTTGCCATGTGATCTGTATTTCAAAGATGGATTGGATACACTCTCCTAAAAGAATAAAAGTGTCGCTAAATAAAATGAAATTAAATGCTATTTTCCTTAGAGAATCTGAGAAAGAAATAAAAAAATAAGAAAAAACTTATAGCACAAATATGGTGATAGTACTAGTAGTCATAGTGGCAAATTCTATGATCATGTCTCCAGATCCGCTAACCAGTAATTGACTGCAAAGCACACAATCTGAATTTACCAACTAGGCTTCACTGGAAATTAACATATTACCAAAATATGATTAGATTAACATGCCAATGATAGAAATTATAAGGTAATAGATTTGTGTTATAGCCACCAGCAGAAAAACACAATGGCAAATTTTGCTTCTTCATGGTTAATGTGACTAAACTTCCTGCTCTGTTATCTATTAGAAAAAACAAAAACCAATAATTATGACTTTCTTATGGCGTTACAATGGTGTCAAAATAAAAACACAAATATTATTTTATTTAATAGCAAAACCCTTCATACCTCTCCACCTCATCCCCTAGTTTTTCATTTGACCATTCACTAATAATTAACATTTGGCAACTAATGTCATTTAAACAATTGGAGCTAAGGCAACATTCAACTTTCTGACAATCTGA
>NW_027531873.1:4415852-4429898 GCF_008692635.1 Crocuta crocuta | reverse complement strand
ACTTTTTTTTTTTTTTTTGTAAATGAAATTGAATCATTTAAGTTGTCCATACTTTCTATTAACTATCTGGAGCTACTTATAATATTCTCCTTGAATATGTGCCACAGAACCATCTTTCTGGTGAGAGTTTATTACAAGATGCTTTTAATACTATTCTATGGAGACCAAGAGGTTTACTTCTCTATGCCAACCAGTCGGTTTTAAGATAAATAGCATGACAAGGCTGTAATAAATACTTAGTGAAATAATGTGAGTTCGAAATTTTAAAAAGGCAGAAAAACAGGATTACTAAGAAATTACTTTACATGATTAACAAAGAAAGAAATACATGTTTTATGTGCTAATTTTCTAGGAGTCAATCTGTGCAAATTACTAGTCTCTCCTATTTTTAAGGTAAAGTTTTATTTTAATGGAAATAAGTAATTAATGATTATTTAATGCCATAGAAGCCATCCATTTGATACCAGAAAAAGTGAAACTTAGAACCAAACTGTAAGATCAAGATCCAAAATAAAAGTTAAAGATAGTTAGGCTAACATATTTATATTCAAATGTGTACATAAAGAGACCTTTTCTTCTGAAAACATATTGCTTTTCTAGGAAGACAGGCTTTCAAATTGCCAAACTCTATTCTAAGAACATTCACACATAGTCTGTGAGACTATTTAGTATGTTTAAAAAAAAAAATAGGCCCCAAATAGAGTTAACATTATATGATATGAATTTATTTAAAATCTCAGAAATGTAATCTAGTTAATGTAATATCACATTTCTATATTATATTCTCTATTAGATATAGAAAAATTCTTACATGTTTTAAAATCCACTTGGCTTCCATTAGAAGACTTGTAAATGAACCACACAGAATGTTTTGACTATATCTATATATATTTATATATATAGATATTTTAGTTCCTCCTTTATACTATAATAATGAGCAATTCAGCTATTTGCCCAAAGATCTTCAAATATTAACTATGTGTCTGCTAATTTAAGCTAAAATATATATTTTCAGTTTGCAAATACTTTCATGAAAAATTGTGAAGAAAAAAAATCTTAGTTTTAAGAAATCACATAAATAATGGGTTCATTACAGAATGTCATATTTCTAAGGCACAAGAATAGTTGCAGTTTGCTAAAGTAAGAATAAAAACCCCACGATATAATGATTTTATAATTAAAGGTATTTCCCTGACAGAATAGATGGCAATTGAAAACTCGAATTTAAAGTGAATCCAGAACGTCTTTGATACTAA
This sequence comes from Crocuta crocuta, assembly GCF_008692635.1. Classification (NCBI taxonomy): domain Eukaryota; kingdom Metazoa; phylum Chordata; class Mammalia; order Carnivora; family Hyaenidae; genus Crocuta; species Crocuta crocuta. The sequence goes on along the minus strand of NW_027531873.1, from coordinate 4,428,642 downwards.
TGGCTTTAATGAAGCAGAATTGAATCTCTGACTTCACAGTGCCTTGGCTTTTTTTCCTTCACTGACTCCACCAACTGTTTTGGCTTCAAGTAGAAGTGGGTTCAATTAAAGATAATGGTTGTTTGGTGTGAATGAAGAATAAAAGCCAGTGTCTCTAATGTTATGTTCTGAAACAGTCAGAAAACAAACAAGATAGTCTTTAAGATATATTTCATAGAAAAATTCTGAGTTGTTCTTAAGTTAAAGCTAGTTAGAGAGGCTGAAAATGTTATTGCGACTGCATTTCAAATGTGAAAGCCTGAAATCCAAGAGAAAGAAATTAGACATCAACTTGAAAGCAAATGGAAACCAGAGCAACCCCTATGGGATCTGATCAATGTAGACAGAGGCACCTCAGAAAAATCCCAACTCTGCCTCAACTGCCCTGACTTAACCATGTAATTGATGCGATTTCATTTGGCATGTCTCGGTAGAAGTGTCCACAAAAAGAACAATCCTTTTCATAGCTATCCAAAAAAGAAACTCAGGTCTTTATTCAAGTCAAAAATTGTTAATGGACTATCACCAGCACACAAACCTTTCCCAAGGAGAAAGATATAGGTGTTTGTTTATTTGTTTTTTAAATGGGGAGGAGTGGCAGAAGAACCATGTTCTTGGAAAAAACCTACTTTAGAATAAAAAATATTATTATCATTTACTGTTTTATAGATGTTTATTATTTCAGTCAAATCCACTGTCTCTCCTTCTCTCTCAGTTATAATTTAATCACACGCTATTAAATAGAAGAAATATAAATTCTGGGGATTAAGAGAAGTAAATATTCTGTACAATCACCTCTACTATTTGAAAGCACTAACTTGTTATTATTCATGCAAGAATCATTAAAAAAACTGGCAAGTTGGAATTCAGTTCCATTTACTATGCAGTTTATACAAAAACTATTACAGAAAATGAAGCACATTAAAGAACACAAGATATGATTCATAAAAATTACTATCAAAGCAGGATAGCCTGGAAACTCACTCTCCAAGGAGAAACTAGACCTAGTCACATAAATAGATTTGGGGCTCGGGGGACTAATAATAATAATAAATAAGAATCCTGCTATTTAGAAAAAAATGAATCTTTCCATAACTCAAAAATCCTTCTACATGGACTGTGATTCTTCGAAGTGTTAGTACATTTGGAGGCTGGGAACATGGGCACAGTCCAGTCATCTAGCATGAGCCTAACAAACATCTGTTGAAAAAATAATTGGCGAAAGAAAAGGAGTCTGTGCACCCTTTTTATTCTAATTTTAGCCCTGGGTGAGGAACTGACAAACAGCACCTGAATTAAATATGTCCCGTTCACAATACCAAACAGTTTTATAAACCTGCAGATCATCATAATAAAACATTGCCTTGTCTTTAAATTTCAACCCCTCTAGTCAGGGTTGAAGCTAGTCACAAAGGGACCAACCTAAAAATAGATTCTGGTGCATGAGAGGACTGAAGCCTGCCTGCTCCGTCAGCTCCTCTTGCCAGCAGTGAATGGAAAACTCAGGTGATGTCTCATCGTGTGTAGACATTTCCCCTGAAGCAAATAAATGTAACAGCCAAAGCACAGCTTCAGTAGCCTAAGGAGTATCGCAAGAGGCATTTTAAAAGTTGGTAAATCAACTGATTCACCTAAGAGTGGAAATGAGTATGCTGTATCTAACAACATGTTTGCAAAGCAAACAATAGCCAAAACTGTTTGCCCTGAATTTTCTTGATTAAATTCCTAATAACAACAGTTGTACAGAGCAAGATTTCCGCTATTATAGTCACAGCTCATTCTACGCTGAGGTTGTTTCTACATAGTAATAAAGCATCTGAGTGAAAAATGTAAAATACACAACTAATCATCCAGCTGTTTCTAAAATCCCAGCTGTTCACTAATAGGCAAACAATACCCAACATAATAACAGAACATAATAGACTCACACTGCAGATGATTTTAGAAGCTTCCTGATTTATAAAATGGGAATATGTCTACCTGGATCAAAAGCTCCCCTAGAGAAATCTGTGAACTTGGGATAGCAGAAGCCTTCCTGATCGGGCTTTCATGGAAATAAATGTGAATGGTGTGTAGTGGGGTAAGGGGAAGATGGGAGTGCTAAGCATTTTAATGTCTATCTCTGCAGTTTAAAAAAAAAAAAAAGAGGCTTAGTAACTGAGGGAAAAGATTCAAACAGGAAACTAAAAAGGAGACCTTTGAACAAGTTTATATTTGGTCAAAACTTAGAATCTTCTATTTCAATTTCTATTCCAAATCTTTTCAGGAGTGCAGTAAAATTTTTAAAAGTTGAGTGACTTTCTAATCTCTCTTGCAAAGCTTATAACACAACTACAGCTTTTCCCAACTGGAATAAAAACATGTTTCCAGCATGTAATCTTCAGCTTATTTAGCCCATGCTAGACTGATTTCCAACGGTGATACCACAGACAAAAAGGGAATGGTAATTCCTAAACAGAGCCTCTCTTATCCAAAGATTCACCTCAGTCCCTTGAGTGAGTAAAAATAGTCTGGTGTCACAAGATGATTCACACCTTAAAATACTGTATGTTGCTTCACCCTTATCTGTCTAATCTAACCCTTTCTTTCCTCCACTGTTTCTCACACTGTCTTGAAGCCTGTGAAGTATGTGGATTCTAGTAGTGAAATGACATCTCTTCTCTTTGGATGAGCAGCAGCAGCAGCAGCAGCTATATCAGCAAGGAGCATATGATGGCAGCAAGGAATTCTAATTATGTTGCACAGATTTTATGATTTTTTTCCATTCCTCTAAGAGTTGTACACCGGCAATAATCAACCTAAACACATCATTCAGCTCTGTATTAGTGACACGCACTCCCAGGGAGTCAATTGGTGCTTAATTCTGTCTTAGTTTTAATACACCTACCACATTAACATTTTGCATTAGATTAGGGGTGGCGGAGATTATCGTCTGTGAAATAGAAGTGCCCTCGTGGTGGTAATCTTTTAAGAATGTGACTCTCTTGCTCTGAAGGGAAAGGTGAGTTTTATCCTTTGTAAGACACAGCTTTAGTTTAATGGTATGTGAGTGCTCTCAGAATAGCAGCAAAGGGAGTTAGAATATTGGTACATACATACATACATATGCTTACTACATCTGGTACCAATACTAAGTGATCAATCTGCTTTCCTGGATTTCCTGGATTAACAAAGATTAATAGCATTACCAAATGAAGCAGAAAATAGGTAGTCTTATCTACCTATTTTCACCATCAAATTAATGACTTCATTTAGGCATAACTCCTTACCTACCTTGCCTACCTCCCTCCCATTCCCCAATGCCCCAATTAGTCCTGATCTTTCTTACACCCTGTCCCTATTCCAGGAAAAAAGCAGTTTACTAGCTTCACATTGGCTGGCTAAGATCTGGAAGAAACAGGTCAAGAACTCTGAGAATACATCTAGAAACCCAGAAGGAAAATCTATTCTGAGTATACCTTCTCGGTCATCTAGATTCTAATATGGTATATACGCATTTCCCTGTGTTGTTTTCCATATACACTGAAATCAGACTAATTAATAGCAAATGTTGCAAAGAAAGATCATCAAATGATCTTGTCATCCTGTGATCAATTTGCAATCAAGCTTTTCACTTGGTTTGGTAAAATATATAACATTCATAACCACCAATTTAAATATATTCCATAAATTTAAATATAGTTTTCAAAAGTTAGGAGACAGGGAAGAAAAAGAAAGAGATTCCATTAACCTCTCAAGAAAACTGAATAAATGAATCATTATTTATGGGCTTAATCTCCCTCCAAATAAGTGGCTTTAAATATGAATTGAAACCTTAAAAGCTCATATGAATATCTTAAAATATTTAACTAGAGTTACTTCTCAAGCTAATGAGATAGTGCGGAACTCATGATCTCTATTTTGTTATTGAAATTCATTTTAATATTAGGTAAATCTCCCTGCAACTAAAATCCATTCCACCAACACTAATGTCAACAACGATACCAACTAGGAATGCAAATAAACAAATATAAATTCTACTATGTTCTCTAGCGATTCCATCACCTCTTGCTAGATTTCAATCCAGTGGGAGCTTCATTAATTATTTCCTACCCTATCTTCTAGCAAATGAAAGCCTTATTTGAATCATGATCCCTACCAATTGAAGAAGAAAAAAAAAGACTTGTTCAGGTGCTATCAACACATTAGTGTTCTCTAGAGGAATCATCAATCTACTCAGGTATGAGTGAATTAAGTTTATAAATAGAATAATATGCATCTTTCAGGTTAACTCATGTGGCTCTATCACTGAAAAAGTTCAGATAATACAGCCCTAGTTTCTAAGAGATATGAGATTTTCTAATTATCTTACAGTTTTGTATGTGAATGCCTGCGGAGGTTGAGATTCAAACACTTGCCCAAAACAAAGAAAACCTGAGACTTTTTAAACTGTAACTGAACCTAAGAGAATTAAAGAAGTCACACCAAACAACAGGTATGATAAAAATACAGAACAATAATGGTTTTAAGTTAACTGATTTCTAAAGGGCACAAAGTAGATCTATGGGGCTATATAGTCTAGTTTGCATGTTATATGAGTCCTTTATGCGATAGGGATAATGACCATGAAAAATAAGATAAACATTTTGCAATGTTTCACAAAACATAAAATTTAACCCTTCCTGGGAATGAAACCCCATATATCCTTATACCATGGAATATCTCGGAGCTTAGCCCTAATACCACTGTGGTTATATGGCACAAAATCCAACCTAGAGTGTAAAGAAGCATTTTTCAATCTTTAGTTCTCACCATTTTCCGCAAACACAAGAGTTATACACTCTTACTTCATTTCAAATAATCTCTTGCAGGGGCGCCTGGGTGGCTTAGTCGGTTAAGCGTCCGACTTTCGCTCAGGTCATGATCTCGCGGTTCGTGGGTTCGGGCCCCGCGTCGGGTTCTGTTCTGACTGCCAGCTCAGAGCCTGGAGCCTGTTTCAGTCTGTGACTCCCTCTCTCTCTGACCCTCCCCTGCTCACGCTGTCTCTCTCTCTCTCTCCTAGAAATAAATAAAACATTAAAAAAAAAAAAACAACCTCTTGCAATGCCTTAGACAATTCATTTTGCTTATATATCTTTGGCCAGAATAAACGCAGAATATTAAATATATGATATATAAACATACTAATATATAATAATCTAATTATTTTAAAACATATATAAATATTTGGCTCAGCATTGGTACAAATAGCCCCTGTGGATATTGACTAAACTGAATAAAGATGCGACTGATTCTTCAACAACCAGTGGCTTAAGAAGCTCTGTATAAAAATACCTTCATGCTCTGTGGCTTTAAAAATATTCCTTTGGTCTACAAAGTCATGAAAAATTAATCCAAGTACATTTGCACATAATGCCAATAACTGGGAAAAAACAGAATATTTTCCATATTTATTAGTTATTCCTAATTATTACTATTAAGACCACTTCTAAAGTAAGTTGGCATTTCTATCATTTTCACAGAAAATGTTAACTTGTATAATCTTTCAGTAACTCATTTCTGCTTTACAGCATTCATCACTATAGTCACTCCTGGTTAACTCCGCTAATGGCAAAGAGATACAGCAAAGGTTATTCCTAAATCCTTCATAATTCATTCTGAGGTACATACACATTAATTTGAACAACAGATTTGGTTTTCTAAATTGGTTTACTTGGCTTTCTGCTTTCAGTGTATTTGTTGGTTCTTTGTACTATATTGTTTTCTGTTTATGATTTTGCATGTTTCTAGCCTGGCTATTGGAAAGGCGACAATGGTTTTGAGCCTGAGTAAAACCACTTCAGATGAGAAACTAGTTTTGGACAATCTATACAACAGTTAATTTGCAAGTCAGGAAGCAAAAGTTGACTATTTGTGGATCAGCTATCAAAATCATTTAGTTCCTGGTACTCTGGATACAAATTCTCCTTCCAAGATACCACTGATGACAAATAAAAACTTAACTGCAAATCAACAACACCATGACCAGTGAATGTGGGAAAATCTTTCCCTAGACAACAGCAAGATGCCTTATTTAGCATATTATTTCCTTGATATATCTATTCTGGTACCATTTCATATTACCTACAGGCCTGAAAGGAAATATGTTACAGTCTCACTTAGAGCCATAGCTCATTAAATATGTGCTATGTTTATCAAAGCACCCAACTCATACCCTGGGATTAATTTATTTATCCATAAATAAAGTAACCATATTTTCTGTACTTCAAATTGGGCCATATGGTCTGATATGTATTAGCATACTTTTTTATGAAGATACTGTAAGAAATTGGGACTGCTATGGAAACAGCGAACCAAGTCAGAAATAAAACTCATATCACAGTCCTAATCTTAATTTACATTTCAGAAGTACACATTCCCATTTAATGCAAAAATAGCTCTGCTTCTTTCAATCTTGAACACAAACCACTCCATCAACCTTCTTTCAAATAAGAATACTGATCTTCATACTAGAAAGTAGGACTGTTTTCTAACCTGTAACAGTTACATTGGTTTGGATGACCCTATGTTTTGAGTCAAGCTTCTTTGCAGGCAGGAAAACCAAGAAGTACCTTTTGTCCACACCACATGTCCCTTGCTGAATTCAGAATGACTTTTGGGTCAGGAAGATTTCCTGGAACAATCCCCTTTGCCACTGAATGACAACCCGTAATCATTCTATACTGTATCAATAAAAAAAAAAAAACATATAAAGAGGGATGTTACACTCTGCATCGTGCACATGAGCACATCACATGTTCACTGAAAACTGTAAAACCAACCTAGGTGTATTTACCACTGGACCTAGGAATAGCTACGATGTGATGGCTGAAATTTCTTCACAATCCTCAAAATCAATAACAGAGAACATCATTTCTGATTCTTTTGGGATGTGGAGATACTACTGTTTATGATTCCAGTGCAATTAAAAATAACTTTGTACTGGCTAATGTTGACTTTCTAAAAACTGGATATATATAACTCAAGAGTATTTTCCATAGATATTTCTTATTCATAGACTGGATTCTATTTCAACACATACTTAATTAAAAGATTTTCACAGAGCATCAGTGATCCTGTTGAAAACTAATTTGACAAGGAAAGCAGTGACACTTATGAAATATTACATGTGTTTAAGCATAAAATGAGTTCCCCAGCACAGGTCGGAACATTCCACTTACTGACAAGACTGTACTATAACAATGCAAGGAATCAAAATGTTTACTTACCAACTTTCACATGTATTCAACTGGAAACTGAGTTATTTTTTATCAAGGGAATCCCTTCCCTTTCGTTGTTAGAATAAAGAGCTTCAAAATATACCCTATTCATTCAGCTTCATTTACATTCTACAAACTCAATCTCAAAACCTCTGGTTCTCCATTTAACCCAATAGTGAGATATCAAAATTATTTTGCTCTTACTATCTATGAAATTAAGGCCGATACGATCATCTAGCTAGTCTAATAACTTTCTTCGACTCCAGAGAATTTTGGTGCTAAAAAGAATCAAGTGATAATGTAGCACAACAGCCTGATTACACATTTTAAAAACAAACAAACAAACAACAGCAAAACACCTGAGCGTCAAGAAGACGAAATGATGTGTGAACGTCAATGAGCCAGCTCTCCACTCCCAGACCACCTATCATTCCTCTGGCACCCACTAGCTCTACTTCGTTGAAATTAAAAGGAATATTTAGTTGTCTTCTCTTCTACATAACTGGTCTGCATAACTGTGTCCCTTTTCAAACATTTACAAGAGAGAACAATGTATCCACCCTGGAAAAAACTCTGATTATGATGACCTTCAAATATTGTACTTTTAGTAATATTATCATCGGAAAAGCAAGCAAAAGCAACTAGACGATCTGAGGTTCCCAAAATTCAAATCTCTAAATGGGGCCACTTCTCTTTCACCTTACAGTCAAATGTGTGTAGTGGCCTCTGAGAGGAGAGTTTCCTAAATGTCAGTTACAAATAGCTCCTGGAAGCATACTACTCAGTAGATAAAATTTTTACAAATGGTACTAAAGCACCTTGCCTAGCTTTAACTTGGAAAAATGTTATACATTCACAGCTGCACTTGACACATTCTCTACCTTCACACATTCTCTACAAGAAAAGTATTCCATACAAAAGTGCCCTAGACAAATCTTGAGGGCTTAAATGCTTTCTTCTTAGTGTGGAATCAAGATTCAGACACCCTAAAATAAATGCATCTTGAAAGAAAACATAAACCAACAAACATACATGTAGTGATAACCTAAAAATATTTGGTTTGGAAGCCCATGGCCATCACTTGTCTGTGTTACACTTAAGAAAACTATGTAAGATAAAGGAAAATCCTAGGATCCCAAAAGGACTATATTTCTTGAATTCACAGAAGTATCAAATCTAATACATATTGGCTAAATTTGTTATAACTTTCAGCTTTAAAAAGGAGCTGTGGTAGAAATGTAATACCCTTTCCCTTCCAAACACAGGCAAATCACTGTCATCGTTACTATCAAATGTTCAATAAACATCCCATGCTGGAGACCATTTAAACTATTTTAAGATATAATGTGACCTAGTTGGGTACAGCAAGATACATAGTACCTTATTCACAGAGTCAACTTTTTTATGCTATGACATGCCAGGAATCTTTCTTTCTCCCAAGTGAAGAAACTGTAGCAATTATTCAAAGATAGGCTATCTTGCATCTGCATATCCACTTCCTATAAGGAGCTCAAAATTAAAGAAATTACCCATGATTTTCACAATATCCTAATAAAGCAGATATAACTCATGGGTTCTTTTTTTTAAAAAAAAATTTTAATGTTTATTTATTTTTGACAGGGTACAAGTTGGGGAGGAGCAGAGAGAGGAGGACAGAGGATCCAAAGAGGGTTCCTCGCTTGTTGATGAAGGGCCTGAACTCAGGCACCAAGAAATCATGACCTGAGCAGAAGTCTGAAGCTCAGCTGCCTGGGCCACCCAGATGCCTTATAACACATGAGTTCTCAATCTTCTCTTTCAATCAACTCCCCTGCTTATTGCCTTTCATTCTCCAAATGGTATTTGTGAGAAGTATCTTTCTTTAAGTGGTTGTGGATGGGGTAGGGAGAAGGGTGTAGCTTTGCTTTTAAATCTAACATTGGATTTACTTTGAATTTCAAATATCATTAAAGATTTATGTTATTATCAAATGATGGCCTGGGATTTAAAAGCTTAAGGAAAGCTATTCTTGATTTTTTTTTTTTAATTCACAGTTGTCAGAATTCATCACGTGCTACACAGTACATTTTGCCCAAACTTCAGGACAACCATTTTATAAAGAATAGATGTTGAAGAAACATTGGAGAATAAGGCCTCTTATGTATTCTAAATTTACTAATCTATATCTCATTATGATTTACTAGTGTTAAGTCCGATCACTAGCTGTTACCTCACATTCTAGAACATCTTGTCATGATTTAAATGCAGTTACATGTGTCACAAGTTCCCTTTACAAAACTGATAGTGATGGTGATATTGAAACCAAATGTTTTGACACAATCCTTCATTATATCATTTTTAGCAAGTAGAAAGCTAAATTCTGAGGTGAATACCCACCCTGTGCCTTTAAGCAGCTGCACAAAGAAATAAACTTAATAAATCTAGCATTTACGTTGCACATTTAATAGAAAGCTCTTAAGCCATAATCACTGTAGCTGCTGGCCATCTCATTTTCTTCAAGAATTCTTTCAGTGCATGCATTAACTTTGGTTAAATTATTCTGCATTTAAAAGGCAGAAGAATAATTAAAATAGTATGGTTTCAGAAGCATCATTGTCACAGTCCAATTTTTAAAAGATTCAGTTGCTAAATTTTACTACATAGTCCCTTTGTGGATCAGCGATTTAGATTTTAAAAGAAGGGAATCATGTGCTGTTATCTGTGTGGCCATTAGTCTCACACACAGAAAAGAAGAAAACGTAAAATAAGAATAAGAAATCATTCTTCCAATGATTGTCACTAAACTGTTACATTAGTAAACACTCACAGTAGGAAGTCTCTCTCAATGTCCAGCATATAAAGTAGTGCAAAGGAAAAAAAAAAAAGTCCAGTCCTGTTATCTGTGAACCAAACTTGTTACATTTTCTCCAGTTTCACTTCTTCCATTATTGTTAGGCATTTGCTGTGATATCTTCCCCAAATTAATAATAAAATATAATCAATTTCTAAAGCCCCCTGCAGCCTTTTTAAAAGTTAATTTCCAGTTAAAAATAAACTTTAATTAAATCCAAGATAAAACTGTGACCTATATTCTATTAAATAATTCACTTTCTTTTTTTGTTCCTTCACAGTAATTCTTATAATTTTTAAAAAACAACCATGGAATCCAAAGACATGAGATGCTATCAGAGCACTGATAAATGACTGCTCGAATGCATTAGTTCTTACATAGTAAATACTTCAAAATGCCAACTTTTCCCATCACTGCATGATTACTAACAGTGTTGACAATTTACTTGCACATACACACATGCACGCAGTATGCGTGCGTCCCCCCCCCCACAAACACACACATACACTTTCTCTCCTCAGAACCATCTTTACTTCTAACATCTTTTCCAATTAGTGTGCAAAATTCTTGCATTCTAATAAAAAATATAAAGATAGATTTGCTCCTATTTTAGCCTCCCTCTTCTCCAAAATGTATCATTTATTTGATATGTAATACAAGTTGAGTAACAATTATGTCACGTATAACCATTAAATGGTGTACTACTATATGCATTAGATTCATTTGCATATTTCATTTTCATAACTCCACTCTCTATGCATAAATATATTTGGAGATACTGGGGTTGGGGAGGGAAGGTGGCCAGTGGCAGGTGGAGAACAAGATTCACACGTCAGTCTCCACAGCCTTCGCATTAGAACAGTTGTTTTTATCTGTCTCACTGTCATCCCCCTTTCCCTGACACTTTTCCTCCTTTGCACAGAGAGATTCCTTAACTCCTTCTTCCATCTCTAGATACTCTGACTTGTCCCCCAGGGAAGAAGAAGTAGAGCTCCGGAATTTCTTCAGCAAATTAGAAGGGAGGTATGGACAACTGACTGCATTCTGTGTCAGCTGTGTCTGTTCCTCATTCTCAGTCTCTCTGTGGTAGAAATAGTTAAAGTTAGAGACAATCACTGGCACTGGCAAAGCAATGGTTAAGACACCTGCAATGGCACACAGGGACCCCACGATTTTGCCCCCCACAGTGATAGGCTTCATGTCCCCATAGCCCACAGTTGTCATGGTCACCACAGCCCACCAAAATGCATCTGGGATGCTTTGGAAATGGGTAGTAGGTTCATCTGCCTCAGCAAAATACACAGCGCTGGAAAACAGGATGACCCCAATGAAGAGGAAGAAGATCAAAAGGCCCAGTTCCCGCATGCTGGCTCTGAGGGTGTGGCCCAGGATCTGCAGGCCTTTTGAGTGCCTGGAGAGTTTGAAGATTCGGAATACTCGGACCAGACGGATGATCCTGAGGATGGCAAAGGACATGGCCTGCTGCTGCTGACCGTTCCCCCCACCCTGCTGCTGGGCCAGATCAGTGCCCAGTGTGATGAAGTAAGGCAAAATGGATACAATGTCAATGATGTTCATGATGTTTTTGAAGAAGAGTGCTTGGCTAGGACAAGCAAAGCAGCGAACCACAAATTCGAAGGAAAACCAAACAATACAGACTGTCTCCACGATGAAGAAGGGGTCGTTGAAGATGGTGTGCCCTGAGTTCTCTAGGTGGGGTGCTGATGTGTCATTCAACAACCCACTGTGCCCACCTGCACTCAGTGCCATGATGAGATCCCTGTCGTCTCTAAACTCAGGTAAAGTTTCCAGGCAGAAAATGACAATGGAGATTAAGATGACCAGGACAGAGACGATGGCTATGCCTCTTGCTGGACTGGAGCTCTCCGGATACTCAAAGAGAAGCCAAATTTGCTTTTTAAATTCATTCTCTGGCAAGGCCCTGTCCTCCTCTTCTCTCACAAAGCCCTCATCCTCCCGAAACTTGAGCAGGGCCTCTTCTCCCAACTGATAGAACTTCACCTCCTCAGTGAAGATATCAAAGGGGACATTGACTGGCCTCTTGAGGCGGCCTCCTGATTGGTAATAATATAAGATGGCATCAAAGCTAGGTCTGTTCCTGTCAAAAAAATACTCATTACGCAAAGGATCAAAGTACTGAGTCCTCTTCTCAGGGTCTCCCAACAAAGTCTCTGGAAACTGGGCCAGTGTCTTCATCTGGGTCTCAAAGCGCAGGCCCGACACATTTATCACTACACGCTCACAACAGTCACTGTAGCGGACTGAACTATAGCCACCACCACCCCCATCATCCTGAGGGAGCAGGTCTGTGTAGGAACATTCATCGCCGCCGTGGTCATCTTCACTATAGTAAAACCTTCCTTCCTCTTCCTCCTCATCCTCTTCCTCGTCCTCTTCCTCCTCTTCACTCAGCTCCCTCAGAATCTTCTCCTCGGAGCCACTGGGCATCAGGTCGGAGCAATGAGGAAAGCTGCTCTGGCGGTGGTGGACTTTCTTCTTCTCAGGCCGCTGGCGCCTCCTCCTCCGACTACCCCGGCCGCCCTGAGGGTCATGAGAGGTGCAGGCCCCACGCGACTGGTGATGGTGGTGGGAGCCCCCTCCAGAACCCCCACTGCCCTCCACAGCAGCTGTGGCAGCTGCCACAGCAGCTGCCGCAGCTGCC
>NW_027531873.1:4320747-4415839 GCF_008692635.1 Crocuta crocuta | reverse complement strand
CGGCCGCTGCCCTCGAGTGAGCAAGCCTCTCCCGCTCCCGGGCCCGGGCCTGGGCTGCATAACCATAAGGCATGTGACTGTTGCACCCTGAGCTCTCCGCACTCACCATTGCAACCTCCATGGTGGTGGTTTTTGGAAATGGCTGGTTCCAGTTGTAGAAGAAGAAAGAAAAATAGGGCAGCTTCTTTTCTCACCAAATGAAGGTAAGTTTGGAACCCTTAAGCAGATTGCTTGGAAGACTAAGGATATTTTCAGTCCAACTTTGCATTTTCTGTTTTTAAATCAGCACGCCCCATGCTCTCTGTTCACAGGGATTCAACGTTGCTCTCTGGAGCTTGGCTGGTCTAGATAAACAATCTAGCACTCTCAGGCCTAAGTCAGAAAATGTCGGGGTCTCCCAAACGTCTGTTTCAGGGTGGCTGTTCAAATTTGGATATACGTCTAGGATGCGGTTGGTGATGATGCCTCAAGATTCAAAGGCAGCAAGTGTCTGACAGCCAGCAGTTGTGCCTAGAAAATGGAATATATTTTTCTGCCATGGAAATTGTCCAAAGCTCAGTCCATCAAATTTAAATAAAATGCAAATACGCCTTTAGTCTTAGCACTTGCCTTCTAGTGATGGCTTGACCCATGTTAACATGTGGCTTGAAGTATGTCCAGCCATTGCTGCTCAAAGCCTATCAGGATGATTCTCCAGGTGCTCCCCTTAAGTTCATCATAGGCTTCCTGGACCCAGGAGCAATGCCAAGCTATTGACAGAGGCAAAGACCTTGGGAGGTAGAGAAGGTACAAGATGAGGTGTCAGCAGGGGCAAACCCAGCTTTGAGGTCTCCATAGAAATCAAGGAAATGCAGAGCATCCTTCAGCTAAAATCATGCAGAAGAAGCACTTCACCTGAAAAAGGAAGGGAAATAAGCATAGGAGAAAAAACGAAGAATCAAATCATAAAGAGCAAACAGCATTTCTTTCCCATACACTTCTTTCTCTTGTCCTCAAGCAAACCATATAAAGCACCAATGGGCCACAAATTTCCAAGGAGTATGGGGCAGGTTGTTAAATCTCCTCCCTCACTAAACCGTGCTTCTTCCCTTCTTCTTTGGTTATTATTTCAGCTCAGTCTATTTTCATGGCAACTCAATTATTTTTCTTCTCTCCACTCACGACCCACATGGCTCTTCCTTCAGCTCTCCCTTTCACTCATGCCAGGTCTTAATTCTCGCTGTCATTTTCTTCATGCCACAATAATGCGGCCACTTTATAGCTGCTTCCATCATTCAGTGATCTCAAGGCAGTCTTTAAATTTCCACTCATCAAATATTTCTGAATTTAGTGCCTTTCCACCCCTCTCTGTTTGATTCAGGATTAGAGCAGTTGGAAAAACCAGTTCTCTTTAATTCAGGCTCCACCACTTCAACAAGCTTCAATCACCTCATCTACAAAGTGTGGGTAATAATACAACCTCAGCTATCCCACTTTGTAAGGTTTGAATGAGACACTGAATAGCACCAACATAATGAATATCAATACAATACATACTGGGCAGTAACCGAAGCTTTCATCATCTATCTACATACCCACAAATGTATATGGCCTTATACCACACTGTCTGAATTAGGAGGGGACAGAATATGAGGACATCCAGAACACTGTGAGACTCATCAATGGCCTGTATTAAGTTGGCACTTCCTGACTCCCTGAAGCATGTCCCTGTTGTTGTTTTTCTGTTCCCCAGACTCCAGAACACTCCCTACCACCCACAGCCTAGGAGCTAATCCCAGTTTCCACTTCTCTGATAATCATCTTCTCTCCTTGCGCTTCCTCCGTATTCACCTCAATGTTTCCTCCTACGCTCTTCTCATGAGACTATTTCCTTATGTTTTAAATCCCAGTTTGTGTGGACTTCATTTTCAGCCTATCATACTTTCCCCATAATTTAATCCATGATCTCCCATCTCCCAACTCCCTCTGCCTCTCCCCTGACTCTCTCTGCCCACCTTTAATTCCAATCTGCCACTTGCGGATCACGTCTTCCTTGCAGCCCCCATCCGGCTCCACTGTCACTTGGTATTCCTGGCCTTTCTTCTCAGTTGGCTCCCTCTAGGTCTGGCTAATTCATCTCCACAGCCAGGACCTGTAAAAACTGCCCCCAATCTCCTGTCTCCTATGCTTCTGCATTCACTGTGTCCAACAGGACTTCCAAGAATGCAGAGAGTAACCCAGAGACTTGGGGAGGATAATGCCAGTCAGAATCCAGGGCATCTATCAGGTTCCATTACTGGAAGCACTTGGGAAGCAAGAGAAATGGCTTTCTGGAACCATTAACAGGATTCAGCTCTTGACCACCTGCTGCTCTTTGCTGAATCCTGTCAGGCTAGACGCCTAAACCCACCACAGTTTTATGAAGTGACAAAGCAGAGAAGTGGCAAATAGAAGGCTTCCCAATCATCCCACATTCTCCGAGAGCAAGAAGTGAGCCTGACTGGGACACACAAAACCCAGAAAATACACCTCTGAAGGTGTCTCAAATGACAAGCCCCTTCTTTGCCTGACTCCTAACATCATCAAATACTGTGAAATGTCTACCCCCAGAAAGTCTCCAAATCTCTATTTACAAAACTACCCTGTGGTTACATTCATTCTGGAAGGTCAGGCCATCATCTTTTAAAGACGGTCACAGGCCAAAGAGCCTGAGAGTTTGCTAGGTATCTTTCCCAACTCCCTCAAAGCCACTATAATATACTATGTAAATAAAACCCCAGTAGAAGCAACGTGCCTATATATTTGTGTACTATGCACACCCCTCTCCCAACTTACTCCCAGACGGTCATGAATTAGCAGGTCTTCCAAAGCCCCATCAACTCTGCAGGAGATCTAGACCTGCCCTCATCTGGCTCTACACCAAGTATTTATCTATCTATCTATCTATCTATTTATTTAGGTTGTTAGTTTTTGTTTTTCTTCCTCCCACACCTTTCAGAAAGCAAAGTACCTTCCTTTTAATTGGCTACCAGTTACCTCCCTACTCCTAACCTAGAAGAAGATGATGATGAAAAAGAAGTAGAAGAGGAGGGGGAGGAGTAACAGAAGGGAGAAGGAAAAGAATAAGGTAAGAAAAAAAGAAAAAAAAGAAAGAAAAGGAAAACCTTCCACACAGCAAAACTCATTTAAAAACCTCTCTTCCTTTCCAAGGTATTCATGTTTTGGAGAATCTATTCAAGCCGACTCCCAAGAGCCTTGATGGGGGAGACCTTTGCAGGGAAATTTCCCTTCCTCTGTAAAACCAGTAAACTAATAGGATTTAGCAGAATACCTATTCCTGAATGCCTGTGCCCCCAAACAACAGCCTCGCATGCCTCCCCTCCTCCTCTCACCCCCCAACAGCAGGGCTGTTTTCATCTCTCAGTGTTAATTCCTGCAACTGGCTTAGGGTGGTACCTGAACCTATGAGAGACAGAGACAGAGAGAGAGAGAGAGAGAGATTGAGAGAATCAAAAAACCAACACCGTGAGAAATATACACTTCAACGCACGCCATTTATACAGTCCCAATGTGCTGCTGAAATGCTCGGAAAATGCACGCAAATCCAAATGCTGGGAGAGGCAGCAATTCAAACCCATTTGCCAGCTGTTCCCAAAGAAACAGAACCGGTAAGTCTGGGATGAGGCAAAACGATGCTAAATCTAAACCCCACCTCGTTGGGAAACGACATCTTTAATCGCGCCCTCCCCTCCAGACCTAGGTTCCCGCTTGGGCACATTAAGCAGGGCGCACGCACCCCATCCCCGGGGTTAGGAAAATAACAACTGTTGGCCCCCCGGAGCGCCGCGCAGCATCTGCACCTCCCTTCTTCCACCTCCTGGTTTATTTTTAACCGCCTTCCATTCATGCCCTTCTGTCACATCCCCGATATTATTTATCCCTCAAATGTCCACTGTTTCTTAACAGTCAAAAGAGAAGAGTGGAGGAAAGAGAAGGGAGGTATCATACTTACCGTTCCCAGGCGGAGTGAAAAATAAATATAAAGAAAATCTCTCGCTTGGTTTGTCTTTCCCCCTCAAGCTGCAACAGCTGGAGGAGGGGAAGAACGTTCTTGGGGGTAGAAGGAATCACTCCAGTGTGGCAGGTGGAAGCTCCAAAATATCCACGGAACAAGTTCTGTTTGCCTGGGGGCACAGAGTCCTCGCTGCTGGAGCCCAGGGTGGGGATCAGGGCTGCCCCGAGGAAGACCCCAAGACTTCTGGTTCTTCTGGAGTTCAGCACAGGAGGACACGATTGGGAAAGGAAGTCAAGGTTCCCCAGATAAAGAAAATCCTAGACAGCAGCGATCACTTGTTAAGCCCGAATTCCTCCTCCAATATACATCCCTCTCCCTCTCTCGCTGGCTGCAGAAGCAGCACACGCCTCCCCTGGCCGGGAACGCGCGCCGGCCGGGGGCGGGGCCAGGGCCGTGCCGAGGGTGTGGNCGCCGAGGCTTCGGGGAGCCACACCGAGCGAGTCCGGGAACCCCTGGCCGTCGCCCCCAGAGGCGAAGCCCTAATCTCCGACGGAGAGGGGTCCGAGTTCGAGCTGAAACAGGGGTCCCCACGGCAGAGCGGGAGCCCGAGAGAGGTTGGGAGGGGAGACCTCGACGGGAGGTCCAGGCTCGCTAACAGGGTGCTTCTGCGTGTCTCCTCCTCTCCCTGACCCGCTTCCTCTACAGCTCGGCGCACACACGCACCCGCATCACGGGCTTGTGGGTTTGTGGGATTGGGAGCCCAGGTGCATCTCTAGGTAGGCCGCTAAGCGAGAACCCCCCGTCGCCTATGCACGAGCAGATTCCCCTTGGTCTCCCCCTTTTTTGCACAATTGTCAGCCTCCACTGGAGGCTGGGAGGGTGTCGGGCCTCAGGGCACAGAGGAGGCCGACTTTAAAAGTGTGCTTGACACGGGTAAGGGGTGTTTTGCAGAAATCGGAATCAGGGCCGGGTTAAGAGTTGCGCACTGGAGGTACGAGTCCAAGAGGAAGGAGTCGAAGGGCTCTGAGCCGGTTACAAGTCTGGCCCGGGGGTGGGGCCCCTGGAAAGAGTGCAGGAGCCCTAGGCGAACCTGTTGCAAGAAGAACACAACTCGGCCAGAGGTTTGCCTCCCGATAAATCTTCAAGTAGAGGTCGGAGTTCTACACCACCTCCCTTCACTGAACAGCCAAAACAAACAAATGTAGTACCCCGCGGGGCGGGCCAGAGCGCCTCCAGCGCCATCCTCGCCCTCGTCCGGGGATGGACACCTAGGTTGCTCATTAGGTAGCAAGTATATGAAATGCCCCTAGACAGGGACGTAAAATTGCAATTCCCGCACATCCACTCAATGAAAGGTTAGGAGCGGAAGTGCGAATTTTTACACACCCATGGCCTGGTAACCACCCACTCTGCAGGCACCATTTCCAGCTCCCTCTGATGGACCAGGCAAGCATTGGCGACGCACGCCAGGACAGCTGGAGTAAATCCGACCTTGTGCGCGTCACTTGGCGCTGAGGTGGCCACTGTAGGCCTCAGCTGGCAGCTTTGTTCAATGGCCCTATTGGGCCTCCTCCTTTTGTGGCGCTCGATTAATTATTAAGAGAAATATTCTCGAGTTGAATTATAGATATGCCCTGCTCTCACCTAACTGCTGTTGGCTCAGGGAAGGATACCTAGAGGACTTTTCGTTGTCTGATTAAAAAAAAAAAATCTTTTAAAATAACTAAAAAATTCACATTGTAATCAGTGAAAGAGAATGAAAGAAAAGGAAAGAAAGGAAAGGAGAGAAGAAAGAGGAAGGAAGGAAAGAAAGAAGGGGAGGGGGGACGGAGAGAAAGAAAGAACTGACGTAGGTGATGGTTTTTTTCCTAACTTCTAGCTAGTGCAACTTGAATTTTTGTCCTGAATAAATTTACCTGTGATCTTCTGGCCTCAACCAGGGGGAGAAGGAACTGAGAGAAAGATACCTCCACACTGGCTCAAGAGAGGCTCTTTGCCTCAATTCATTCCCCATTATAGTTCATTCCCCCAAGTAGGGAGGGTGGATTTCTTCAAAAGTAGAAGTGATTATGTGCACTGGTCTGAAACCCTCTCTTTGTACCTCCATGATGTGATGTAGACACTGTGCAGTTTCATACACACCAAAAGCAGATATTTGAACTTATTGCTGTCTCTTGAGAAAGTTTCTTGGGATGGTAGAAAGCAGGGCTTGAAAACACAAGATCTTGGGACTAGTTTCCCATCAGTAATTTGTGAGACCTATCCGTAGCAACCGTGGAATGCTTTCAGAGAGATGAAAACTGAGAGTGATAGGAACTACGAAAGATGACAGCTATTTTGAAATTTGGGCATTTTAATTGGATCATGTTAAAACTTTATGAATTATACCTCCCTGTGCCCTTTCTTGTTTGTTCCTTTCATGGCCCAGAGAATTTTAAAGTTTAAAAATGCCTGAGGACTTTATAAATACTTTGGATTTCTTAAATATCAGGAATCTGAATTACTAAAGCACCACAGTGAGAACACAGTTGACCAAAATCCACTCTCACCAAGACGGTCATTCAGGTCATACAAGGAGGACTTACTGAGGACTTGATCAAGGCAAGTAATACACCTTGAGTGTCCACCTAGTACCTGACTCTGTGCTAAGTTCTTTGCAGGCATATTGTCTAATTTTATCTGTGTAAGGAAACACGTTATATGGTAGGTACTATTTTATTTACAATTTACAGAGAAGGAATTAAGGTTTAGGATGGTTAACAAACTTGCCTAAGAAGTCACATAGCTAACTATGTAGCAGAACTGGGCCTTTAACATCTGAGTCTGCAAGCAAGATGGACCTTGTGCTAGTGATGATAACACCATGTCTCCTGTGCCCATTTGTCCTCACAAAGGAATGGCTGTTATAGATACATAGACAGATTATGAAACAAGGGGGTATGTGCTATGAAGAAGGTATAAGAGTCATGTTCCAGGGATGCAAAGAATGGAGTAGCATCTAATTTGGGGAAGCAAGCAAGGATTGACAAGGAAAGGGGAGATGTATCTGAACAATGGTGCGAATAAAGTTTATGAGGCATTTGTCATCAGGGTGAACCAAGAGTAACTGGTATCTGATTGATAGGTGGGGTCCAACTATGAAGAACATTCTGCTCCCTCACTCTTCACCTCATCTCCCTTTCTCTCTCTCTCTCTCTCTCTCTCACACACGCACACACACACACCTCTTTGCCTTTTCTTTCTAAAGCAAACAAGAAACATTCCATTCCTCTCCCTGAAATTCTCTTAAAGGTTCCCAGAAATTCACATACACAGTACCAGAAAGATTTTTTGTTTGTGACCAACAAAAATATACCTGTCTCAGTCCCCAAAATCTATTTTATTTGGAGAGGAAAAAATCATTTTCTACCCTTTCTTTGTCATTGACTAGTCAACATTCTTTAAGTTCCTCATCTCCAAATAGACCTTTTACCACAAATAATTTCTCCCTGTCTTTGAATTCTCTCAGTGGTGTTACAAATATTCCAGACCACACCATGAAGTCTTTGTTTATACAGAAAGGGGCAAATGGCATTAGATCTTCCTTTGTACAAAGCATATAGGAGGCCCTGAAGGATACAAACTAAGTCCATTATAAATGTTTTTGTTTTCTTTGGGGACTATGGTCCCCAATGAATTGCACTGTTCTATTTACTTCTCTCTCTCCCTAAGAAGCCTACAACCCTTCCCTGAAAATAGGCACTGTATCCCAAGCAACCAGTGCAATACCTGACCCAGAGGAGGCACTGGACAAGAATGTAATAAAATGAATGAATAATGGAAGAGGCTTGCTTTCATTTGCCAAAAAAGTTCACCACATGTGTTGGGAGAGAAAAAAGAAGATGTTTTTTTTGCCTGCTTACTCCCAGCCTCTCAACTATCTGACTTTTAAAATTCTGAAGGACATGAAAATAAAAAAGTCCTGGGGAGGTTGATCCCATGCTTCCCAAATTTATGGACGTGGATGTTCTGCTCTGCCCATAATTCCTTATAAAATTTGAATCACTGAGCCAATTTTTCCTTATACATGGAGTTTTCAATGACTGTCCATTACCATTCCCCATTCCCAATTCCATCTTACGCATATCAGTACTGGTCAGGTCTTAAGACATAAGAAAAGTGTGTTTACTTTTTTTAGGAGTGAGGAAACATCATCCCTGCAGAGGAAGACTGACTACTTTCTTCCTGACTTTCTGATCACAACGTTGCACCAGGCACAATGGGCAGCAAGATGCCCTGCACCTGCCTGGGGAGGACACCTGTGGTCTAGAAGGTGCAAGATGAATCAACATACTTAGGTGGCAGAAGTCTGTTTGTTAGAAGTCATACAAGGGGCAGAGAGAAGCAGTTACTTACGTGAGGCTAGAAAGAAGAGTCTTAAGGCAGAAGGAGCCCCATGGCAAAGGCTAACTGAAGAAGAATGGCACCTGTGAGAATAAGCAAAGATAAGCAGAGGATCCAATATGGTTTAGAAAAGGGAAGTAAGGGTGGACATGGATATACTATGCTCAAGAGTTTGAACTATGGGCTGTGACAAAACACTGCATAATAGTATTCACAACCCCTATTTTATCTCTACATGCAGGACAGATGTGGTTCATATGCATAGTGCATTGCCCTAGGCAAACCCAGATCTGCATTGGCAGCATCTACTAATAGACTAAGTTACAGGCATTTCCCGGCTTCCTGGCTACAATAGTATCCCTTTCTCTCCATCTGTGAATGCACCTCAGAGGCCTAGTGAGTGAAATTGAGTTGGCATAGCCTTAAATTATCTCTGATTTAGTTTTCCAAATGCAAATCCATCAAACATGTCCCTCAACCACAGCAATTTCTTACTTGATACATCCCTAAAGGCAAGGGAATCAAGAACAAAAATGAACTATTGGGACCTCATCAAGATAAAAAACTTCTGCATGGCAAAGGAAACAATCCATAAAACTAATAGGCAACTGTCAGAATGGGAAGAGATAGTTGCAAATGATGTATCAGATAAAGGACTAGTATCCAAAATCTATAAGGAACTCACCAAACTCCACACCCGAAAAACAAATAATCCAGTGAAGAAATGGGCAGAAGACATGAACAGACACTTCTCCAAAGAGGACATCCAGATGGCCAACAGACACATGAAAACGATGCTCAGCATCCCTCCTCATCAGGGAAATACAAATCAAAACTACAGTGAGATACCACCTCACGCTGGTCAGAGTGGCTAAAATGAACAAATCAGGAGACTCTAGATGCTGTGAGGATGTGGAGAAACAGGCACCCTCCTATACTGTTGGTAGGGATGTAAACTGGTGCAGCCCCTCTGGAAAACAGTGTGGAGGTTTCTCAAAAAATTAACAATAGAATTCCCCTATGACCCAGCAATAGCACTGCTAGGAATTCACCCAAGAGACACAGGAGTGCTGATGCATAGGGGTACATGGACCCCAATGTTCATAGCAGTACTCTCAACAATAGCCAAAACATGGAAAGAGCCTAAATGTCCACCAACTGATGAATGGATCAAGAAGATGTGGTTTATCTATACGATGGAATACTACCTGGCAATGAGAAAGAATGAAATCTGGCCATGTGTGGCAACATGGATGGAACTTGAGGGTGTTATGCTGAGTGAAATAAGTCAGGCAGAGAAGGACAGGTACCATATGTTTGCACATATAGGTGGATTAGGAGGAACTTAGAGGAGGACCATGGGGGAGGAGAAGGGGAAAAATAGCTGGGGAGAGGGAGGGAGGCAAACCATGAGAGACTCTTGAATGCTGAAAACAAACTGAGAGCTGATGAGGGTGGGGGAGAGGGGAAGGGGGTGATGGGCATGGAGGAGGGCACTTGTTGGGATGAGCACTGGGTGTTATATAGAAAACAACTTGACAATAAAGTATTTAAGAAAAAAATGTCCTTCTTTAATTGAAGTAACTGGAAATTTGCAAAGCACCCCACCTTGAACAGTGACACACTGATGTGGGGTGACACTGCTATTGAGATACAGTCTGTCAGATCTACTCTTCCATGGTGAAGTACGGTCTTCGTTTTAGCTCTTTGTTCTTCTTTCCTTATACATAAGTGGAAAATAGGGGAATTGTGGAAGGTCACTCAAATAAACCTAGGTGCAAATAAAAATCACCCACAACCTTATCTTGGCACCAATCAATTAGGAGCAAACCTGGGGCAGAGTAAATCAGGTGATGTTTAGGTATAGAATGGTGTTTCACTTCCCATAGACACTACCACCACCATGCCTTGTAGTAACTCCTATTAATTTATGTCAAGGAACTTTTCCATATACCTACATATAGGCCTTTTCATAAAAATANAATTCAGTCAATAAGCATGGATGGCTTTTTATTCCTTGCTACCAAAGAACTTGTAATGAAATAGAAGTTGTAACTAAGGACAGCACATCCTGCCTTCCAGAGAATAAGCAGCAGAGTGCCAGACCCTGGAAAGGAATCTGGGAACTACATTTACAAATCAGGGCACCAGGGGATAGCAATCATCATTGCCTTTTATGTAAATGTGAGTGGAATTCAGATTGCAGAACTGTGAACACTTCCTTCTGCCCAGGGCTATCTTCCTAACCCCCTAGAAGAGACCCCCACTATCCATTCCTGGCTCTTAGAGGAGCTCTTTGGGGAAGCATGTGCTAGACAATGGCTTTCTAACAACCAAATCAGAAGGAGAGGTATTTGGGTGATGGCATCTTGGAAGAGATGTGTAAACATTCTTATGATGCAGAACAGAGTCCTATTATGAGCTTTGGTGATGCCTGTTCTAGGGAGTGAATGGTGTTGATCAAAATCAAAATAGGGGAATAGGGGAAGAAGTCAACTCTTATAGCAGAATCTAGCCTGTTCTATTTTGAAAGAAAGAGAGAGAGAGAGAGAGTACACAAGAGGGGGAAGGGAAGAGACAGAGGGAGAGAGAGAGAATCCTAAGCAGGCTCTGTGCTGTCAGCTCATAGCCCAACACAGGGTTCAGTTTCATGACTATGAGATCATGACCTGTACCAAAACCAAGAGTAGGACCCTTAACCCACTGAGCCACCCAGGCACCCCTCCAGCACACTAATTCTAACAGCAACTTGACAGATCATTTTTAAAGTCTTGGGAAATCTTTGGTACTCTTACTTTTATAGGACCTTTCTGGCATTGTATCTAGCATGTTTAAAATGCTTACACTTTCTACATTAAAGGTTATGTCAACTATTTTACATTTGAGTTGCAACTGACTAGCAGACAGTATTATACTGACATTTCACACTATTTCTCCCTTTATTTCAGAAATAATAATTTCATTTTCAGAGCATAAACATTTAATAAACTTGTGAAAAGCTTATAGACACAAGGCATGGCCCAGAAACAAAGAAATAGCTCCTTGATTACTGTCAAGTATTTTAAGATATTTGGCTTTTAAAGGATTATTAACTAATCTCATTGGCTGATAAAGTCTGGATGAAAGGTATTCTCCTTCACCTGTTTATTTGCGTATGAATATGTGCTGACGTATGTGAATGCATCCTGTGTTTATGTTGTCTTCTATGTTGTGTGTAAGCTATAAGGGGAAAGCTAATTATTAAACTCTGCAAATGCACCCAGAGGCTACCGTGAGCGATGCATTAAAAAAAAAAAACAACTAAAAATAACTAAGTAATAAATAACCATTTGCAGATGGGAACTGTTCATGCAGTTTTCTAAACAACAGCAGATTTCTTTAAGATATTATGGTTTTTTTTTTAAATTTTACTAAGTATACTAAGTCTTCTGTACTTAAAGGCAGATAATTTGAATAAGAGTGCCATAAAATTGACTGGATCCAAATTAGAGTTATTTTAAGACAATATCAAACCATTGCTTTCATCTTAGAATAGCTTTACACATGCATATCTTTCTATGTTAGTTAAAAGCACGAAGAGAGTCATTTCTGAAAGGCAGGGCACTTTCTTTAGCAATTATATTAACAATTATTTAGAATACTACATTGCTAAAAATGCAAGGGCCATTCTTCAAAATAATATCATGATTGCTTAGTGTTTTATTTGTTCAGGTTCACATGGAATAAAACAATAAAAATAAAAAGGATAAAAAATAGACTAAACTAGAGCTACAAAGTTCACTATAGTCTGGGAATATGTTGCAGAAATATTTAGTCAGAAAGCTGCAGTTTGCAGCAAGGAAAAATGCAAAGAAATTAAGGATTCTTAGGAGGGCTCACATTCCAAACTTTGCAAACAGTTAAAATGTACTAGTAGCCAAAATTTAAAATCACCATACAGAGTGGGCTTGATATGTGATAATCTGAAATAGTTTCTTCCATCCAAGATGGATTCTAAATATTTGGCACAATCTTTCAAGAGAGCTTCAGTTTACATGGGTTTCTACCACCACTAATATATACATAGTTAGTGGTCTGGTCACATGCTCCAAACTTAGCTCAACACAGTCTCTGCACTAATAACATATTTAATAACATAATTAATTTTCCTGTTTTTAAGGCAGCGTACATCTGTCAAGTGAGGCACTTTGAGTCTGGTATTAAGCTTAAAGAAAAAATATAATATAATCTCTTCCACTTGGGGAAGGTACTGAATATTTCATCTCTAAGTTGAATGCAATATATGCAAAAATATAATTTGACTTCTTTACAGTGATATATAGATTACAGGTTAAAAGTGCAGCCTCTAAAATTGGTAGATATCTATCCATTATTAGATGTATGAACTTGATTAAGTTTAAACTTTCTAAATGTAACATTCTCATCTACAAATAAGAATTGTACCTGCTGTTTATTATACTTAACACTAGTAACACTAGTAACTCAGATAAAACATAGCTATTTTTATTAAGCCAAAAATATTATACAACTGTCATTTATCAAAGATTTGCCTAAGTTATGTGAACTTGAAATTGTAAAACATATTTGATTTTATTTCTGTAAAGTTATTTGTTAAATCTACATTGAAAGTCTTAGTAATTCAATTTCCTTAATTTCTGGGAATTTTAGGAATATTTAATTATATATATAATAATTTACCTTTAAGCCCATCAGAATAGAACTCGTTAAAGAGATCTTATAATCAAATTTGTAATTTCATCTGAAAATAGGAAATATTATATTATATAATGAAAAGTAAAGCCTTTTTGAATGATAGACATAAATATCCAAAGAGAGAAAAAGAAACATAACTTCAATTCCAAAATTTCAGTTATAGGGGTGCTTGGATAGCTCAGCCAGTTAAGTGTCAGACTCTTGATTTTGGCTCAGGACATGATCTCATAGTTGTGGGATTGAGCCCTGTGTTGGGGCTCTGCACTGAGCGTAGAACCTGCTTAGGATTCTCTCTCTCCCTCTTCTCTGTCCCTCCCCTCTTACACTCTCTCTCTCAAAATAAGTAAATGTTTTAAAAATAAAATAAAATAAAATTTCAGTCACAGGTCACACAGAAACACAAATTTCACTGATCCGCATTAAAAAACTATTACTTTCCCAGTGGGCATAAATTCTTAATTAATTTGAACTCAGACAAATAGACAAACAGAAAAGACTAACAAACCAGAGTCTCGTATTGTCTTTCACATGCAAGAGACAAGATTTCTATAAATCATTAATTCCTTTACAGAGACCACCAAAAGTAGACCACAAATCAAAAGAAGCTGGCCACAAGAATGAAGCTGGCACCTTACCCTGCTACCCCTGGACATGAGTCTATAGCACAGGAATCAAACTCACCACTGGGTCGGCAATTATTCTTCAGGAGCAGAGCACAAAAGGGTTCCCAGAGGCTTCTTTACCCAGGTATGTAAACAGAGACCCCCAAAACGAGATCTGGTCCTCTCTGAGTTATAGCACCAAACTGTGAAAGACAAATGTACCATCCAAGGAGATTATTTTATGTAAACTATTACTGTAGCAAGAATATTCATTAATAAGGAATGTCTCAAAGAACAGAAGGGGACTTGGGGCTTTTTAATGGCAAGTAAACAAGAAAGTCATCCCAGAGTTTATGGGAGTCCTGAGAGAGGACAGAAATGGGTCTTAACTCAAAACACACTAGTGCAGGTTGCAAAGTGGTCCTTAAGGATGGGAAGATTTCCAAACCATTCTTGTTTCTCAGGATCAAAGGGCTCAGATAAAGTTCAGCATTGTCACATTGTCAGTTTTATAAAATGTTTACTCATAAGGGGGAAAATGTCAGCAATTATTGTTGGAGAGCACAAGATACTTGACAGTATAATTTATATATTCTGCATAGAGTCAAATACTGACTATCCTTTATTAGCTATAGGACACTGGGAGAATTACATAATTTCTATGGTTTTTAATTTTCTTATCAGTTTATTAGACATAAAAAGTGGTGGTCTCTTCATAAAGCTGTTGTGAAGATCAGTTATGACAAAGATGAAAAATTCGAAGACCAGGTACATTTTCATTGCTTGCACTCATAAACAATGGTTAACTATCATTGTCATCACCACATAGAACTGAGTGAATGTTGTAAAATAAGAGGTTACTGGTTTTTTTCCTGAAATCTCCTTGGTGAAGTAAACATTTCTAAAGAATAAGGATTTACTTTTTATTTGCCCAATTGGTTTGCTAATTTTAACAGAAATTTTGATACTTCTTAATATAATATTTAAACATTATTGTCATTTCATTGAGATAGAAGGAAATTTTCAATTTATTTCTTTAAAAAATTCTGTTATTGTAGAGGAAACAGGAGATAAGCTGTTCCTTAAATAATTAACTGAATATTAACAAATTAAACCAATCAAAGTTGGAGAAAACTAAGTGATGCTAATGATGTTGTGTTAAAATTCATAATTCTGCTAACCTCCAGCTGAGCTGATGTAAACTAGAAAACTGATTGAACGTAGTTTGAGAAAGAAAATGTTTAAAATCTTGTCATCTTCTTTGCCTTTTAATGAGTGAAATAAATGGCAAGGAAATTTTACCAGATCACTGACTATAGAAGGACAAAGGTTTTACAGTTGAAGAATAATAATAAAACAGTCCTAGAAATTCTTGAATGACCATGCAATTCTCTTTCTCTACTTAGAGCTGGGAGAGCTTTGTCACAGGGTTCAGAGTCTGTACCTCTTTCAGTTCTTAGCCTCCTACTGATGCTATTAATGCTACCTAATTTAATGACCTTTACAATATCAAGAAGGAAAATAATTTATGCTGATTTACTTGACTCCCTACCTGTGATGAGGACAGACTTAAGGGGTGAGGGGAGATGGTGAGATGAGGGAGCATTTTTTTTCTCATTCTGAGCTGAGTCTCTCAAGCACTTTATATCCACATTGCAAAGGACTTTAGAGATATTACCTATTTGCTAAGTGGACCAAACTTAGAGCTTTGAGCTAAAGAGCTCTTTAAATCATCCAGTACATTTAGTATATTCAAAAACAAGACAAAACTTTTATTACAAGAAATCATCATAATAGATGATTATAGAAAGCAGAAGTATAGCTGTAAGGAGCTTCAAATCTACCTAAATGTTTGGGAAGACAAAGCCAACCCTTACATGACATTGTAGTAAATATAAAACATAGTATGTAAATTTTTATGATTTATGAAGTCCTTTGGTTCAGACTGTGATTCACTCATAGACCATATGCAATTAACTGTAAACTTCCTTTTCTTTATCTGAAAAGTGAGAATAAAGGAAGTACACACATTGCAGAATTGCTTTGAGGATTAAAGAAAAAATTTAATTGATTAGCTCAGATTTTGGCCCATGGTAAGTACTGTAAGGAATGTTAGCCACAGTAGTAGTAGTAGTAGTAAAATAATACATAAGTTATATATATATATATTTTATAAGTAATATATTTATATTTTAAATTATATATAGTTGTATATTTATATATAATTACATATAATTACAAGTGTATAGTTCACATATAAAATTTATATATAGACTACATGCATAGTCTACAATTAGTAGATCTGAGAGTATGTAATTAAATAATATTTATGGTGGCACAGATATAAATGCAATAGCAAGTCAAAGGTAGGAAGAACAGTGGGGATATCAATAGGAATATTAATTTTTTTCTGCCATGTCTGGAAAGTAGTAAGCTCTTGAAAAATGTTATGTGCTTTTATTACCACTGCTATTGATTGCAGTAGACTTTGTAGAGGAGGTTAAGACTTGAGTTGAACCTTAAAGAATGGGTAAATAAGAGTAGCAAAAGGGACTCTCAAGTGAAGACAGTTTCAGGACTGAGATCTCTGATGTGTGAATTAGCATGACACAGTCCATGAAGGTAAGACACTGGTCTGAAGAGAACCAGTGGGGATATCCCCCAATTTATCAATAAGTCATTTTCATTAGTAATCCTTATAGTGTTTAGGTGCCAGTTACTATATGTAGTAAGCTGAAAGACAGTTTCCTGGTCCTTCGGGTCTTAATCCCCAGATCCATAAATATTATCTTATTTGGAAACAAGGTCTTTGCAGATACAATTAAGTCAAGGATCTCGAGATGAGGAGATCAACCAGATTACCCAGGTAAACCCTAAATTCAGCAAGCATCCCTAAAAGAGAAACATAGGAGAGGCCCACAGAGAACAGGAGAAGGCAGTATAGCTACGGAGGCAGAGGCTGGAGTAATGCAGTCACAATCTGAGGACTACCAACAGCCACCAGAAGCTAAGAGAAGCAAGGAACAAGAACTCCCCTAGAGACACATTGGTTTTGAACTTCTGATCTCAGGTCATATGAAAGCATACTTTTCTGTTTATTGGGTTTATTGGTTTGACAAACAATACTATGGTATTAAAAAAAAAACACAGAAAATGAGTACACTATGCCAAACATTTTCTTTATTCAACCTAAGCTTGGTACGATCTTCTAAAATGCAATATAAGTGTTATTATCACCAGTTACAGGTGCTACAGATATATTTAATAGGCACTACAGAGATATTTAACAGGCGCATCTAACCTAGTTTAAAGGAAGGGTCAAGAAAAACTTCTCTTTTAAAAAATGTTTATTTATTTATTTTGAGAGAGCATGCATGCCCAGTGGAGGGGAGACAGAATCCCAAGCAGGTTCCCCAACATAGGCCTGGATCCCACAAACTGTGAGATCATGACTTGAGCCAAAATCAAGAGTCCAACACTTAACCAACTGAGCCACCCAGGTGCTCCAAGAAAATTTTCTTAAAGGAAGAAATGTCTAAAGTTCAATCAATTAGATGGTAGGAGTTAGCCTACACAAGAACTGAGAGGCATGAGAAGCAGGTGAAAGGCTTAGAAGAAAGGATGAGGGACTGAACAAAGTTTGGAGAGGTTGGGGAGCAGAAGGAAGAGCATCTTGGATGCAGCACTCGAGTTTGATCAAAGGTTGGAGGATTTGCCTGAGCCTGGGTGTGGGCTTCCCAGAAACAGAGGGAGGTAGGCCTCAAGAGAGGCAGAATCTAGGATATTCTAATAACAACAAGAGATCAGAGTTTCTTTGTTTTATCAGCCAATCCAGTAGCCTTTTGATAAATAATAGATAGGCCTGGATTATTTTAAAGCTGTGCAGATGTGGAAAGGGTAGGGGGAGAGAAAGGGGATAAAATACAGAAGGAAACTGACATATGCTCTCCAGGGTTTTGCAGAAACCAGTTGGTAGCCCCCAAAGAAAATCAATAACCACTGCTTCTATTTGTGGCTCTGTTTCCACAGAAACGTGTTTGCGGGTGAATCTGGAAGGCAGATTTACAATGCCAAAACCACCAGTCCAAAAAGGAGAAAAATTCAGTTCAAATAAACTTTTCACTATAGTAACAAATGTTTGATTTTACTAACATTTTTCCATTTAATTAACTGAATTTCGAGAGGATTATCAAATAAACTCAGCCATGCTCCTGTAGGCACAATAATAATGAAATCTGGGAGCAATATTAGCTTCAGTATAAGCAGAGTCCACGAAAGCTGGTAGGAAAATGTTGGCTGGACTGTCAAGTTGAAGCTATTTGCAAAAATAATGAATATAGTCAAACTTTAGGGCACTATTCTAGTGAGGTTAACACTGATTAAAAGAAGAAAAAATCTTGTTTGTGCTTTTTTGCCTTCCTAAAAATTTTTTTAATGCTTATTTATTTTTGAGAGACACAGCACAAGCAGGGGAAGGGCAGATAGAGATGGAAACACAGAATCTGAAGCAGGCTTTAGGCTCTGAGCTGTCAGCACAGAGCCTGATGTGGGCTCAAACTCACGAACCATGAGATCATGACCTGTGCTGAAGTCAGACACTTAACCGACTGAGCCATTCAGGCACTCCATGCCTTCCTAAATCTTAACTGTTGTACCATATATGTTGTAGACACATGGTAAAAATGTTTTTGAAATTATCTGCCAGGAGTAATTTATACATGACCTCTTACCTCAGACAAGATTGAGTTCTTCCTATTTATCCTTTAGTAGAATGAGTACACTTTAGTATTTTTGTTAGTATTAAAAGTGGTCGTAACTTTTATAATTAAAAAATATGCTTATGAAGTCCTAGAACCCAGCAGGTTCCCTCATACCATCTCCTGTTCATATAAATGGAACTATATGTTAGTTTTGTGTGTTTCTGGCTTCTTTTGTTCAGGATTATGTCTATGACATTAATTCATATTGTTGTATATGCAGTAGTTTTCTTTTTCATTGTTGTGTATTGTCCCACTATATAGTGATAATCACTATTCATTCTACTTTAATGCATTTTTGGGTTATTTTAAGTTTTGGGCTTTTTTTTTTTTTAAGTAGGCCTCATGTCCAGTGTGGAGCCCAATGTGGGACTCAAACTCATGAATATGAGATTAAGACCTATGCCAAGATAAAGAGTCAGATGCTTAACCTACTGAGCCACCCAGGCACCCCTAAATTTTGGGCTCCAATGGACAAAACATATGAATATTCTCATAAATATGTTTTACAAGTGTTCATTTCATTGGGGTTTAAACCTATAATGGAACTTCTGAGTCATAGTGTATACAATTTCCTAAAGCAGTTCTACGAATTCACATTCCCACTATTGTATAAAGGTGTATACAGTTGCCCTACAACCCCCCTCACAATATCTTGGAATTTTTAGTCCTTTTAGTTTTAGTAATTATGGTGGAGTAATGAATGCTGTCTCATTGTGACTTTATTCTGCTTTTCCCCAATGATTAATGATGGTTAATAAAGAAGTTAAACTTCTCTAATATTCTTGAAAATATACATATTTATGATTGGTTATTTTTAATACTTAATTTTTTAGAGTAGTTTTAGGTTTGCAACAAAATTGAGAGGGAGGTATAGAGATTTCCTATATACCCTTGCCCCACACATGAATAGCCTCCCTCATCAACATCACTCACTAGAATGGTACATTTTTTTTTAACCAAGAATAAACCTACATTGACATGTCATAATCACCCAAAGACCACACTTTACCTTGGTTCACTCTTGGTGTTGTACATTCTATAGGTTTGGGCAAATGTATAATGACATACATGTTATCTATTATTTTAATATCATACAGAGGACTGTTCCTATCCTAAAAATTTCTGTGCTTTACTTATTCATCTCTCTCTGTCTCTCTGTCTCTCCCCCCCACCCCACCCCTGGCAACCACTGATCTTTTTATTGTCTTCATAGTTTTGCCTTTTCCAGAAGGTCATATAGTTGGAAGTGTATGTTGTCTTTTCCAATTGGCTTTTTTTACTTAGAAATCTGTACTTAAGTTTCCTCCATGTCCTTTCCTGGCTTGAGAGCTCATTTCTTGTTAGCACTAAAGAATATTCCATTGCCGGGATGATAGTTCATTTCTAAACATGGAATTTTCCCAGCCTCTAGAAGAAACATGAATTTCATTTATTAAAAGTGTGCCTTAGCATTGAGTCTCTGATCCGACCTCACTAAGTTCTCCTAACTTCCAAGTTGCCTACAAGAGAGATAAGAGAGAGCATAGGAGGAGGAAGATAATGCCATTGGCCTCAGCTGTGATATCTGTGGGGGGACTTGAAGGCAAATGAAACAGGGATCTAAGTAGATTGAGATATTCACAAGGAAACTTCCTTCTTATCATAATTTCCTTCTTATGGAGTAATCTCCATAAATGATACGGAATGAACCAGTTTATTTACCTTCTCACTTCTTAAATCTAATTCTTCTTTTTCTCACCATCTCTTATCGTAAGTGGGCATTGTTACTTACCAACCATCCTTTAGACCTTTCTCTCTTAGACACATAACAAATCGAGTGGCCTTTTACCTAGCCAGCACCATCCTTATTCTAAAAGCCTCCTCCTGTGTCCCCCTGCTTCTACTCTTATCCCCCTAAGCTCTTTATTCTCATAGCTCTTATCTTCTTAAACTTAAATCAGATCACTTCACCACCCTATTTAACTGACTTTACCAGGTATTGAGAATAATGTCCAGACTCCTTATAAGGACCCACAAGGCTCTAAGGACCAGGCAATGCCTTCATCTCTGACCTTAGCACCTACTGCTCTCTTTATAATACTTAAAGTAGTTTCCACCCCCAGGGGTTCTAGTAGTTCTGTCCCTTGTAGTTCTTCTGCCTGAGAGACCTGACCTCAGTTCTTTGGGTATTGACTCCTTCTTATCATTTAGGTCATCAGCTAAATGTTCTGCACCCTTCCTGTCCACTTAATCTAAAGAAACCCCACTACATAGTCACCATCACAGCATCCTGTTTTATGATCTCCATGCCATTGGTCATTATCTGAAATACTTGTATTTACTTATTGTTTACTTTTTAGAATGAATGCTTTTTTAAATTTTATTTTAGAGAGAGAGAGTGAGAGAGAGAGCACACGTGAGTGGGGAAGGGGATCAGAGGGAGAGAGAGAGAATATTAAGCAGGCTCTATGCTCAGCACAGAGCCCAATGAAAGGCCCAATCCCAGGGCCCTGGGATTATGACCTGAGCCAGAAATAGAGTCTGATGCTCAACCAACTGAGCCCCCAAGCACCCAAGTGAAAGCTTTATAATGCAAGAAGCTTTTCAGTGTTCTATCCCCAAAGCTTAGTAAATGTGCAGTAAGTATTAAATAAGAGAAAAGAAGGAAGGAAGGAAAGAAGGAAGAAGCAAGGAAGGGAAGGAAAGAAAGGAGGGAAGGAAAGGATAGAATATAATTCTAATTGCACTTCATCTATAAGGAATCAAAATACATTTTTAGACTTACAAGGCCTACTAACTGAAGAACATAAATCTAGATTAGTACCTTAAAAATATGATGAAATATGGGGTGCCTTGGTGGTTCAGTCGGTTGAGTGTCCAACTTCGGCTCAGGTCATGATCTCGCGGTTCATGGATTCCAGGCCTGCGTCTGGCTCTGTGCTGACAGCTAGTTCAGAGCCTGGAGCCTGTTTCAGATTCTGTGTCTCTTTCTCTCTCTGACCCTCCCCTGTTCATGCCGTCTCTCTCTCTCTCTCTCTCAGAAATAAATAAAACATTAACAAATCTTTAAAAACATATGATGAAATAAACACCTGAAATAAATTTTTTTAAAACACATGATTTAATAAACTCATGGACGACATAACTTGTTTCTAATGGTTCACTGGCTTCCTACAACATTGTACCCTAGTTGGATACACTTGTCTATAAGTGATGGGAAACTTAAAAAGTAGTGTCAACTTTTTAGCAGAATGATTGGGCATAGTCTTTGGTGCCAATGGGCCAAATTGGCTGTTTAAAAAGCAGCTCTGGTGTTTACCAAATATAAACCTTGGGAAGTTTACCTAACTTTTATGGGCAGTTTTCTCACCTATAAGATGGGACGAATGCAAGCCTCTCCCTCATGAAGCTCTTGCCAGGACTAGACAAATGCACGTCAGGTTGCTTAGCACAGCTCTTCCACAAACAGGATCTTTCACATCTCCACAGTTATTAAAGCATTTTATATTATACCTTGTTATCAACAGATTTTCTAAATGGGCACTTGGCTTTCCAATGTACAGAAAAACCAAACGAATGAGTCACTCAGCATCGGGTCCACAGGCAATACTTGATACTATGTTCTCAGGGCCTTGGCAGTATATTCATTTCTCTTTAATAATGACAGTAACACTTTCTTCAGGTGCCAGCCAGGCATGCCTGCTAGGTCTTTCTTCCCTTTCTATAAAGTTTTATTTTATCACAGCTTCACATATGCATCTGATTTGCTCTCTGCTCTATATTGCCGCCGCTATATAGAAATCTGTTTGATCTTGATGAAACTACAGGGGAAGGGATGGAAATTTAACAGGATCCCACAAACATTCTTTTTCTCCCCTTCCAACTGGGTTGGGTATCTTCAAGATAAAAATAAAGGAGCATTATTTTCAGGCTGATTCCTAGAGAAGGTTTCAAGTGAATTTAACAGCCCATAAAAAGGTATACATGGGACCACAAAACTTCTCAATTATAAATGTGCTTAAAAATGCTTATGAATAAAATGTAACAAAAAGCAGATGCTGAGAGGCAGAGAATAAATTAACTAATCTCTCCTCAACTCGTAGAGCAAGCCACCCTTATGTACCCTACAATATGGAATTTCCATGGAGAAATATATAAAGGCTCCCCTTAAACCAAAGTTCTGAATTTTACTGAACTCTAGTTTTACATTTCCATATTTTTCTGATATTTTTGTGGTTTGTGTTTATATGTTCATGACAGCCTATCATGAAATAAGCGAGTTTCCTATGAAAAATGTTTCCCATGATACACTAAGGCCAAGACAAGGGGAAAAAAAGGAATAAGGAAATGAAATTTAGAGGAAAGTTAATTCTCTTGGAACATTAAAAGCATAATTTTTCATGTGATAAATAGCTATTCCCCAATAAACGTGGTATAATTGTAAATCTTTTAGCTGTAGACAAAAATTACAGATGAATCATGCCATCATAGGGTAGCTCATTTGGCAATTCAGGCTTAGATTCAAGGAACATTTACTATATGCCAAGTGCTGTGCTAGACACTGCCTCATGTTATCTCACTTATTTCTCACAATTAACCTACAGAGAAAGCATAATTGTCAGCTTTTGTTATATGAGAAAACTGATGCTCAGAGAAGTGAGTTCACTTGTGCTTAGTTGCACAGCTTAACATGCCAGCTCTGAGGCTCACACCCAAGGACTCATCCTTAGATCCCAAGTGATTTGACAGACATACTCAGGTCTATGATGGGAGAGAAATGAATACTGGTGAGTTGGAGGCCAGTGGGTGTTGAAGAAAAGAGGTTATAGGTACAAGTAAGGCTGTGAGGTTTAAAACAAAATTCTCAGAGAAACAGATGAGGGATTGCTCTGCTGCCTCAATTTATCATCCTGTCCCTAAATGTGGGTGATCCTCAAGGCTCCATCCTCAGTTCCTCTCTATTCCCTTTCTCAGGGACATCATCCACTTTGCACGCCACATCCATGCAGACAATTCTTAGTTAATACCTCTAGCTTTAACCTCTTTCAAGAGCTCCAGTCACATCTCTGTTATCATTTCTTACATTTATAGCTTTACCTTTTACTATGCTTGGCTAATTTAAACTCTTCCCTGCTGCCTGGAAGAGATTCTTATTGGCTCCTGCTTGTTTAGATATTCAGAATACACTGTCTCTATTGTTGTCCTACCCATATCTCCAACCATTAAATCCTACTTGAGACTCAGGATCCACCTCATGTGCTGCCTCCTTCAGGAAGTCTTTCCTAACTAGATTCCCAGTTAGATATACATTTTTATTCAGTAATACTTATTGTCTGTCCATCTTCCAGGAGCATTTAACAACCCCTCAAGAGCAAGACTGTTCTTATTTATCTGTACACCTACCCTCTTACTTATCTTTCACACACTCAGCTTCCTAAAGCACAATGGCTGGATGTGATTGGATTGAATTTTGTTGTTCTTCCCAACAAAATTGTTAGAGACAAAGGTTAAGGTCACAACTTAAACTTTCTCTTAATCTCTACAGTCCCTGGTCCAAGTTCTTCTATGTAATGACAATTGATAAATGAAAAAATTAAGCTACTTATAAAATCTTAGCTGAGAAAGGATCAGAGATTTGTCAAAGGGATTTTAGACTCAGAATTCATAGAAGCAAGGAACTAAGTGGTGTTTTCATGTAGTTACAGATGAATAACTTGAGCCTGTACTGGATTTTTTCTCTGTTTATGAATTGGATAAGGGTAATTTTTCCCATTCCAAAGGTAAAATGATTTCAATAAAAGTGCATTTGAATATAGAAAGAAATAACAGGGCCAGACCACAATCTGAAACCTGAAATCAAAAGAGGAAAATTCCTTTTAAACCCTTAATTGTAAAATGTAGATCACTAACAGTGGCACCCTTCTACAGGGAAACATCTTAAGTATTTTTTTAGTGACTTTAGACAACACAGACTTATTATCTCACAATTTCTGTTGGCCTAGAATTCAGTGAGCTTAATTGAATGTTTTGGCTCTGGGTCTCTCAGAGACTGCAGTCAACTGAAGGCTAAATTAGGGGTGGAGATATTTCCAAGTTGACACCAGGAGTTGTTGGCAGGATTCATTGTCTCACACTGGTTTTGAATGGAGGGCCTCAGTTCCTCCAAACCTGCTGACTGTGGGCCTCCCTGGAATACTTGCCAAATGGACCTGTCCATACTGGCAGCTGGCTTCATCAAAGCAAGCAAGAGGGGGGACAAGATGGAAGATGGAAGTCATATGGAAATGGAAGTCCCACCATTTTTGTTGTATTCTGTTCTTTCAAATCAGTTCCAGTCCATACACAAAGGAGTGAGATTACATAAGTGCACGAATACCGTACTTCTTCTCCACTGGTCTCTTGGCCTCACTAGGACATCTGAGACCATGACTTTCCCAAATGGGCTCTTGCAAGGTGCTCTAATGAGAAAGCAGTAGAGGAACAGTAATTGTAACTTGGAGGTTTGAGAGGTAGGTTAGCCAAAGCAAATCCTTCTGAGGGTAAGTACACTGGGAGAGTAATGAGGGGGGAAATTGACATCAAATGTAGCCCCAGTATCATTAATGGAAATTGCTTTAGACAATGAATTGATTCATTTACGTATTTATATCATCCATATATGACACGGGGATGATGATGATTACATGTTATTATTATATAAAAATTTTTACTATATTATTATATTAAAATTACATTATAGTTAGTATTACCAAGATAACATTCTAACCACATCTAAGGAGATATGCTAAACTTTTCTATATTTTATGCCTTAATGTGGCCACTTAAATTTTCCATATCTTTATCTATGTTTTGCCCATATGTATACATTTTCTTATATATTGTAGTGAAAATGTAATTTTATGTTCTGCTTTCTTTCATTTAAAATTATATTATAGGAAATTCTGTGAAAGATGGCTTATATATTTAAATCTAAGAGAAACTGCTTTTACCAAATTAAACAAAAACAAGCAAAAAGGAAAGTAAAAATAGCAAAGATATGATAACACTGAAATATTTAGTAGAAAAAAGCTCATACCTCAAACTAAATAGTATCATCTATAGCAGAAAAATTTGGACCAAGTTGATAAGACACATGGTATTTGCAATGATGAAGGATCTAGTCCATGAAATATAGGTACCATTTACCTATAGGCACCATATGGTAGACAACTAGTAAATTAAAACATTTCTAAAATTAACAAAATATATTGTGTATTTGTTTTTAACACATTCTCTCACTTTAGACAACAATCCAACAGACAAAAAGTAAGCAAATAAATAAAGGAATAAATAACACAGTGAGGATGATCAGTAGGTCTTAAAATGAGAAAAAGTCACCCTTTTCTCAAGTGCCATAAAGAAAACAATATATTTCCCCAAAGTAGCACTAATACAAATTAGATTTTCTGATCAAAACATTAAGACATTTGAAAGAAAGCAGAAAATTTTAATTGCCTACTAAATTCTGTCAAAAGTAAATTAAAAATAAAAACAGAATAACTAGAAAATGTAACAACAATAGTACTTTTTAGGTTATGAACTACAGTTAAAGATATACTCAGAGGACACTTCATAGCAAAAAAGAAAGGAAGAAAGGAAGGAAGGGACGGAATGAGGAAGGGTGAAAGAGAGGAAAGAAGGAAGGAAGAAAAGGAAGAAAGGAAGGAAAAAAGGTTGATTCCCTTAAATTAAAACTTATTTCATTTTTTTATGTTCATTTGTTTATTTTGAGAGAGTGTGCATGTGCGTGTGAGCAGGGGGGGAGGGACAGAGAGAGAGAAGAAAGAGAATCTCAATCAGGCTCCAGTGTTGTTAGCACTGGAACCTGACATGGGATGGGAACAGATGAAACATGAGAACATGACCTGAACCAAAATCAAGAGACTAACACTCAACCGACTAAGCCAGCCAAGCGTCTCTGAAACTGATTTTAAAACTAAATTTGAGAATTTAGAGAAAGAACAATATATTAATCCAAATAAATCAAAAGGAGTGAATGAGAACAAAAGCAGAAACAACTTAGAATAAACAAGAAAACAGAAAACTGAATTTATAAACAAATCTAAGAACAGGTTCTTTGGCTGAAGTGGGTATGTGAGGATCAAACTGGGGAACTACAGGAGATGAAAGGAGTAAGGGAACAATGAAATAGGTAAATAAGTAGTCTAGTTTTTTTTTTTTTTTAAATGTAGACACACTAATATACAAAATTAGGAATGATTAAAGAAAAAAGAACACAGTTTCTTTTAAAAATAAGTTAAAATAATTATAGAATAAGAGGATATTTTGCACAATTCTATGAAAAATATGTGTTTTTTTAAAATTAATATTTATTTATTTGAGAGAGAGAGAGAGAGAATGTGTGCAGAGGAGGGACAGAGAGAGAGGAAGACACAGAATTTGAAGCAGGCACCAGGCGCTGAGCAGTCAGCACAGAGGCCAATGTAGGGCTCAAACCCATGCACTGTGAGATCATGACCTGAGCCAAAGTCTGACACTTATCTGACTGAGCCACTCAGGTGCCCCAGAGACATAAGCACTTTTTTATTTTTATTTATTTTTAATTTGTTTTTTTTAAATGTTTATTTCTGAGAGAGAGAGTGTGTGTGTGTGAGCAGGGGAGGGTCAGAGACACAGATTCTGAAACAGGCTCCAGGCTCTGAGCTGGGTGTCAGCACAAAGCCCGATGCGGGGCTCAAACCCACGAACCGTGAGGTCATGACTTGAGCCGAAGCCAGAGGCTTAACCGACTGAGCCACCCAGGCGCCCCAACATAAGTACTTTTTAAACAAAAATTTTAGGGATATCTGGGTGGCTCAGTTGGTTAAACGTCTGACTTCGGGTCAAGTCATGATCTCACGGTTCGTGGGTTTGAGCCCCGCGTCGGGCTCTGTGCTGACTGCCAGCCTGGAGCCTGTTTCAGATTCTGTGTCTCCCTCTCTCTCTGACCCTCCCCTGCTCACACACTCTCTCTCTCTCTCTCTCAGAAATAAATAAAAAAAGATTTTAAATAAAAATTGTAAAACCTGACTCAGATGGAGGTGCCTGTGTGGCTCAGTTAGTTGAGCATCCAACTCTTTATTTCAGCCCAGTTCATGATCCCAAGGTTGTGAGATCAAGCTCCACATCAGACTTTGTGCTTAGCATGGAGCCTGCTTTAGATTCTCTCTTCCATCTTCCCCACTTGCATTCTCTCTCTCTCTCTCTCTCTCTCTCTCGGTCTCCCTAAAATAAAAATACAAACAAACAAATAAATAACTCAAATAGATATACATATCCTAAATGGGACAAAAACAGAGAAGGAATTAAGAACTTTTTTTTTTTTAGTTGCTCTTGGGAAAACTGAACAGCCACATGCAAACGAATGAAACTTGACACCCATCTTACACCACACAGAAAAGTCAACTTAAGATAGACTGAAAACTTGAATGTAAGACCTGAAACCATACAATTCCTTGAAGAAAACATAGCTTAAGCTACTTGATATCAGTTTTGCAATGATTTTTTGAATTTGACACCAAAAGCAAAAATAAACAGTTGGGACTGTATCAAATTAAAAAGTTTCTGCACAACAAAGGAAACTGTCAACACAATGAAAAGGTAACCTATGGAGTGGGAGAAAAGATTTGCAAATCATATATCTGGTAAGAGGTTATTGTAAAAAATATACAAAAAAACCCACTCATACAACTCAATAACAAAAACAATATGATTAAATTGGGCAGAGAATCTGAGTAGCCGTTTTTCAAAGAATACATACAAAGGGCCAACAGGTACATGAAAGGTGTTCAACATTACTAATTATCAGGGAAATGAAAACCAAAACCACAGTGAGATGATACCTTACACCTGTCTGAATGCTTAGAAACAAAAAGATAAGAAATAACAAGTGCTGGTGAGGATGTATAGAAAAGGGAAATTTTGTACTGTCAGTGGGAATGTAAACTAGTGCAGGTATGGAATTTCCTTAAAAACTTAAAAATAGAACTACCATATGATTTTGGAATACCACTTCTGTTATCTGTCCAAAAGAAATGAAATTACTATCTCAAAGACATACCTGCTCCCCATCATGCTCATTAAAGTATTATTTACAATACCTAAGATATGGAAACAACCTAAGTGCCCACTGATGGATGAATGGATAAAGTGTGAGATAGAAATATCCATAAAACTTGAAAAAACTTCTTTTAAGAATTGCATTTAGGGGCGCCTGGGTGGCTTAGTCGGTTAAGCATCCGACTTTCGCTTAGGTCATGATCTCGCGGTTCGTGGGTTCGAGCCCCGCGTCGGGCTCTGTGCTGACTGCCAGCTCGGAGCCTGGAGCCTATTTCAGAGTCTGTGTCTCCCTTTCTCTCTGACCCTCCCCTGCTCACGCTGTCTCTCTCTCTCTCCTAGAAATAAATAAAAATATTAAAAAAAAAAAAAAGAATTGCACTTAGGCAAGACAGTTCATGGATGACTTTTTAGAAACTTAAAGAATTTTTAGACTTTTCCAGTGTTTCCCCAAATCTTATATATGAAGCCAAAAGCACACAGATATAAAAAATAAAATAGTTAACATAGAAAAATAAAACTATGATTTCACTCATTTATGAATAGAAATGCCAAGTTTTGTAGATAGTACCTTAAAAGAATAATACATTATTATCAGGTATGGTTCATTCCAGAAAATCAAAGATGACCCTATATTAGAACATTATGACAGAGATGAACAGCTGTCCATTAACAATTCTTGATCCTCTATCCATGTTGTATATTTGTGGCTGGAAATTTACTGTTTAAGTGGAAGTATATTCCCCAGCTATCCTTGCAATTAGGTGTGGCTGTGTGATCAAGTTTTAGGCAATGAAATGGGATCAAAAGTGGCCTGTACCACTTCAAAGTATCTTTTATGAAGTATTGCTCCATGCTCTTATTCCTAGTTAGATAGTTGAACTAGAAATGATTCTAGAACCTGGGAAGCTAAATTTTGAAGATGGTAGAGCATCTGTCAATCTAGATATCTGAATGCTTATGTGGAAAGGAATGCCTTAACTTATTAATTTCTCCAGTTCTGCCTCCTAAAAATAAATTTTATTTGAATTATTATACTCTGCCTGTTTGTTGTAGAAGTTAGCCTACTCTAACTGCTAATATATCTATTAATGTAAACTACATAGATAACAAAATAGACATGATTATTAATAAATTCTTATAAAATTTTTTGATAATTTTATCAAAAAATTACTATTACTATTACAAAAATTACTGTCAGCTATTAATGACATCCAATAGATTCCCTAACTTTGTTCCAGTTTGGCTGTCCATTCTGATGACCAAACTTCCTGATGACTTTCTATCCTTTTGCTTAAGTAGCATGACCTAGCTTCCATAACTTGATACCATGACCCAATTAATACAAAAGCTAAAATAACTAAATGTACTGTTTCAAAGAATAATTTGCTTTTCTCCTAGGCAAGCAGAATACTTTCCTCCTTTAATCCAAAAAAAGTACAGAATAAATTTATTAGTTTCCTAGCACTTGCAAGAATAAGAGCCTGTTAAGATTCTGCCTTACAATATAAAATAATGTCACCTTTTCTATTACCAAGCAGCAAGAAATTGGTTTTGGTGATCAACTGGCATATGTTGTTTTGATACAATCACTCATATAACAAGACCAGTAAATGAACCAAATGCCATCTCCCTCAGGTGAAAGAACCCAGAGCACTGGCAACATTTTTTGGCAGATAATAATAGCCCTTCATTATCGAGGCTTGTGTACTGTTACATAACATTCTATGACTTAATACATCCATCGCATTTTTAATAACCATAAACTTCTCCTAGTTACAACTACAAATTGATACATAGCTGGTTTCTTTTATGAAAACCATTATGGGTTCACAGCAGCCTTCTTCATGAAAATAATTCGTACTTCAGAAATTACAAAACTTGCAGAAGAGCAGAGAAAATTCCATTGTGTTCTACAGAATTATCCCTACTGGAAGCCTTTACAAGCAAACAAGGTTAGATGTGCTACTGAAAGAAAGAGTTAATGTTTATATTATTTAAAATATGCTATTACCATGACCAGCCCTTTTGCTACAAATGTTTAGAAATGCTTTCAAGGGATCTTAAGTTTTCCCTTATAGAATATTGGCTTGTGAGCATAATTTGTTCTGGAAACATGCTAGTGATCCAAAGCACTCATATATCAAAGTGAATTTTAAGAACCTTTGGCTCAGTTGTGATCATGTGACATTCAGTAACCCATACTACTTGTATTGCAAGACACTGCTCATTTATCAAGTTAAAATTTATTAGAAATGCTTGCTCATCTTGCAGAACACTTGCAGAACAAGTTACTCACAGTCCAAGGTTTTATTGTAGTCATTTCCTGACTTGATGTGATTTCTGTATTAATCAGACACTTTTTAAAAATATATATATTTATTTATTTCTGAGAGAGAGAGAGAGAGAGAGCGCACATGAGCAGGGGAGGGATAAAGAGAGAGGGAGACAGAGAATCCCAATCAGGCCCTGCTCCAAACTCATGAACTGTGAGATCATGACCTGAGCCAAAATCAAGAGTAGGACATTTAACTGACTGAGCCACCCAGGTGCTGCCCCCCACTTTCAAAAAATACTTATTTATTTATTTATTTATTTATTTATTTATTTATGAGGGAGAGAGGGGGCGCAAGGGAGGGGCAGAAAGAGAGGGAGACAGGAGACAGAGTGGATGAATCAGGCACTTTTGAAAACAAGTGACAGAAATCCACCTAAAAAAAGTTTAAGGGAAAAATGGAGGGTGTAATTTATATTGATAATGTAACTAAGAAGTCCAGGTGATTACAAAGCCTAAGCGAGGTTGGATCCAGAGACTCAAATGTCTTTTTTAAGATGAATTCTCCTCATGTTTTAGCAAAAATGACAACCGTTCTACTTTAAATAATACTTAGAGCTAGAGATGCAACTGTAAAATTCTTTTGAACTTTCCAGTTAATGTTATCAGTCTTATAGCCATCCTTGAACCAATCACTATGGTGAGGGGATGCACTGTACTGATTGGTCAGGTATTATGATTAGCTCTGTGGCCAACCTTCTGCACCAAATATGTGGAATGGA
The DNA here is from genome assembly GCF_008692635.1 of Crocuta crocuta. Taxonomy (NCBI): domain Eukaryota; kingdom Metazoa; phylum Chordata; class Mammalia; order Carnivora; family Hyaenidae; genus Crocuta; species Crocuta crocuta. The sequence continues at coordinate 4,384,256 of NW_027531873.1, read as the reverse complement.
TTCTCCATGAGAAAAAGGACTCTGTCAGCAGAAGGTGAGGGTGGTGATGAAGCACAAATCTTTGAGCTGACTAAAACTTTAGCTACTGTGTTCCACAACAGTTAATTTTATTTTAATTAACATCAAGACTCTTAAGGGGAAAAGCATCATTATTTCTACTAACATTAAGATATTGTCATTTCTGAAACTTATGACCCATGTTCTGCCTTGTGTACAAAATTGGATGCTGCTCTCTCTATAGGGACATTTATTTGTTGCTGGCAAGACTTACACCTCTTTTAGTTATGGTTATGTTTAAATTGTCTTCTAAAATTCCCTTTGAACAATCAATTCCTATTTGGGGAGTCTGCAACTAATGGAATCCAATAAAATTACTGTCTGATGGTTGGGTAGTCCTTTTTTCCATTTATAGATTTCTGGACAATAAGTGAATAAAATGGGACCACTCCTCATTTAACAACATATTCCAATCCACTGAGCTAATCAGTTCAGAAGGTCAGCAATAATTATCATTTGGAAAGACTGCAGGAAGATTCCAAGTCAAAAAGAAAAGGGAAAAAGAAAAGGGAAAAAGAAGGAAGGGCCGGAAGGAAGGAGGGGTAGAATCAATGCACAGCTGAAACTTGAACAACACAAGTTTGAACTGTGCAGGTCCATTTATATGTGTTTTTTTTTTTTTATAAACACAGTACAGAACTGTATATGTATTTTTTCTTCCTTATAATTTTCTTAATAATATTTTCCTTTCTCTAGCTTCCTTTATTGATAGAATACATGACAGCATACATATAAAAAAAAAACACATGTTAACCAACTGTATGTGTTATCAGTAAAGTTTCTTGTCAACAGTAGGCTATTAGTAGTTAAGTTTTTAGAGAGTCAAAGTTAAATAAGAATTTTTGACTGTGTGAGGCTTGGCACTCTTAATTTCCATGTTGTTCAAGGATCAACTGTATATCAAGTTATTTGTCAGATTCTCAGCCCATAATATGAGGTATGCAAGAAATATCTCATTAAAATGTGTTTTCAGTCAACCAAATATTGACTCTGGTCCCCAAGTTTAGTGAGTGGGCTTAAAGGTCATCTAACCTGGTCTGTTGTTAGATCATTCCCCATGCTCCAGAGTTGTGCAAAATACCAGGATCAAAATGGCACTGAGACTTTGGGAAGGCCCATTTGGTCTTCAGTCACCCATGATGATCCCGATCCATGTAGGCAAGAGAGATTGGTTGCTGCTTCCCTGTGAGGCTTCAGGCATGGGACTCTTAAGTAAGGCTGGGAGGCCTACAAGGTGGCAGCCATTGTCCTCTGAGATCTCACCATTATCCCCAAAGCAACTGAATCCTTGAGCATAGGTGTCCTCTTTTCTGGGGAAGCATAAACTTCCCTGTCTTCCCAATTTCTCAGAAGCTCTCCTCCCTGCTCAGTTTATTTCTGACTTACACACCTGCTCCTGACTCCCCCTCTAGCAGGACACTAACATCCTTTATGGCTTTAAAGTTTAACAGAACAGAAAAAAACATGATCCACCTTCTGCTTTCTATAGAGTATATTACAAATTTACCAAAAGCAAAAAACTACAAAGCATGGTTACTACCTTAACATTAGGAGGAAGTGGAAAATTAAAGAAAAAAAATCAGCATTTCCCACTAGATAATTTGCCCCATTTATTTGAAAGGAATCAGAAGAAGAAGAGAAAGAAGCTGAAGTTTGGAAATTTTATTTTTTTTTAATATTTTATTTATTTTTGAGAGAGAGATAGAGACAGCATGAGCAGGGGAGGATCAGAGAGAGAGGGAGGCACAGAATCTGAAACAGGCTCCAGGCTCTGAGCTGTCAGCACAGAGCCCGATGTGGAGCTCGAACCCACAAACCGTGAGACCATGACCTGAGCTGAAGTCGGATGCTCAAGCGACTGAGCCACCCAGGCACCCCTGGAAATTTTAAATAAATTGCCAAAACCCTCCTGCCTGTAAGTGGTAGAATCTGGGTATTTTTTTCCAGTTCTTTTTTCTAATCTATCCTAAGATCATCCAAGTTGAAACATTTTAAAAATCAGGGTTTAAAAATTGTGAAGTCCACAATTTAAATCCTCAATTGATTTTATGACTCTTCTAAAAGAGTTTTATTTTGTCAATATTGTTGACAATTGCTCTATCAATAGCTTTGGATTTCTCAGAAATAGGGTTTGTTTTAAGTACTGAACCATATATTACAAAAGTCTTCTAGAACTAAAAGTTTCATAAATTACAATGGTATAGCTTAAGATTCAAAATGGTGAGGATACTAGAATATTAAGGGGGAAAAGGATCAAAAAATAAAATCCCTGAACTCCCATTTCTCATAATTCTCTGGTAGCAAAGTGGGATTTGAGGGTCTTCTTTCAGCTGCATTTGTTGTTCCTAGCTACCTTACTCATAAGACATCAAATGCTGAAACTAAGTCACATGGCAAATGTCCTACCATTAAATTCCTAACAGCAAAGAATTAATATGTGAATCCTCTGCTTTTATTATATATGTTAAAAGATCTGGGGGAGTTCCCAGAAAGTATGTGGGCTAGCTGAAGTCCAAATACTACAGGAGTAAAAACTGTGCTGTGAAAAATTGTTTAGCAAAAAAGCTAAGACAAGAAAGTCATTAGTTCTTTACAATAATGAGCCTACTTGATGATCACAAATGCTGAATCCTAGAATCCTTAGGATTTCTGTGAAATTTAGAGCAGTGGAGATTCTGTTTAAGCAAAGAAGAACAATCCTAGAAGAAAAGAGTCTAAGGGAGTTCATAGACCACTAGACAACATATTCTCTGCAAAATAAATAATGGCCTTGGTTTTAAGCAGTATTAGAGAAATTCAGTAGAGTTGCATCATGCATGCATTTAATTTACTAGATATGAAACAATAATATTTTTTAAAGAAGCCAGATTCTGCTGGTGATTATAGAAGATTTTTTAAAGTCAGTTTGACCTTATTTATTTCACCATACGTTCTACATTTTGAATCTGATCCGAACACAAGAAGATATTGCTGCAGTGTTGTTGACCAAAACTAATGTAGTTTGAAGAGTGCACTTAACCTCAAGTTAAGTGAATCTTACTTTCCTCATCTTCAAAGTCAGGGTACAATGTCCATTTTCTTACCATCATAGTAGGCCTTCTCTAAAAATCATATTACATAATAAATATGACAGTATTTGGTGAATTATCAAAATACCATTTAAATTTGAGTTGCCAGTTATTGTTATTTACATGGTGGTTAATGTTATTTTTATTCTTATTATAATCAGGTTCCTCCTTTGTAGGTTCAACCAAACCTTTCAAGGGTTTATAAAATTTAAAACAATTCACACTAACTGCAGTCTGTTCAAAGGGCCCTTTACAATCCCTTGGATCTGAACTCAATCCAGTTCAGAGGATGAAGTTGCTGTTAGTATCTACTATTTGTTATTTTTGGTATTGCTACCTTGGTTTCCTTTTTTTTTCTTCTTAATGTTTATTTTTGAGAGAGAGAATGCAAGTGGAGAAGGGGCAGAGAAAGAGGGAGACAGAGGATCCAAAGCCCAGTCTGGAGCACAAACTCACGAAATATGAGAATAGTACATGATAAATGTTATCCCAAAATTGGTCTAATTATTTAATACATAGAGACCTCCTATTGGCTTCAAACTTTATCTACTATAATGTTCTTATCTCCCAACTTCCCATTTGACAGCACTAGTTTAGGCACTCTCTGCATTTTAAAAATAGAATTCTTTAGGGGCACCTGGGTGATTTGGTCAGTGAAGCATCCAACTCCTGATTTGGGCTCAGGTCTTCATAAGATTGAGCCCCGTGTGTGAAATCAAGCCCCGTGTTAGGCTCTGCACTGATAGCGTAGAGCCTACTTGGGATTCTCTCTCTTCCTCTCTCTCTCTCTGCCCCTCCCCTCTCATGCTCTCTCTCTCTCAAAATAAATAAATATTTTAAAAATAGAACTCTTTAATGTATAGATTATCAAATTATAACAAAAATTGATCTCAATATTGTTCTTATTCTATTTCCTAATTCTTCTATTTTTTTTCTTAAACTTGATAGTTGGCCCCAAATACAGGAAACTTGGTTTTATCAATTAACCGATGTTGTAATGCATAAAACATGCAATTTTAGGGGCTTCTGGGTCGCTCAGTCGATTCAGCATCCAACTCTTGATTTTGGCTCAGGTCACGATCTCATGGTTCATTGGTTCAAACCCCATATCAGGCTCTGCACTGATAGTGTGGACCCTGCATGTGATTCTCTCTCTCTTTCTCTCTGCCCCTTCCCTGTTCATACTCTCTTTCAAAATAAATATAAATAAATTTTCAAAAATTAAAACAATCAAGTGTTTGAATCTTTGAATCAATCTTAAGATACATTCTAACATTTGGTCTCATATGATAGAACACTCCCTTGCCAGGGAAAACACAGCAGACCTCATTTCTGGGAACTGTATTAGTTTCATTTCAGTTGTTTTCTTGGCAGTTGGCCATGGGGGTAACAAAAAAGGAAAATGCAAGCAAACATCAAAGGAGTTCAATGCTTTAAAAACTCAGAAGTACCACTGCCATTGCCAATCTCCATCCCACCACTGGTATATGTTCAGATTTTAAAATAAAACCATGTTGTCTATTACAAGTTGTATTTTAAACTTGAAAGGTCCAATCAATATATAAAACTGCTCTCAAACCTTGAAAATGGGCAGTCAACTTCAGGCCTTGCCAGATTTTAATCAGGGCTTCCAAAACTAACTGGCCCTAGCAACTGTTTTTTTTAGACCTCTCCCAAAGTAAGGAGAGAAACTAAGAGTAAGGGAAAGGGCTTTGTTCCATGGGAATCTACAGTGTATTTTTTAAAATGTATTTATTGAGAGCAAGAAAGAGCACACACACATGAGTAGGGGAAGGGCAGAGAGAGGGCGAGAGAGAGAATGCCAAGTAGAGTCCCACTGTAAGTCTGATGCGGGGCTCCAGCTCACAAACTGTGAGATCATGACCTGAGCTGAAATTAAGAGTCAGTCGCATAACCGACTGAACCACACAGGTGCCTGGAGAATGTACAATGTATTAATTTAAAAATTCCCTTCTCTGGACCCTTTGGTTCTCCCCACGCTGAGGTGAGCACTTCTCTTCCTTTGTCTTGTCCTTTGTGATGGAGACTATTGCACCAAATTCAGAAGTACAAATGTAATTACATTAGTCTCTTGTGCTTAAGAGGCAAAAACTGAATCTTCCCTATTAAATAGAACTTAACTGAAACACTACCATTTGAAACTCACTTTATTTTGGGTTGTCAAATTTAGTGTTTCTTCTCTCCCCTTTTCTCATAGGGAATTATTTAAGTTCCTAAGGAAATTACTTATCATTCTAATATGAGGAAACTGACTCTCCTGGTATCCACAGCTGGTTGGTATGTTGTCCATCTTAATGGACAGAGGCAAAAATTTCACCCGGGAAATTTTCAGTCTCCCCTCCTCATCCTTGCTAACTGGGGCCATGGCTCTGTTCTCATTGCCATTTCTGAGTTCTAAAACCCAGCTGTATCCTTCAGCCTGGTTATGGATTGGACTTCTCCATTTAAACTCTACTGTGGGGTCTTTTTGACCCGTGACATACACATGGCAGGTACCCTGGTTCTCAATACCTCTGGCTTTTACACCTCACCCAGGCACGTGAAGACTTTTCCTATTTTACCTTTTTTCACTAGTAAACTTGATGCATTCTGAATTTAGGCTATTATAATGCTTCCCCAAATAACCTTCTGCATTCTCCCCCAATATATATTCTAATAAGCATACACACCATTCTTTGGAATTCATCTGAGTCTAGCATAACTGCTCAAGAAATCTTGTTAAGCACAAGTTCCAGTTGTGTTTAACTGGTGGAAAAACCAAGCATCTTTTTCTGTTTGATTTTTAAAAAATTTTTTCTAATGTTTATTTTTGAGAGAGAGAGAATGGAGGAGGGAGACACAGACTCTCCAGGGTCTGAGCTGTCAAGTAAAGAGCCCAACGTGGGGCTCAAACTCACAAACTATGGGATAATGACCTGAACTGAAGTCAGATGCTTAACTGACTGAGCCACCCAGGTGTTTCTTTTTCTGTTTGATTTTAAATTTTAGTTGTTAAGGGTGGAGGTGCTCTTTGGAGAAGATTTGAAGATGTTCTAAGTGAGCCCATGATATTCTGGTCCTCTAATTAAATGTCTTGCTAATGACAGGATTCTATGTCACTATCTTTTTTTTAACAGATATTTATGTGTTTATTTTATAAACTCACATTGACTTTTCCCTTAAGCTGGTCTCTGTCAGTGCATTAAGTAGGGGGTGTGGGCTGTTAGTTCTCAGTGTGACAGAGGAAAAACTCATCCAAAACAAACCTGTAAGCTTTGTTGTTTCCTCCAAGGAAACAAAAATAGAAATGTACTTGGTGGAAGGATAACCTGATAGGTGCCTGGGATACCTTTGAGCTTCTGATAAAGCAGAGGGCAGTCATGGACATAATATGCAAAGAATAGATGGGTTTATTTCTCTTAAGAGGATAGGCAATTTAAAATAGATTCTTTCTTTACTTATTCTTTGTAAAATATTGTGTTTCTTATGAAAGGATTTCTTTTCCTACACGAAAACTGATATTCTCTTTCTCTGATACTGCAGTTACAGAAATTCGGATCTGAGAAAAATATTCCACTTCAGTCCAGAATTGAGTTTTCTAAATCATTTGAGTCATCCCACAGTAGCTTGCAACTCTGTGGGCGCTAAAAAAAAAAAAAATACAACAGCAACAAAAAACCCCAAATCTTTGTTGACTAATGCTCCTCCTGAAAAAGACCGCATAGTAATTATCTTCTCTCTTTAAAAGTGGAACAACAGTTACCCTTTGTAGATCCATAGCACCTACAGAATTTAAAACATTCTTCAAGCAACTTGAAAATGTGTTAACAATCCTAATCAGAAATAAAATGCAGTATTGTTCCCACTGAATAGGTACTAAAATGATATATGGGGAAGAAAGTGTAGTCATTCAAATATAATAACTCATATTTATTGAGTCTTTAATATGTGCCAATCACTGTTCTGAAAATGTACAAAGCTCACTGAACTCACATCAAAATCCTGTAAGTTAGTACTATTATTATACTCTTTTACAGATGCACAAGCAGGTGTAAAGCAGTTGGGCAACTCACTGAAGGTCACATAGACAATATGTGTAGATTTGAGATTTGAACCTAGACCTCCTGAGTCCATTACCAACCTTCATAATAGTATTGTATGTTGCCTTTAGTCCTCTATCTTTTTTGAAATATAATTGACAAAACCGTAACATATTTAAAGTGTACAATATGATTATCTTATATATGTTCATATTGTGAAGTTATTTCCACAATCAAGTTAATTAACACATCCAATATTTCATGTAATTACCTTTTATATTTTTTTAAAGTTTATTTATTTATTTTGAGAGAGAGTGCCAGCTGGGGAGAGGCAGAGACAGAGGGAAAGAGAGAATCCCAGTCAGGCTCTGTACTGTCAGTGCAGAGCACACACAATGTGTGGCTGGATCCCCTGAACTGTGAGATCATGACCTGAGCCACAATCTAGAGTGTGACACTTAACCAACTGAGCCAGCTGCCCCCATATAGTTACATTTATAATAATGAAAACACTTAAGACTTATTCTCTGAGCCAATTGCAAGTACACAATACAGTATTATTAAGTCACCATGCTGAATATTAGATTACCTTATATCTGAAATAGTATATCCTTTGACCTGTATCTCACCATTTCCTTCACGCCACCCACTCCCCTCCACAAGTCCTTAGTTGCCACCATTCTGCTCTGTTACTATGAGTTCAATGTTTTTTAGGGGCTTTTTCTGTTTTGTTTTGTTTTTTTAAGATCCCAGACATATATGATACCATACAATATTTGTCTTTCTCTCTCTGGCTTATTTCACTTAGCATAATGCCCTCCACATTCATCCCACAAATGGCAGGATATCCTTATTCTTTATTTTCTGTGGCTGAATAGTATGCCATTGTGTGTATGTGTGCATGTGCAGCATGCACACGCATGCATGGGTATCATAGTTTCTTTACTCATTTATCCACTGATGAACACGTAGACTGTTTCTATATCTCAGCTATTATGGATAATGCTTAAATGAGCATGGGGATACAGATATTTCTTTGAGATAATGATTTCAGTTCCTTTGGATATATATCCAGAAGTGGGATTCTTAGATCAGATGATAATTCTATTCTTAATTTTGTGAAAAATCTCCATACTATTTTCTATAATGGCAATGACAATTTATCTCCACCAAGAGTGAACAAGTCCTTTTCTCCATAGCCTCACCAATATTTGTTATTATCTTTCAGTCTTTAATCTCCATTGTGTTGATTTGTGTCTATGGTATAACAGTGGAATTTTTTAAACATGGCTCTCCAGTTTTTTTCAGTATTATTTTTCAATAAATTATTTTTGGCAACCTTTTTGAAAATTAGTTGGCCATATATGTGTAGGTTTTTGTTCTAGCTCTTTATTCTGTTCCATTGGTCTGTTTATTTCATTTATTATTCTGTTCCACTGATCAGTGTTTGTTTCTATGTCAGCACCATACTGTTTTGATTACTATACTTTGTGATATAGTTTGAGGTCAGGAAGTGTGCCACTCCAGTTTTGCTCTTCTTGCTCAAGATTGCTCTAGTTATTTGAGGTCTTTCATAATTCCATGGAAATTTTAGGATTCTTTTTTTCTTTTTCTGTAAAAATGCCATTGGAATTTTGATAGGGATTATATTCAATCTGTGGATTTCTTTGAGTAGTATGGATATGTTAACAATATTAATTCTTATAATTCATGAACATGGGATATCTTTTCAATAATTTGTGTCTTCTTCAATTTCTTTCATCAGTGTTTTATAGTCTTTCAATATACAGTTTCACTTCCTTGGTAAAACATACTCCCAAGTATTTTATTTTTCTTTTGTTGCTATTGTAAATGGAATTGTTTTCTTAATTCTAATGCAGGGCTTGAACTCACAAACCATGAGATCATGACCTGAACCAAAGTTGGACACTCAGCTGAGTCACCAGAGTGCCCTAAAGCCAAACCAATTCTTGAAAATTTAAACTGCACATGGGTCTGGATGTTCAGAAGACAAGTCAAGTGCTTGACGGTACCTGGTTAAAAATAGATATAGACATAGATATAGATATAGATATAGATATAGATATAGATATAGATATAGATATAGATTGGAGACATCAACAAATGTAACTGGGCCTGGTACTTTCTGGAGATATATTCTATAAAAGAAACTCAAGGTTTTGAGTTTGAAATACTATGTATCCACTTTAAGGACCTTTGTCAAGTGAATTAGATGAAATATAAATGAATAGAAGAACCTACATTAATTTAATGCTTCACAGTTTACTAAGTATCTTCCTGTAGTCATCATATTTAAGAAACAGATGAGATGTATAATATTTCATTTTTTATAGTTGAGGGAACAGAGGTCCAAAGAGTTTAAAAAGTCTTCTTTAAGGTCATACAGCTGTGAAGTTACATGATTGCAATACAAATCAATTTCATTTCTTTTTCAACTACGTATCTGGAATGTTTTAGCACTTGCCATTTATGGAAGGTTTTCATATATGCATACTTATTGTATTCTTATAGTAGCCCCAGGGGGTGACGGTGTGTAGCATTTAAGAATATGGACTTAAATATCAGATTGACTTGGCTCAAATTCTGACGACTCTGACCCTTACCATGTGACCTTAGATAAGGTACCTCACCTCTTTGGGTTTCAGTTTCCTTGCTCTAAAACAGGATTATAATTATATTTATCTCACAGGGAAAAGGGGAGGATGTGTTAGTATTAATAAGTCAGATACTCTGAGAAAAACATTTAGAAAAGTGCATAGAACAAAGCAATATCTGTAAGTTTTTACACTTAGTGTATGCTATTTTTTACATAGAGAAAGGTTATGTCCATTTTATAGATAAAAGGACTGTGGCTTCAAGTGCAATGACTTGCCTATTGAGCTGGAATCCAAACTTGATTCTACTGATTCACAGTCTGTTCCTTACTACATCAGCTTGTACTATGAAAATATCTAGGTTTTACTGAATTCTATTTAAGTTGGAGCATTATAGACAAGTGTTCTACATCAGGTGTCCATCTGTGGACTTCAGGGTTTTTGAAAACCCTCTAAAGTGGCACAGAAAATGTACCTTAGTATATTTTTCTAGAAAAGACTTTATATCTTTCATCAGATTCCTGAGAGAGTCATAAAGGTTAGGGGCCACTGACTATGCATAATATTTAGGGCACTGGACTTTGGAATTGCTTGAATTCAAATTACAAATATAACACTATAAGCTCTGTGACCATGGACACCTTGGTCCATGGACAGTTTCTCTTCAACTTTATTTTCTCATCTTCAAAAGAAGCATGATAATTTGTAAGGATTAAATTAATTAATATGTATATGACCCTAAGTAAGATGGATAATTATCCATTGTCCATAGACTCCCAGCCTCAAACAGAATTTCCCTCAATTAGTCAGTGGTCTCTTAACTCCAGGTCCTTTGACTTTCAGTCCAGCAGGCCCTCAGTTCCATCCTTGATTTCCTAGTGCAGGAAACACTTAAAGTTCTGGGACAGTTAATGACCCATGCCAAACCATTTTAAAAAGCAATAGAACCCTTTAAAACTTGCAGTCAGATTTAAAGAAAGACTCTAAAAAAGAGATATTTATGACTTCAGAATATAGCTCAGGCTTCATAAACCAATTCTTGACAAAATCTCTTCTCTCTGCCTTTTTGAAATAATTAGTGACTTTAACTCAATGGAATATTAAAATTTGATCTCTGGTTACCGTAGCAAATTGAGAACAAAATGAAAATCATTAATCCCAGAGACAAAGATGTCTTGGGTACAGAAATATTCCAGTGGAATATGTTATAATAATGATTAAGTATATTTTCGTTTGAGACACCTATATTTCTTTCTGTTCATCTATATATCCAGCATCTATCTGTGTTAGAATCAGTCTTGCCATATTTAAACTATTCCTAATTTCAAAATAAACATACTTGGAAATAAATGCTTTTTGGGTCACTAGTGCCCTAAAAGAGTGACATAACCATATTTTTTTTTTTTTTAGTAGTTGAGTTATTTGAATGTGACACTGTTGAATCTAAACAATATGATGAATATATCATATTAAAAAGTTAGGAATGGAAATCTAGTTTTTGACACTGCATATATTATAAAGGTTTTTTTTAAATTTAGTTTTATCATTTTAACAATACTTTTAAGATCCATCCTGGTTGACCTTACTCATAGTTTGTGCTGAAGACTAAAACCAGTTTTTATGTATGCAGAGAGCATGGATCTCTGTTAGGTATGGTGTTATAAAAGATACATCCATCATAAAAATTAGACTCAGAGAAGATCAGATCTGTCATTGATGCTACTGAAATCATCAAGGTTAACTGTCAATGCTCATTGCTTTTGCTGTGTTGAACTCCTTAATTTTTTTTAGTGGATTCAAACCAGGAATTGGCATAATCACTCATACAATCTCAATCTTAACATTAAATTCTACACTGTAGGGAGTGGAACAGTAGAATGAGAGGCTTAGGATCAAGGGATAAGAGATTTTAGTCCTGTTGAGCCATCATGTGACTTATAATGCAACTTTGGGAAAGGTGTCTTACCTCTCTATGATCAATCTTCTTTATAAAAATTGATCTTTAAGATTTCTTCCAATATTAATGTTCCAGACTGAATAATTATGAACCAATCAAAAGTGCCTTAAGATGTTTAAATAACCCACCTATAGAACAATATGGTTAGGTTACTCCTTTATAGCAACCTATAAACATTTACTTCTAAGTACAATGGATTCTCATTGTTTACAGATTCTGTTATTTGTGAATTTGCCAACTCACTAAAATTTATTTGTAATCCTCAAAATCCAATATTCACATTGCTTTCATGAGCATTCATGGATATGAACACTGTGGTGAAAAATTAGAGTCATATAATATATATGTTTGGAGTTGAGACCAAATAAAGTTCAGGCAAATTTCTTCCTTCTTGTTTCAGTTCTCACACTATAAATAAATATGCTTTTTTGCAGTCCAGTTGGTGCCACATTATTTGCATTTTTGTACTTTTTGCTTGTGATTTTGTTATTTAAAATGGCCTTCAGTGGTGTACACACACACACACACACACACACACACACACACACACAGAGGAATATTATTCAGCCATAAAAAAGGATGAAATCCTGTCATTTGCAACGATATGGATGGAGCTACAGAGTATAGAGCTAAGTGAAATAAGCCAGAGAAAGACAAATGCCATATTCTTTCACTCACCTGTGGAATTTAAGAAACAAAATGAACATGTAGGGTGGGGAAAGGAGAGGAAAACTAAGAAACAGACTCTTAACTATAGAGAACAATTTGGAGGTTACTGGAAGGGAGGTTCACAGGATGCGAGGTGGATGGGTGAAATAGGTGATGGGGATTAGGGAGGGCACTTGTGATGAGCATCAAGCTTACTATGTAAGTATTGAATCACTAAACCCTATACCTGAAAGTAATATTACACTGTTATGTTAACTACTATTTAAATAAAAACTTGGAAGAAAAAAAAAAGTAAAATGGCCCCTGAAAGTAGTGCTAATCTTCCTAAGTCCAAGAAGGCATGAGACTCAGGCACAAGTTATAGTGCTGTTGGCCATGGGTTCAATGTTAATAAATCAAAAATATACATTAAATAAGGTGGCTTTAAACAGGAATGAACATAAAACGAGGTTATACATTGACTGGTTGATGAAAATGTTGTGACCAGAGATCACAGGAACCTAAAAACCAAGTATTTCCCCTAGGAGCTTTTAAAATTTCTTTTTTCTAAAAATTATCTCTCTAAATAAATCCTATAATTTTACTTCTATTTTTTAATAAAATTGTTTAGAATGTTTTATTTATTTCTGGGAGAGAGAGAGTATGAGCAGGGGAGGGTCAGGGAGAAAGGGAGACAGAATCTGAAACAGGCTCCAGGCTCTGAGCTAGCTGTCAACACAGAGCCCAACACAGGGCTGAACCCACGAACCGTGAGATCACGACCTGAGTTGAAGTCAGATGCTTAACCAACTGACCCACCCATGTGCCCCTAATAGAATTTTATTTTTATACAATGTTTTGGGTGCTTGCCAAAGCATTTGATGTGACAATTATAATGTATAGCTAATATTTAGGATTTTATCTTTTTTCATCTGTTAATAATGCTCTTACTATTTCTAAATTTCATTTTCCAAATTAGTCCACTTGAGTTGTACCTGAACAGTCCAAGATTTCACTTGATGTTATAATTCCTCAAAAACATTATTTTATAGGGTTCCCCCCTTCCTATCACTCAGTAAAACACTTAGTTCACATTCAGCCTCTTCAATATTCTATCTCTGGGAATGTAACAGCATCATTTCAACAGAAGCATATCTGAACATCTTAATACACTGGAGAACATGCTTGGTAAATGGGATACAGGTGTGGGAGCAATACAGCTTCAAAGAGTGTACTTGCTTTTCTAATAATAAAAAAAAAAAATTGAAACCCTGTGATCTGAACCATCTACAGACAATTTGATAAACAGAGGAAGGATGAAAACAAAAGGTTGTGCTTGATATTTCACTCCTTGTGCTAACAACAGATTGCTGGAATTACTACTTTTGAATTCTACAAATATTGAAATTCATTTCACAGCAATACAGGCAATGAGTTTTATAATAGTTTGAACTCAGTTAAATAGGAAGAAATAGCTCTATTCAACATAGAGCCATCTCTGTGTGGTGGAACAACATACTGAGGTATTAATTTGTATTTTAGTCTCACTGCTGTAAATAATTTACACCTCTTTGTCTAAAGAAGGTCTTCTTATTGCCTTGCTGTTCTAAGAAATGGGGGAAAAACACAAACATACCCCCCAAAAATCATTTCCAAACAGGATTTTTTCCCCAAAAGTCTAGGCTCATAAGAGAATATGGAACTAGGTTATCTGAGGAGAGAGATTTGAGGGTTGGGAAAGGTAACGGATTATGCGTGGAGGAGAAATGTTTTGAGAGAGTTTTCCCAGAGAATGGGGAATAGATATTTAAAGAGTCCAGAAGCAATGGAGAATGATTGCTGCTCTAGAGTCTATAATTGGGGAGATGCCGGTGTCTGATGAAAATTGCTGCAAGGTTTATCTCAGAAGGTCAGCGACTAGACACGGCAGTTCTCAGCCTCAGCATAGATTCAAGCACCTCTTTGTTGGAGGCAGAGAAAGTGCATGTACCAGTGATGACCAGTGCACACAGGCAAGTATCATGATTCTTATATGACCCTAGGCTCCCAAGACAAACACGAATTTCAGGTTTTTTTTAATCAGGCAGGGAAGAGTTATGGGCACGTTCATCTATTTTTTTTTTTTTTTTAATATATAGAAAAATAAGATCATGTTTCAGGTTACAGCCAAACATGTTTGGGTTACAGCCAAAACTTTTACCCATAAATTACCTCATGTAACCTTCTTAACCTGCGGTATTTAAACCTATCTTACAGATGAGAAAAGTGATGTGTAGAAAAGTCAAGTCTGAGAACTACGAGGTAACAGAGCTGGGATTTGAACCCAAGCAACCTGGCCAAGAACTCTGTGACCCTGAATACTCTGCTCCTCTGCCAATCCTGTCATGTCAGGCCACTTAACTCTTTTTAAAAGTGGTCTGCTATAAATAATTATTGAGCACATGTTTATCTCCTCTCAGCTCCCTGAGGCCTGGCATGCTTTTTATGCTTTATGTTTCCTACAGTGCCTTATGCTGACCCTGGAAAATATAACACCCTTACATGAATATGTAAAAATCAAACTTGCTCAAAAAACAGATATGAATGTACATGTGTGCAAGTACACACACATATATACATAGTCTTTAAAACATAGATGGACAGGATTGATCAGATTCAGTGCAATAAATATCTACGTAAAATGTCTCAAGCCATGTTAATCACATGAATTAAGTGTATTAAAATACATTTCCACCAGAGAATGCATTGATATTTTTCATTATCTATTTTACTTCATGACAGCAGAGTATACAATAAAAATGGTAATTAGATGCATCTTTTAAAGCAGCTACTAAACTATCTCTGAAATTTATTTTGAATGGCATTTCAGAATTATTTTAAGTAAGAAATATATGATTTTTAAGAAGTATGCTGTGGTTAATGGAGTGGACTCAGTTTGCACACTCAAATTCCTCTTCAAAGACCTCAAGGACTTATACCCCAGATGCTGCAGGCTGCCAGCTGCCAGTCTTCAAAGCTAAACCCTCACCAGAAATTACCCTCAACTGGGGAAAGCTTCCTCAAGCAAGGTTGTTTCTTGCTATCTTTCCCCAGAGGTACCCTGCATCCTGTCACTTGTCAATATGGGAATATAAAGGTAAGGCCCTCCTTGCAACAGCTTGGCACCACTTGGGCAGGCCATTACCATTCCAGAGCTCTCTGGAGGAGCCAGCTGTGGCCTTCCTTGAAACTATCAACACATCCAACTTCTACCCTCTGCCCAGTCCTGCCTTCTTTCCTTTCCTTCTGCAAGTATTGATCCTGAGATCCCTCCAAATAAACTTCCTCATGCTAATCTTTGGGTCAGTGTCTGCTTCTTGTGGATATCAAGCTGGGTGACCTCATGCATCCAGATAGATGCTGCATGCTAAACTGCCATTAGCCTTGTTCCTTTGGAGGCATGTTCATCACATTTTCTTCCAGCTAAGTATGTATATAATTTAATCTAATGGAAGCAGATAAGCATGTCCAAAGAGTCAAGAAGCATATTTGGTCCAGCGTGATTCCCAACATTAAAAGTAGAAGAACTCTTTCTAAACAATTATTAGCTCTTCCTATGATAGTGGTCGTTGATTTCAACTGTAGCTGCTAACACTGAGTGCTTATTAGGTGGCAGGCACTGTGGTGACTGCTGTGCATGGGTTATTTAGGCCTTATAACAACCCTCTAAGGTAGACACTATTATCAACTCATTTTACAGTAAGGCTTACTGTAGTTAAACAACTTTCAAAAGGTTACATGGTGACATATCTTTCTGTCGGCAGCCTCTTAGTACTACTGTATTCCTCCACCTAAATACATAAATGACAAAGAGCTATAAAGAATTCAGTAATATATTTAAATTACTTTCTATTTTATTCACCATAAAACAGCACCTGAACTCATCTGAAACATAGTAGTATATAAGCACTATTTTTTATTCAGTTTGCAGACAATTTTTGGAACGCATATGCATTTGAAAACCTCTACAATAGGAAAACACAGAAAAAAGGGGGTGGGGGGAGCAGTGTCCAAAAGTGGTAAATGCTATCGACTTTGAGAAGCAGTAGCTGAAGGGGCAAAATAGAAAATTTTAGGTAAGACATGGTGCCGATTTAACATTTACTATCATTATTGTTTCCTAAGAGGCATCTTGAGGAAAGAAGGTGAGCACTCCAGATCTTGAGATTTTCATTAATCTTTTCAATTTTCAGAGACGTGGACTAAAGGGATAAGTAGGAATGCAGGAAAAACAGTCAAGGCAAATTCTTAAGAATAAGTGTCACACTGGATGATGAGTGAGCAGGAGCAAGAAATGCCAGCAGGGACAGGATCTTCCAAAGCTACATTTTGAATTGAGTGAATTAACTGAAGAAAAATGGGATATTCATGCAATCAAGTGAAATAAACCATAGTACTGGATATTTGATAACATCTCAGAAGAGAGGGCAAATCCTAAGCGTGTTTTTTGTCAAAACAAACTACAATGTCAGGAGTTGATGAACTCTTCTTCCTCTTCTCTGGTCTCTGCCCCTACTCTAAGGAAAAAAAAAGAAGAGAAAAGAGAGAGAGAAAAACAAAAAATGAGGAGAGGAAAAGAGAAAAAAAGAATCATAAAGCCCACAAAAGGCAGGCAGGCAAGTTTAGGATAGTGCTTAGATGGGGCTCCTGGGGGGGGTCAGTTGGTTAGGCGTCTGACTGGCTCAGGTCCTGATCTCACAGTTTGTGTGTTGGAGCCTCGCATCGTCAGGCTCTGTACTGACAGCTCAGAGCCTGGAGACTGTTTCGGATTCTGTATCTCCCTCTCTCTCTGACCCTCCCCTGCTCACGCTATCTCTCTCTCTATCTCAGAAATAAATAAAACATTAAAAAAAACTTAAAAAAATAGAACAGTGCTTAGAATCTACAGACTTCAGTAAACCTCAGATACTGACCTTTTCACAGAAAATAATTAAATTTTATCAATTTTGACAAAACAAGTATATGAATATAAATAATATAAGAATGTGTGGAAAAATGGAGAAGGGAGAAATGTAAATCTAAATTTTTCCTCTTTTTCATAGCAGGAAAGCATTCGATACCATTTCAACTTGAAATCTAGAGTTCAAAACAGTGACTGGCACATATTATTTCACAATATTTTTTTACCTACTTGTAGGACAATTTATTACAAACTAGTAGATATTTTGGGAAGAAATAGTTATTGGATGATCAGCTCATTTATATTTACTTTCATTTGTTATAATATTTTAATATATTTAATTTAAAATAGAATGCATTCCAGGATGTTATTTTAAGAAAATCATTTCCATTCATCTATTTGCCCATCCCATCTTCTATCTATCCATCTAATTATTTGTCTATTTATCTGCAGACCAAAGAAATATCAGCTATTATGTTCACTGAATGGAGATGGTGGTTATCCTGTTAATGAGATTATTTTCCCTGTATCAGTTGAGCTTTTTAAAAATGATAATGTATCATTTTAATAAAAATAATAAAGACTTTCTTGTATGGAAATTTAAAAACAAGGTCACCCAAATGAGAAAAGCAAAGTCTCCTTATTCAAAGGTTGTGATCGTAAGAGTGTCAGCCACCAATCACATGCATTTTGACAATTACTCAAAGGCAACCAGAGGAACAGGAAAGCTTTGTAGTGAAAAGAAGGGGAAGTTTCAGCTGTGCCCTGACTGGGGGCTGTTGGCATGAGGAAGCTGGAGGTGAGCTAACTAGCAGTGGGGCATTCTATAGGATTGGTTAGTGTTATACATTTGGCTTTCTGTGGTTGGTCCTAAGTTAGGAGCAGAGACAAAAATTAGGAAAGCTGTCAATTATTAATCAGTGCTTAGCCATTTGGGAGCTGATTGTTCCACAAGTTATAGTTTGGCATCCTAAGCAGACTGCTAGAGATAGTGGTCTGAAGTCCGCCTTATGTATAGAAGGCTGGCTTCTGTGGCTGGTCACTATAGATAATGGTTCAGTTACTGTATATTGTGAATCAGAGTTATATATATTTTTTATATATCTGATCATTGTCCATTTGTATATTTTGTCTCCTACTTAAAACAGATAAATAACAAATAAACAACAGATAAACAGATAACAAATCAAATCATGTGAACAATTCTTAAACTGTTTATGGGATTTTACTGAGGGACTTTGAAGAATGAAGCAGTAATGGGGGAATCAACTAGTCCCAGCTCATGGTTTTCTTTCCCATTTATCATTATGTCTCTTTCTATGCTTTTGGGTTCTTCCTACAACACTGATTAAGGAAATATTCTTGGATTGCAAATCTGGATAACATTCGATTATATGTCCTATTTATCTGAACTATTTCTAGGAAATACTGACATAAGTTGCAACATAATTTGCAACACAGCATAGTGAGAGTGACTTATTGTGTGACTTGGAGAATTGGCTAAAGACTGTTTTCCTCATCTCTCAAATGGGAAAGATTTATTTTTATAAATAATGTCAAAAAATTGCATCTTAAGTATACTAATGGTCTAATATCAGGAAAATTTAAGCTATTTAACCTAAAAGACACTGTGCAAGGAAATTCTTATATCTTTAATTTAATGTATTTGATGTTGTTTTCCTATTTGTAATTGGAATAATTATGTTGCTATACAAAATATAAGTGATCTGATCTTGGTACTTTGGTTATGTTTATACTTAGTTTATATTGCACTGGATTTAATATGATGAGGCTATTCCTATTTCTGATTTAAAAACATGAATTAAAATACCTTGGATTCTTAACAAAACTAGGTTCTGATCTTGTCAGTAGATAGTTTTTCTTCAGACTGACTGATTTCCCCTATTTTCTTTCATTTCGGTTATCATTTAGAGCTCACACTACAATGCATCATCAGTCTGAGAACACTGTTTCTTTCTTCCAAACCTGGAACTAGATTCAAATCATTTTTTGATGTTTCCAGGTTCAATCCTTCCAAACCTGGAACTAGACTCAAATCATTTTTTGTTTTAAAAATGACCATGCCTGGGGCACCTGGGTGGCTCAGTTGATTAAGTGTCCAACTTCGGCATAGGTCATGATCTCATGGTTCGTGGGTTTAAGCCCTGTGTCGGGTTCTGTGCAGACAGCTCAGGGCCTGGAGCCTGTTTAGATTCTGTGTCTCCTTCTCTCTGTCCCTTCCCCACTTGTGCTCACTCTTGCCCTCTCTCTCTCTCAAAATAATAAAATAAACATTTAAAACATTTTTAAAATGACTGCCGGATTATGAATGATTTTAATTTGTTACATAATTCTTTATTCTAAATACTATGAAATGCATATGAATTTTATGTATTGAAATAGCATCAAAGAAAAAAGGGAAAATGTCACCATCTTGAGTTTTATGGCACAAGTATCTTGTATCTAGATGGCTACTCTATTCAAAGTAGACATTTATTATACATACAATGACAGTTCCTCTTTCTTCTGGGATAGAAAAGTGGAAGAGAGCTGGGCCGAAGCAAATTGCCACAGAATAGTTTTGAGGAAAATATAGATGCAAACAAATGCTCAGGCCAGGCAAAGTTATCCATGAAGCAAAATACTACATCCAAAATCACTTGATTTAGTCTTTCACAAACTAATTCAAATATTCTGTCCTTTTCATGCCTTTTTTTACTGCGGTCATTTTTGTAACGAGTATATGACAAAATTATGTGATTGTTTTTAATAAAGGGAAAATTCATTTTTCATCTATTTGTTTTGCTTATCATGAACCCCATTAGCCACAGATATTTGACTGGAAAACAAGGCCTCATATACTGACAGCCTACTGGCTGATTTCTTCTACTATTAGTCAATGCAGCAAATCCTTGGTATGTAGGTGCTCCCTTTGTAAGTATATCCAGCTGCTGAGTGCACTGAAATGGGCTGAATTAATCAAGTGTGACTGATTGCCTTAATTGATGGGGGAGACACAGTAACCTTTTTCTCAGAGCAACGACATCATGTAATTACAGAGGAAACAGTATAGCTTTTGCTAGTTGGACTAGACACCTCTAATGACTTTAGCCAAGCAAAGGGTATTATTATCTCCCATTTTAGAGATTTAAAAAACTGAGACTAATATCAGTTAAGTAGGTTAACAACTCCAAGGTCATAGAAAAAAAAGAGCAAATTCAGAATTCAGGTCTGTTTAACCCTAGTATCTACATATTAAGCTGCACAACCACAATCTGACAGATTGGGTTATAGCATATGTAAGTACATAAGATATTTCTAGGTAGTCTCAATTCACAATTCTGGGGCTGCATACAAATGCTTCATTTGCCCTTCAAATTATAATATTTGAATCATACTTTGAGCTTTTCAGAAAAAAATCCTTATAGAAGGAGTCATAAAAGGATACATTAGGGTGCTCAGTCAGTTGAGTGTCTGACTCTTGATTTCAGCTCAGGTCATGATCATGTCATGATCCCTTACCAGGGTGTGTGTGGAGTCTGCTTAAGATTCTCTCTCTCCCTCTTGCTCTGCCCCTCCCCCACTCTCTCTCTCACTCAAAACAAACAAAAACTGTGACACCTCATACAGTTACCTTAAAAGTCACCCCTTTTTCTTGACCAGGTACCCAAGATTGAACTAGGGACTGTGCTTTCATTTTCTCTCAATTTGTGGCAAGTATCCTCCCAATCCAGGAGAGCCTACCAAAAGTTATAGGCTATCATTCTTCATGAGGGTTGATTTTTCTAAGGGGAAGCCTACTGGGGCTTTCACATAACTGGGACCCTCAGTGACCTGCCTCCTCCCCAAAGTCTTTATTTCTTAGAGTTCTCAAAGGAACATGCAGAAGCAGCCCACACGGGAGACCCCGGCTACATGTAAAAGGAAATTTTCATGTTTCATATGGCAATTGTTTATGATTCAAATGTTCACTTAAACCCCATTCTTCTCCCCCCAGTTAAGTCTCATGACTACCTAATGCTTGTCCTCACATGGAGATTCTGAGAGGTAACAGCTCCCTTGCCTAAATCATTTCTTGCCTCTGCACCTTAGATTGCTCATTTGTAAAATTGGGAGGCAGGACCTTCTATTATCTATAGATCCCCTCTATTTCATAATTCTAAGAATTTCTTCCTATGAAAGAGAATAATCGAGAAAAGTAATTCACATTCTCTACTTTCAAGGAACATAGAAAAATATAAATCATGATTTTTAAATATAATATTACATATACACATACTCTTATTTATCAGGCTTTACCTTAAAAGAGAAAGTTAGTTTTATTTCAGAGTGTAGTGGCACAGTGGGGAGAAAGGAGGAGGGAGTTTTTGCTTCTTAAAAACTTGGTTTGATATCCAGATGTAATATTTACTTTCCATGCAACACTGGCCACATTACTTCACCTCCCTTTACATGTCTGGAAAATAGGACAAATGACACTAAGCTTATAGAATATTATGAAGATTCATGAAATAATATATATAAAGCATCTAGTAGAGTACATGATTGATATTAACACAGATTATAATGTTAAAAATAATATTAATATTACTTAGAGTTTACAAAAACTCTGAATACCATAACACTATTTTTTCTAAGACTACATAGCATAGCTCAGTTGGGCAAATGCTTGCATTGCATTATTAGCAAGGATCATTTGAGGCTGCACAATGGATGGAGAGAGAAAGGTGACCTCCCTAAAAAGCTTTTCCATATCTTTCCCTTCATGTCCATCTTTACATTCAGAAAAAGGAAATGCAAGTGTTGGAGTTTCAAAGAGAAAATAATCTATTTTTCTTTTTGTGACTTTACATATGCAGCATTCTTTCAGAATTAAAGAGTCAGCATTTCAATATATGTGTTTGATTTCTAATGATCCTATGGCAGAAATAGTGGTCTTTGTTCATGAAGAAAAATGTTTATGCTCATTCCTCCNTGTGCCTTAGTACAGGCGCTGGGGCTTGCCCATGGTGCTCTTGATATATAAAGCCCGGACATTCTGCCAATTCTTCTTGAGCAATGACACCAGGAAGTTGACAGCTAAGTGGATGTTGTACACAAGCTCATCATCTGTCATCTTCACGTGGCCAACAGCCACTGCCAGACACAGCACCTTCTTCATCTGGAATTTAATCGTGGACTTCACTTCATCCTCTTTGGCCACCATGTTCTCATTGTGGGTCAGCAAGAAAGGGAACTTGCCAGCCTTATTCAGGCCAGGGCCCAGGATTCGTGGGATCTGCCTGATCAGAGATTCGGAAGCCAAAAAGGCATCATACTTCTTGGCCAGCTTCTTCACTAGTTTTTTATTCTTGTTGAGTTTCTTCAGTGCCTCAATGTCCATGTGGGGAATATCCACAGCCTTGGCTTCGTCACAGTGCTGCTGGTCCCCCAGGACACATACGGAGAACTTGGGGCGGAGAGTGGACTTAAGCCTGATGGTGCCCGAGAAGCGTTTGTCCTTCTGAGTGTCATAGTTCTTCAAACTGATCTGCAGCTCCACGGTCTCCAAAAACTTCCTGCGCTTGCACTGGTTCCCGTGCAGGACTTCCCGCACCGCCTCGTACAGGGTGTCGCGGGAGACTTTGCTGCTCATGGTGCCTCACAACGCAAAAGCAGGAAAAAAAGTTTTATATTAAATCTTTATAGCTTTAAATAAAATAGGATTATAATGACCAGGTCTACATTAAAAAATCTATTTCCTTGATGATTTTCATTAACTGGTTATGAACAAAATATTCACTCTTAAATATTAACAGATTGTCATTTGCTTTATGATCAATGAAACTAGTAAAGGTTATTGGTTGATTCCTTGGGATGAACTGTTTTCATTGAAAAAGGAAATGGCTCCAGGTATCATAAACAGAAGGAATTAATTTCAGGAACTGATTACTAGGTAATGAAAAAATTTAAAAACCAATTAAGTGACAGTGAGGCAATCGTCAGGTTCACAACAACAGGTAGCCACTACCACTGCTAGGGCTGGAGGGACACTGTGAGTAAGTGGACTGCAGGAAGCTGGCCCAACCTTGGAGCCAGAAGCAGCTGTATGAGAAATGAAGGAGATAAGAGAAAAGGCTATGGATGGATCTGAGAAGAAAAAGGGGTTTAGTTGATCAGCCCAAGAACCACGTTTCAGTTAAAATTGTAAGCCCCCGGAGGACAGGAACTGCATCTGGTTCTCCAGTATATACAGGACATTCATTCAGCACAGTGTATAAGATGAGTAATATGTATTGACTAAAGGAATCCATATGTGTCAGACATCTTACAGGCTCTATTCTGATCCTCATAGCCACTTGTGTCTGGAGTTCTTAGCTGCCTGTTTTACTCCAGCTC
Source organism: Crocuta crocuta (assembly GCF_008692635.1). NCBI lineage: Eukaryota > Metazoa > Chordata > Mammalia > Carnivora > Hyaenidae > Crocuta > Crocuta crocuta. The sequence continues at coordinate 4,360,554 of NW_027531873.1, read as the reverse complement.
CCACAGCAACTGACCTTGGTGGGCATAACCCAACAACGTGTCTTGTCTTCCATTTCCCAATGCAGAGGAGTCTGCTTAGTACCCACATATGCATAACCCAGAAGTTAATGCTCCATGGGAGACTGTAACTATCAGACACATTTGTCTCCCTTCTTCTTCCCACCAATGAACTATCCTGAAGTGCTGTTGTTTTATAAACCTTCTAAGAAAATGCTCCCATGATGCTAAGCAGTAAGTTGCCCTAGACACCAAAAGGTCCTTGGTAACATACCCTCAAATCGCGCTCCCTCCTTTCTTGCCTCCTTCCCTGATTCTCTCTCTTCTGTTTCCTGGGGATAAAAGCACTCCCTCATGACATATTAGCACCTAAATTTTGCCTCAGCTTTTGCTTCCTGTGGAAACCAGGCCGAGGCGCTGGTAAAACTGCACAGAGTTAGAAGCAGCACAGAGTTAGAAGTCAAGAGTTATGGGTTCAAGAGTGAGCTCCACATTGGACTAGCTATATAACCTTTAGTAATCTTTTAGCCACTCAAGACCCAAATTTTATTTACTTTTTCATGAACATTTATTGGACAGGTGCTCTGCGCAAAGCATGGTGCTAAGTGTTAGGATAAAAATTTGAAAAGAATGTGGTCTTGGCTCTCAAGGACTTTACATATTAAGAAATAATAATATCCTCATCTGTGAGATAAGAATGTCCTTTATAGCTCAAGTCAGTGATTCAAAATTCGACTTAGGACATTTTATAAGTATCACAAATAAATTGTTATCCTCAAATATCTGCTATTTCCATCCTAAGCTATACAGGGCCTTGTCATTATACAGATCACCTTGAATCCTGAATATCAATTCAATATTGATATATTCTCCTATAGTATATTTTCTTATAGTATTTAAATATAATTTCCTATAGTATTTAAAAATGAGAATTGTAGGGGCACCTGGATGGCTCAGTAAGTTAAGCATCTGACTCTGGATTTCGGCTCAGGTCATTTTCTCACTGTTCATGGGGTCTTTGAGCCCCTAGTTGGGCTCCATGCTGACAGAGTGGAGCTTCCTTAGGATTCTCCTTCTTCCCCTCCCCACTTGTGTGTGTACACACACACTCTCTCAAAATAAATAAACTTAAAAAAATAAAATAAAAATGAGAAATCCTTATTATGTCTAAACTACACTTGACAATTTCTCCAAATGAAATAATCAGGAATGTATACAAGATAACATGAACATGGATGTTCATAACAACACAGTTTATAAATAAAAGGCATTCGAAACATCATAAATAGCCAACCCACATAGCCTAAATAAATTATGTAATATTTCTATGGTGGAGTACTAATGAATCTCTGAAATGAATACAGATATTTATTTATGGCATAGAAATAATGTTGAAGTGGTTTTTAAGTGGGGAAAGTTCATATTTTAAATCAAATTGCATATATTCACACATATCTAGAAGGAAACACAAGAAAATGTTAGCTTTAGTTATCTTTGGATGGTGGTTTATCTGTATAATTTTTCTAGTATAAAGCTATGTATGTTTTTAAATTTTATTTATTTTCGGAGAGACAGAGAGTGTGAGTGGGGAAGGGGAAGAGAGAAAGTGGGAGAGAGAGAATCCTAAGCAGGCTCCACACTGTAAGCACAGAGCTCGATGCAAGGCTCAATCCCATGAACTGTGAGATCATGACCTGAGCCAAAACCAAAAGTTAGATGCTTAACCAATTGAGCCACCCAGGTGTCCCAAGATATATTTTTGAACATAAAGGCACAATAACTTTACGTAAGGTAATAAGAGTAACCTAAGTCCATTTATTCACTCAGGCACCACTACAAGGGAAGTAACATCTCATTATTTCTTATATCATATCCTTTTCTCTGTTAATCTACTTTAAAATACCAGGGATATTAAACATTTTCTCCATGTTAAAAAAATTAATAAAAGAGAAATTCTCCTCTGTTTCATTTTACGTTAAACCTCCATTTTCATGAAGGATGCTTACAGCTTAGCAATTTTGATGTCCTTGGAGCTCATTAAATTAAGATTCTTTCTGAATACTAAATTAACTTTTAGTGAATTATAACCTGGAATAGAGGAAGGGAACAAACTGGTACAGTACTGAGAACATATTCTGAAATCAGTCTTAGTTTCAAATCCTAGTTCCTCACCCACCAGCTGTGTGAACTTGCACCTCAGTTTCCTCACATGAAAAATGGGAATAATAAAATTTGATAAACAATTTGTGAAGTTGAAATGAGACAAAGTCTAGGAACAGCCCAGCACAAGGCCTGGTGCCAAGACACTCAATCAGCAAAAGCTATAGTTCCATTCCTTCTTTTATGACCCCAAAGTCTATAAAGAAATAGAAATAAAAGGAAAGTACAGATTATACATTTGAATGTATCCTACTCTCCACTTACCTGGATCTTTTTATCATTTTTATATATGAGGGAAATAAAAAGAGGTATTAAAAAAAGTTAAAATACCAGTGGAAGGCTGAAATGTCATTATACCCACAAATATTGCTATTATACAAATTTATTTCTGAGAGGTCCCACTTTAAAACAAATACTTGTTTTTATTTAAAACAAATATTTGTTTTTATTTAAAACAAATATTTGTTTTTATTTAAAAACAAATATTTGTTTTTATTTAAAACAAATACTTTTTATAAACTGAAGCAAATTATTCATATATTCTTCATTTAGGGAGGGGAAATGTTGTCTTTTAGAAGAGCAATTTACTGTAATGTACTTTTTCGTGTCAGAAAATTCATTTTTAGAATTCATATTGTTGTTAAAGTATGAAGTTAAATGATTCTCAATATACTATAATGCATCAAATCCTAGCAAAATGAATCTCTTAAGTATAAAAATTAAATCTCTTTCCTGTCATGTTCATACCAGGAAACTATGTGAAATATTTAAGAAAGAAAGAAAGAGAAAAAGAAAGAGAGAAAGAGAGAAAGAGAGAAAGAGAGAAAGAAAGAAAGAAAGAAAGAAAGAAAGAAAGAAAGAAAGAAAGAAAGAAAGAAAGAGGGAGGGAGGGAGGGAGGGAAAGAGGGAGGGAGGAAGGGAAGAAGGAAAGAGAAAGGAAGAAGGAAAGAAAGGGGAGGGAGGGAAGAAGGAAGGAAGAAAGAAGGAGAAAGGGAGAGAGAGATGGAGGGAAGGAGAAAGAAAGAGGAAAGGAGAGAGGGAGAAAAAGAGGAAAGGAAAGGGAAGGAAAGGAAAGGAAAAAGAAAAGAAAAAAGTTTTTAAATGTTTATTTTTATTTTTTAAGAGGGACAGACGGAGTGTGAGCAGGGGAGGGGCAGAGAGAGAGGGAGACACAGAATCTGAAGCAGGCTCCAAGCTCTGAGCTGTTAGCACAGAGCCAAATGTGGGGGCTCAAACCCACAAACCATGAGATCGTGACCTGAGCTGAAGCTGGATGCTTAACCAAGCCACCTAGGTGCCCCAAAAGCCATTTTTTTCAGTAAAAGTTCAAGAGTGCGTGGGTGGCTCAGTCAATTAAGCATCCAACTTTGGCTCAGGTCATGATCTCACAGCTTCTGAATTCGGGCTCTGTGCTGACAGTTCGTGGTCTAGAACTGTACCCACAGGAAAATTTCACCCCCTGGTTAGAGAAGCAATATATGAAGAGCTGGGAGTTAGGGGTGAAAGGTAACAACAATGATAATAGCAAAACAGTGATTATGACAATTTTCAGCTAATCAATCCTATTTCTCTCCAGAAACATAAGATGGCTAATGAAAGAGCAAAATAGCCCTTCATTTCTCCATGAAGTCCATAGTAGATTAAATCTGGGCTAACGAAATAGCAATATACAATGACTGGGGGCCGGTACCAGTCTTGTAAGTCCTTCATGTCCCAGGGTCCTTGCTGAGACACTTCTGAGGGGAAATGTATTATTAGGCCAAGACAAAGAGAATTGGGTATGGTATTGGGTCATGGTCCCTTGGGGTACAGCCTACATATACACATTTTAAAAAATTAATGTTTCTATTCACTTTTTGAGAGACAGAGAGACAGATTGTGAGTGGGAGAAGGGCAGAGAGAAAGGGAGACACAGAAACCAAATCAGCTACAGGCTCTGAGCTGTCAGCACAGAGCCTGGTGTGGGACTCTAACCTACAAACTATGAGATCATGACGAGAGCAGAAGCTGGCCACTTAACCATCTGAGCCATCAAGGCACCTCTGGAAAAGCACCCATTTTATAAGTGAATTTCATATTTCCTCATTTTTCTTGTGAGGATTATTTTGGAATGACAAAGTCCCTAACTCATTAATTCTACCTCCATTAGCAATTAGAAGTTTCAAAGCATCTTAAGAAGTAAATTCAATTAGTTAGACTTCTGTCAAATCACAATGTAATGGAAGAAAAGCTGTACAAGAGTTAAACCTCTCCTAATTCTCTAGAAGTCTAGCATCTTTATGCTTTTTTTTGTTTAACTTATTTATTTAAATTCAAATTAGTTAATATACTTTGTAGTATTGGTTTCAGAATTGAACCCAATGATTCATTGCTTACACACAACACCCAGTGGTCATCCCAACAAGTGTACTCCTTAATGCCTATCACCCATTTGGCACATCCCCCCACATCCCCTCTAGCAACCTTCAGTTTGTTCTCTGTATATAAGAGTCTCCTGTGGTTTGCCTCCTTTTCTGTTTTTGTCTTATTTTTCCTTCCCCTCCCTTATGTTCATCTGCTGTGTTTCTTAAATTCCACGAGTGAAATCACATGATATTTGTCTTTCTCTGATTTGTGTCACTTGGCATAATACATTCTAGTTCCATCCACATTGTTGTATGTGGAAAGATTTCATTCTTTTGGAGTGTATACATACGCATACAGTGGAATACACACACACTATATATATACACATCACATCTTCTTTATCCATTCATCAGTCGATGGATATTTTAGTTCTTTCCATACTTTGGCAATTGTCCATAGTGCCATAAACATTTGGGGGGCACTTGCTTCTTCAAATCAGCATTTTTTTTTATCCTTTAGATAAATAGCTAGTAGTGAAATTGCTGGGTCATAGAGTAGTTCTATTTTTAATTTTTTGAAGAACCTCCATATTGTTTTCCATTTTTATGTTTTCTGACTTGGAGAAAACCAAAAACAAGTTCAAGAGTGTAGGAAAGAGAGTGACAGTATTGGCCCCCAGATACAATTACCCATCACACAAAGCTGTGAGAGAAGGAGGGCTAAGAGGTTGAAGAGCAGAGTGAGAAGGAACATGGGTCAGAATACCAAGGAAAACAGCACTGATGGTCACATTTGGAAAATGGTGTGACAAAGCCAGTTCAGCTCCCAAGAAACAGAAAATGAGTATTTTTTTTCATAGGTGAGTGAGGGCTCCACAGTGACAATGCATGGGCTTAATCAACAGTAGGAATACCAGACCCCATTGAGTCACTCAGAAAAATCTATCTGAAAACAAGACCAGACTGGGAGGTGTGGGGGCCTGGAATTCACATGGGCAGAATAAAAACAAGAAAACAGTTGCCATTCATCTGTTGGAGGTACAGGGCAGGGGACCCTATATTAGCTAATGTTTAGAGCAGGGCACCTTCCATTACCTGCAGTAGAAGACAAGGCAGCCCTTGGTCACCTGAAGCAGAAAGCAGAGCTCTTCTGGGCTGGCTGAGTAAGGGGTAGAGTTTTATCCCAGGTTCTAGTGTCCTGAGGAAAAGTAAAGAAGCTCAAGGGACACCAAATGAAGGGGACACAAAAGTCTCTCTCTTCACTAAAGGGCAGCTATAGTCTTGCTTAGGTATCTCTGATATTCATTCCACAGAATGCCCTACCTTTCCTCCTTTTCCGTAGAAAAGCTACTCTCAAAAAAGAAAAGAAGAAACTACTCTCTGTTATTTTTCTCTTGACAGTATTTTAAAATTTCTGTTTCACCCCTTTGGCTCCTGATTCCTATCCCTGGAGTTCCATGGTTTCTGACAACTCTGCCCCCACCTAGTACTGCCTGTGAAATGTGGTTTTACCGCTCCAGCCCTGTCAGCATCCTCCAGTCTCAGGCCCTCAAGACTGACTCAGTCCTCCTTTGTTCATACCTGACCCTCTACAAGCCCCAACTATGATCGGCCAGTGGGAAGTCTTTTGATGACATCTTTTAAGTGTTCGCACTTTAAACCTTTGAATGAAATAGCCAAGATTAATTCCCAATGGGGTTAAAGTACCCTCTAGACATCTCTTAAGTCTATTCTGTTTTCCTGTCTCATTCTGTAGTTTAAGACCCATAATGTCTTGACTTTATTAATCCAAACAACCATCCCAAGTCTTCCTTTCTCCAGCTTTTTACAGCATGTGCACAAATGTGTTTTACATAATATAGTGAGATAATTTTCCTGAGATACAACCTGACCACATCATTGCTCTGTCAAAGATCCATCAATGATTCCCTTTGCTCTCAGGATAAAGTCTAGATACTTTACTAATGCTTACCCACCCCTTCAGACAGGGATACCTGCTGTCTGTTTCTTTAGCATCTTCTCTCTCTGCTCTTCCTCACCCAACACTGAAAGCTCCAGCCATTGCAACCCACTGTCAGTGTTTTGGACATACCCAATACTCTTGCATCTGTGTCATCACATATGCTAGACCTATCTTCCTTGCCCCTTCCCTCTTAGTCTCCTACCTTCAGTTGACTAACTTCTCTTTATACTTCAGTCTTCAGCTCCCTCCAGAAAGCCTTCTCTTCTTCCACAGAATTAGGCCCGGTGATCCTTTGTACCCTCTCACAGAATTTTATTCTTAGATCTCCTATGATACTTAACTACATGATGTATGGATTGGCCACTTATTTTCATAGATCCCCATTAAAGTCTAAGCTTCATGAGGGCAGGGAACACCTCTGTCTAACACAGTGCCAGGGACATTTTTTTGTGTGTGTGAAAACAAACAAACAAACAAACAAACAGGAAGGGTGAGAGACTTCCTGGCTGAGTTGATTAATGTCCTGTAAGGGACTGGGTTCCTTATAAGTCACTTGCTTTTCATTATGAAGAACAGGGCTGAGGCAGCTGCAGGTCAAGTCTGATACAGAGAGGATATCTGTAGTCACAGTCACAGTAGGCAAAATCTTCACAACTTCAAATAAGAAAAACCCTGTCATATATCTACCTTTACCTAGAGGGATGGCACACAGTAAACTCAGTGTCACCTAAATGTTACTGTCCCAACTCATATATTTGAGGAAAAAGATGAGGTGGAAGGCATCTGTCAGGTAGGGTGTGTGCTCATCTATTTCCCAGGATTTATCTGACACACGATGAATTGTGATACATGTAACACAATGTTAGGAATATGCTCTTGAACACATACTTATATATGTGATTTGGGGATTTCAGTTTCCACCACAGAGGGTGACTCAGAGAGATGCATAAACAAGAATAGACAAGAATTCAGGTGCTCAGGTGAATCACTCAGTCTGCTTTCAAACTACGATGGCAGAATCCAGAGAAGGATCCCCAGCTCACTGACTTCCGTGTGAGAAGCTCTGAAAAGTACCTTGGGAAACAGGAGGGAAAAAATACTATCTGTACTCTCCTGCCATATCATGCTCACAGAGTCAATGTCATTTGAACAAAAGCATCATATACTCAGTGATGATGCCTAGAAACTTTGTATTCTAAGTTGGAAATACTAGCAAGGTTCATTTATTCAACATTCAGCAGATTTTTATTGAATACCAGCCATATGATGGGTATTGTTCTATGTACTGAAAATACCACAATGTAAAGTACATAAAAATGCTTGTCTTCATCCTTATGGAACTCAAATCCTGTACGTTATCTAGTATTTTAGATGGAGATAAGTGATATCAAGAAAAACAAAGCAGAAAGGAGGATATGAAATATTGGGGGAGATGGAGGTTTTAATTTTTCAAAGGTGGTCTGAGAAGGCCTCACTGAGAAGGTAATGACTATCTTTTATCATATTTGGGAAAATTTCAGTCACTATTTCTTCAATATTTTTTCTGTCCCATTATCAGTCTCTTTCCTTTCTGGGACTCCAATTACACATATGTTAGATATTTTAGAAATAATTTTTCTCTGTTCTTTGGATGAGATAATCTCTGTTAATCTTTCTCCTTCTGTTTTTTTTTCCTTTCTGCCATGAAGTACAGCCAGTCACTTTTTAAAAAATTTCAGACACTATACTTCTGCACTCCAGAATTTTGTTTCTTCTTCATAATTTCCATTCCTCTGCAGAAGACGATTCTATTTCTAAACAGAATTTTACCATTTGTTTTTTGTCTTTCCAAAATGCATGTGGTTTCCCTTCTAACCTTGAACATATTAATAATAGCCAATTTCAAACCCTTGTCTACCAATTGCAACATCTGGATCATTTTGTGTCAGTGTCCCTTGATTTCCTTTTCATTTCAAAATAAGCCACATTTTCCTGAATATTCATATGTTCAATAATTCTGGGCTAAAGTCTGGACATTAGGAATGACATGTTGTAGAGATTCTGAAGTATTCTTGCATAGGGTATTGATTTAAGCAAGCGGTTCACTTGCACTGGTTTGTGTGTAAACTGCAAAATTCTCTCTCTGCTACAGCTCAAATGTCAATTCAGTTCTTTTAGAGTTAACGGGGCTTCTTGGAGTCTACCCCATGCATACATGTTTCAGAGGCCTGTTGGAGATTTTGATAGTTTATTCACAGAATTCTGAGCTCTCCTTCTCTAGTGCAATTGTTTTTTGTTTTGTTTTGTTCTCAAGTTTATTTATTTATTTTGAGAGAGAGGGAGAGAAAGAGAATCCCAAGCAGGCTCCACACTGTCAGCTCAGAGCTTGCCTGATGCAGGGCTCAAACCCACGAACCATGAGATCATGACCCAAGCCAAAATCAAGAGTTGGATGCTTATCCTACCTAGCCACCTGGGTGCCCCCTCTGGTACCATTGTTGATGTTGTTTTTCCTGGGATGTTCCAGAACAACTGTGGTTGCCTCAAACCAGGAAACCTATAGGCTTTATGTCAGAGTTTTAATTACTCTGTGTAGGGCAGACTAAGGCCTTCTCTCAGATAAAAACTTCTAAAAAGTAGAAAGCCAATGTTTTTTCTTCTTCTGAGCATTGTCTTCTTTCAGCATCTACTTGCTTTTGATCACTTTCCTGTGCCTAAAGTGTATTAAGTACTATTTGTTGTCTCTGGTAGGATGTACCATGAGGAGCTACTTCATCATGGATAGAAGCTGAGCTTCTGAAAAAGCAATTCTGAATGAATACCTAAAAGAAGAGTGGGAGCTAGCCATGTAAATACCTGTGTGAAGAACATTCTAGGAAGAGGGGACTGCATGGGGAAAAGCCCTGATGGAGAGTTTGCCTGGTGTGACCGGGGAATGATAAGGAAGTCATCACAGTTAGAGCAAAGGAAGTGAGGGAGAGAAAATTAGATGGGGTCAGAGAGAGCAGAGAATCTAGCTGTATTGGGCCATGTTGCCACTGTAAAGACTTTAGCTTACATTTTGAAATGGGATGGTTGTGAGTATCTAAATTTTGAAAATCATTGGAGATAGGGTTGAAACAGTAAGACTATATGAGAATATGGAAAACACCTGGTAGCTATTTACATGTGTTAAGTGCTCATGACCATGTAGGCTTGCCATTAATGTTAGGTTTCCAATTCCTCCATCTCTTCACCTTGCTTATTGTATACTGTCCACCTGAAGTAGGAGGGGCCCTCACAAGTAGTGACTAATAGTATAGACTCTACAGTCATAACATCTGGGTTCATAACCTGGCTCTATTACTCAATTTGTGACCCTGAACAAAGTTCAACAGTATTGGGCATCAGTTTCCTAACCTTTCAGGCTGGAAATAATAATAACAATACCTAGGCCATCTGGGTGGTTCAGATGGTTGAGCATCAGACTCTTGATTTCAGCTGAGGTCATGATCCCAGGGTGCTGGGATCCAGCCTTGCAACCACTGAGTATGGAGCCTGCTTAAGATTTTGTCTCTCTCAACCCACCCCTGCTCTCTATTATTAAATAATAATAACAATACCTATGTTATAAAATATTTTTGATGGAGGTAGAGTTTATAACAGTTTATAAAATATTAAATGGGATAATACATGAGAAGCAATTAGGCAAGATTCTGGTTGAGAGTAAACACTCATTATTTCCTACTAATGTCATTACTCCTAATACCAGTTACCAAAGCAATATATAAAAAATTCACTCAGAGCAGTCACATGAATCAGTCAGAAAAATTTGCACAGAATTAACTGAACCTCAAAAAATAGGGTAGCAATGACTGAAGAGGGTACGTCTTAAAAATTTCATTTGACTTCGTGGTGTTTTTTTTAAGTTGTTTTCTCAGCTTCTTCAGAAAATGAGGCTTACTTTACATTTCTTGTCACTTCAAGAAGTACTGTGTTCTGGCTTCAAAGATGTCATTCTATTTCATGATATGATACATTTTGCTGAACTAAAGCAATCTTGGGTGAGTCACTGCAAAAAACAGTGCATCTTCCAGGCAATTTTATCTTTTTAAGAAAGAGGCAGCAGGGCATAGTGTTTCTTTCTGAGCTCTTCAAGTTGTGGCTGAGAATAAAGGCAACTTTAAAAAAAAAAAACATGTTTCCCTCTGTATCAACTATTCTCACCCCAGTGCAGCTGGAATACCAGAAATGTAGACTCTGCTATCACACAGACATGTGTTTAGATTCTGATCCTGGCCCTTGCTAATTGTGTGACCTACCTTAATCTACTGAACCACTTTGTGGTGGGACTGGCTACTGTCCCTCTATTCTTCTCTTCCATATGGTAGAAATGTGTTCAGAGGCAGTTGTACAGCCATCAACTTCATTTTCATCCTTTATTAAATCTGGAAAGGGCCATCTAAATGAGTTCTAGTCAAGAGAGTGTACTTTCTATACTGGCCCTTAAAACACAGTCCTCCCTCCCATCCCTGGTCGAATATTGATGTGCAGGTGACCACAGTATCCAGGTGAAACCTCTCTTAGCCTAGATCTCTGAAAGATTGTGAGGTACACCCACCCCCGACCACCACCACCACCATCACCTTCTTCTTCTGACATTGAACTTTATATGAATGATAAGTCCAATCCTACTGGAAGAAGCCATTGAGATTTCAGGGTTTAGCTGTTACAGCATTACCTTATCTAATAAACACTTTAAGCCTCCAATTCTTCTATAAAAAGAGAATAATAAAAATAGCTACTCAGAATTGTTGTGGTAAGTCCTGTAAAGCATTTAGCCCAGTGCCTAGAAAAATGTGCTCAAAAAATATTAGCTATTATATTCACTAACATATTTTTCCTTTTAACTGCGTCTCAAGTTGGTATATACCACTCCTTTGCTACCAGCTATCTCTAGAATAAGCTGTTCTTCAAATGATAGTAAATCTCACCATCAATAGTTTCTTAGCATGGAAAAAAATACTACTCTTGCTATTGCTATCATTATTCATTATCCACACTCTTACCAAGATCATCATACAAATCATCTCTCTTCTCTTTCTTCCACTGTGTCCCTCTGGTACTAATCTGTCTTTGTATATCAATGTTAGCCTGTGTCATCTATCCTTAAGAGGAACTTCTTGTTTGTGAACCAAGGAAGTGAAGTGATAAGACACACAAGCCTGCTGCTGGTAGTATCTCAGACCAGCACACAACCTTCAACTCCTTTGAGTTATTTAAAAGAATGTGCCACACAGGAGATGCTACTTGAGATACTGTTCCTTGCAGGAGCAGGGCCTGATTTTGGGTGCTGAAGCCTTATTACAAGCAACTCATGTCTGTCTGTTTCTGAACTGATGAGACCTAAACCTAGTATTGTTATAGAAGAGGTTTTACTATGCCTGATATAGGGAAGTGTAAGGGGAGACTCAGTTTGTTGAACTGGATGTGCAGGGGTTACAATTTGAATACTGGACTGTCTTCCAGGCTGACTTCCATTCTAAACCCTTCCATGGATGCCCAAATAGAACAGCTGGGTTTATTCATACCTTCCTTCACTGCTATCTCACTTGTATTCTTGGTTTGCACCATGCTTTTCACTAAGAATGGTACACAGCCCTGAATCACAATGATCAACATTATTATCATTATTGTCATCACCTGGTAATAATAGATAGCTTATTGAGCATCTTCTGTGTATCAGGAACTGATTGCTTCACACATATCATCTCTTTTTAAAAATATTCATGACATATCTTCAGCATAAACATTATTATGCCTGTTTACAAGATGTGGAAATTGAGGCTCAAAGTAATTAAATAGTTTGCTAATCAAGAGTAGATCCAGAATCCAAATCCAGCTCTCATCTTAAAATACGTGTTTTGTCTTTTAGCTGGTCACCTCTTAACAGGCCATGTTCCTGAATCCCTACCTACTTCCTACCTATAAGGGTAGACCCTGTCCCTTTACATAGCCAGTTGGCTTGGTCTCTACACAAACCCAAATGGGCTGCCTTACCTCCTTGTAATGAAACTGCCCAAGGATTCCAACCTCCTTGATTAGAATCTGTAGATGCTGACCAAAGCCTAAGGACAACACAGTTTACCTCCCTTTGAATAAGGAGATTTGGACACAACTGACCTTTTCTGGAAGAGAAAAGTAAACAACCTAACTGCCATGTTGGTTCCATGAGCCCTGGCCTTATAGGTCCCAACTCTCTCCTTACTTTTTTGCTTCTCCCCTATGTTCTCTCTGCCTGACAAACACTCTTACAAGTATTACTAACATCCTATGAACAGAACAGATCTGGGGCCATTATTCCATATTCAAAAGCAATTAATCAGATCCTTCTAAAAACAATATCGTTTAGGTGTCATTTAAGTGCACCTATTGCAGATCACTAACTCTTAAACCCAGAGGTAGTTTATGGGTTTTTGAACTCTAAAGATAAAGGCCATATTCAATTAATGACCATTTCAAAACCAAGCCAAGTAAAGGATAGTAAATTACTGATACAATAACCAAATGACCCTCAATTCTACTTCAGTTCTGAAAATAATGGACTGATAAATCCAATTCAGGCTTGAACATTTTCTCTAAAGCCTGCAAAACAAACCATAAAGTATTAGGAGCCACATTACATCTATCCAATGCTATGAGGTTGTTTTAAGAATATGCCCCTGGCTCACCTGAGACAGGTGAGAAAGACAGGTGAGTAGAGCTGGGCAGAAATGAATGGCATGGCAATTAAGAGTGATTATAACAGTAGCAGTGTAGCATAGTAGGAAGGCGCACAGACTCTGGAAATAGTCTCCTCTTGCTTCTGTCACCTGCTAGCCATGTAACCTTAGGCAGTTTACTTATTCTCACTAGACCTTAGTTTCCTGGACTGTAAACAGAGGATCATAATTGTACCTACCTGAAAGAATTATGAGGAATATTGCCTATGACAGAAATTAGCCCACAATAAGCATTCAATAACTGTCAGCTACTATAATAGTCCTCTCTCCCCATATTCTTTTTTGAAACTCACATGATTTCTCGGGGGTTTGCCTGCTCCACTGCCCATTTATGAGCCACTGCCGTACCTATCATTTTCCAATTTATCGCCTATGTATTGATTGTCTTAACTGTGCACAGACATACCTGGGGCCTTGTCCCGGCAATAATATTGATTTCCTCCCAATTCTTTCATATTCCTTACACTTCTAAAGAACCTGTTTATATTTTTGCTCTGTGGTTTTCTGTGTCAGGCCATTTTCATTGTTTTATATCTCTTTCTTACTTGCGGTAGGTTATCTAATCAAGATTCTCTAACATTTTGTTTGCAAGTACTCCTCTCCTTGCTTACCACTCCCAGGAATCTGGTCTGTTGTTTAAGAGCATCCACTACCAGATGAGTTACAGTTACAGTTACAGGAGCCATTGATCTTTTACTCCATCAACCAGATAGAGTATTTCTATTGGATGATTTCTCTCTAGAAAAGTTGCCTCTACTTGTCAACACTTAGAAGGTCTCTTCTATTTTCTGGCCTGCATGAATCCCCATGGTTGACATCTCACACCTCTCACATCCTGTACCTCATGAAATCCACCTAAATGAACATAACTCCTTATTTAAAGTTTTGAAGCTGATATGAGACTTAAAACTTCTCAGGCATGGAGTAACAAAATGTGTTGCTATACAGTGTCATCTTGTCTCTACCTAACAACATAATGACTGTGCTATTGACTTGCAAAAAAGTCTGCCCTCGTTCTCAAGCAGAAAATTGTCTCTGGATTTCCTATATAAAAGACGCTTTGTGTAATTAGAAGAAGGGTTGAGAGTGAATAGAAATTCAAAATGCATTCTCTTCTTCCACATATCTTATTTTGTTCAGAGTATAATTAAGGGAAGGACTTGGCACTTATCTTTGAAAGAAGGTATGGAACTCATCAATGAATTTGAATATTCATCCATCAAGGTTTCTGTGTCTGAATGAAGAGCCTAGTTGAGATTTTGTTCGTGCACACAAAATAAAGCCTTAAAAAGCCTGATTCACAGTTATCAGTTTGTACCCAGTTTACATCTTCCCCTATCACCCTATGATAGAATGCAAAGACCTTGCCACATCACCCCCAAAAGAAGGAATCCAAAGTATTTGAAGAAAAAAAAGGTTATACTTTTGTTTTAAAATATGAAGTGCTGGGTACAACTGATTTAAAAAATTTTTTTTAAATGTTTTTCATTTATTTCTGAGAGAAACAGTGTGAACAGGGGAGGGTCAGAGAGAAAGGGAGATACAGAATCTGAAGCAGTCTCCAGGCTCTGAGCTAGCTGTCAGCACAGAGCCCCATGTGGGGCTCGAACCCATGAACTGCGAGATCATGACCTAAGTCGAAATCAGATGCTCAACCGACCAAGGCACCCAGGTGCCCCAGGGTACAACTGACTTTTTATGTATTTTTTTTTCCTGGTATAGCAGTCTGAGAGTGACAAGCTTAGTCTCTGGAATTTCCACTTGATCTTGACCACAGAATGTTTAGTATTAAATTAATAGAGAGGTGCCTGGGTGGATCAGTCGGTTAACCAACTGATTTCAGCTGAGGATATGATCTCACCATTTGTAAGTTTGAGTCCTGCATCAGGCTCTATGCTGACAGTTTAGAGCCTGGAGCCTGCTTCTGACTCTGTGTCTCCCTCTCTCTCTCTGCCTCTCTCTCTCTCTCAAAAATAAGTAAACATTAAAAAAATTAAAATAAATGAGAAGAAATGTAGAATCATCTGGCACAGTCTCTGGCACTGAGAAAGCATTCAATAACTGTTAGATCAGAACCTGAAATTCTCCTTCTGAGTAGTACTAGAAAAGGTTACCCTTCTTCCCATACTATCCTCCTCCCTCATTCAGAAATACCTAATCAGCAGAGCCCCCAGAACTATCCCATTCAGGGGGAGTGAGAGCCCTAAGAATGGTCTGGAAGTGGGTGCCTGGGTGGCTCAATACGTTAAGCATCCAATTTCAGTTCAGGTCATGATATCACGGCTCATGAGTTAGAACCCTGCATCGGGCTCTTTGCTGTTAATACAGAGCCCACATCGGATCCTCTGTCCACCCCACCCCACCCACCCTTCCCCCACTTGCTCAGTCTCTTTCACTCTCTCTCAAAAATAAACATTTTTTTAAAAGAAAGAAAATAAAATAAAACAATAGAAAAGAAGAGAAGAGAAGAGAAAAAGAAAAAGAAAAAGAAAAAGGTCTGAAAGCAGTGGCACATGCAAGTTCAAAGGGAGAGACAGCTGAGTCTGGAACCAGAACTGAGAGCTCAATCTTGGGCATGCTGTCTAACTGGAAGAAACAGGTACTTGAGTTGGAGTCAAAAAAACCAAGCAGGGCAACAAACAGGACATAACTCTATGACCTTTTGACATTCTTTCCAATTCTGAGATCCTATTAATCCTTTGATCCTTAATGCACAAAGGGAGATAAGACCATAAACTGTCTGTGGTGAATTTTAATTCCCTACATCTCTACATTGGCAGATCCTTCAATCATACACAAAGCAAAACCAGAGCTGCAACATCCCAAAATCAACACATTCTTATCTGTAGTATCCTGAGAATTTCACAGTCTGTTACTCCAACTATTTAACCTTCTAGCATCTAACAGTTGCCCAGATGCCAAGCCCTATCTTGAGACAGAGAAGGGAGAACTATAGTTCATGAATTTATAAAGCAGATACATGGAATCCTGCCCAGACAATGCAATGGAAAATCCTCTGTCACTGACTCACATTCTGTAGTTGAAACAACCTCTTTTCCCTAAACCTAGTGCTCTATAAATACAAATAGCTTGTAATGGTAGGTGCTCAATAAACACTAATAACTGATTCCCCTTTTTTCCTTTTTTCTTTTTTATGTATTTTTTTAAATCAAGTACAATTAACATATAGTGTTATATGTTAACATATAATGATTCAACAATTCTGTACATTTCTCAGTCTTCATTAGGGTAAGAGTACTCTAAATCCCTCCTATTATGGCAACTACCAGTTTCTCTGTATTTAAGCATCTGCTTCTTTGTTTCTTGTTTTCTTTATTTGTTTTGTTTCTTAAATTACATATATGAATAAAATCATATGGTATTTGTCTCTCCCTGAGTTATTTAATTTAGCAATATAGTTTTTAGGTTCATCCACATTGTTACAAATGGCAAAATTTCATTCTTTTTTATGGCTGAGTAATATTCCATTATGTATATACCACATTTTCCTTATCAGATGGCCAACAGACACATGAAAAGATGCTCAATATCACTTATCATCAGGGAAATGCAAATTAAAACCATAGTGAAATACCACTTTACACCTGTGACAATGACTAAAATTGAAAAAAAAAAACACATGAAATAATAAGTTTCAGTGAGGATCTGGAGAAAAAGGAAAGGTGCATTATTGGTGGGGATACAAATTGGTGCAGCCACCATGGAAAACAGCATGAAGTTTCTTTAAGAATTTAAAAATAGAAATATCATATGATCTAGCAATTATACTACTAGGTATTTACCCAGAGAAAATAAAAACACTAATTTGAAAAGACATATGCACCCCTATGTGTATTGAACCATTTTTTACCTAGCCAAGATAGGAAGCAATCCTTTATCTTCTTCATTAAAGATCTATTGTCTTTATTTTATCTTGATTTTTTTCTGGTAGATTGCAACTGGCCACAAATTATTTTCATCTCTGTATTCATGCCCCTTTGCAGTTGGTTTTGCCATTCCTCCTATAAAGAAATTGGAATCTATTTCTCCATCCCTTAAAACTAAGAATGGCTATGAAATTTGCTGTGGCTAAAGAGACATTAGCAAATGTGACATAGAGAGAGACAAGAAAATTACTTGTTCAAAGTCACTCATCCTCTCTTACTTCCCTGAGACATCCTCTAAAGAAGCCCAAGCTAGTTGGCTGGAGGATAAGAGATCAAGTAGAGACAAACTGCCAAGCTGAGGCCTACTAACCCAATTACCAGTCACCTGAGGGAGGTCATGGACCATGAGATCTTACCTGATCCACCATCTCACTGAAGGGGGCTTGGCTAATGCAAAATAAAATGGTTGTTATTATTTTTTTTTACATGGTTTTAAATTTAAGCCACTACATGTTGCAATGGTTTGTTTCACAGCAACAGATAACTAATACACCTTGATTAACAGCCTGATCTACCATTTCCTTTAAGTTTTACAGTATTTCATAGTAGCACTCTCAACAATAGCTAAAACATGGAAAGAGCCTAAGTGTCCATCAACGGACGAATGGATCAAGAAGATGTGGTTTATCTATACAATGGAATACTACATGGTAATGAGAAAGAATGAAATCTGGCCATGTGTAGCAACATGGATGGACCTTGAGGGTGTTATGCTGAGCAAAATAAGTCAGGCAGAGAAGGACAAATATCATATGTTTGCATGTCTAGGAGGATTAGGAGGAACTTAACTGAGGAACAAGGGGGAGAAGAAGGGGGAAATGGTGGGGAAAAGGGAGAGAGGCAAACCATGAGAGACTCTTGAATGCTGAGAAACAAACTGAGGACTGATGGGTGTTGGGGGGAGGGGGGAGATGGGCATGGAGGAGGGCACTTGTGGGGATGAGCACTGGGTGTTATGTGGAAACTAATTTGACAATAAACTATTTGTAAAAAGAAAAAAAAAGAAACAACAAAAAAAAAGTTTTACAATATTTCTTTTTTAATTCATAAACAGTATGAGATGTAATTCATTTACTGTATTTGTTAATTAATTTATTTATTGCCTGTCTTATCTCATAAAGAATTTAAAGAAATGAATAATGAGAAATCAAAAATATAATAACTATACAATAGAGACAGTTGGATTCAGGTAAACAATAAAAATAAGAGGAGAAATGTTAAGACCAAGTAGGAACACAAATATGTTGGTCATAAAGGACCTATGCAATAGACAGAAATGATCTTTAACTTTGTCTCTTTGGCAGCCAAAAGAAAAGCAAAAGTAAGTGTGTAGTTTTCAACATTACGAAAGATAAGCATACCTCTTCCTTAGAAGAAATAAAGTATGTCTTGTGCTGTATTTTGAAAGACTTTTTTTATGTGGATTCCTTTTATAGGAGACAGAAAGTAACATGGCAGATAACATTTTCCTAAGCTAGTCTAATAGCTAGCTTTAGTATGTAGCATCCTACAAAAACCAAGAATATAACATAAAAACACAAATTCACAAAGACAATCCTTTAAGACGCTACTGAAGTCAATGTTTCAGACTTTTCAAGACTCACAAAGATTCCCTGGTATAAGGCATTAACAGTTTTTGGAATTAGTAATCCAAAGGATCTTGGATTATTCAGGAAGGATTTAAGTTTTTTCTTGTCAGGAATAGCTCAATTTCAGTATTTTTGTCAGTACAAAGTGTGAATCTTTTGATAATGTGCCCAGTTTAAAAGTAGCAAAATTAGGATCTGAACTCAGATCGTCTTTCTGATTCCAAAGCCTATAACTTAAAAAAACAAAACAAAAACTAAATCGTGTTACCAGTGATTGGATAATTAATTGGTGATTTAAAAAATATCAGCTTCTTTAAGATAATATATCTGTATTTCAATAAGAGATTTAAATGGTTTGAAGCCAAATTGTACATAAAGATAGGAATCTCTTGTGCTTGAGCCAAACTGAGAAAAGTAGATTAGAGAAAGTGAAAAGAACAGGTTGAGATTTTTACCAAGTTCTTCTGCCAGCCCTCAAATGATAGGATTTGGGTCTATTCAACCAGTGTTCAGGGTCTGTTTTACCCAACCCCACTTAACCAGTGAGGCAGGCCTATTCTTTCAAAGCCACTGTATGTGTCAGCACATGCTATACCATAAATTGTTAGAATAATGGAGTTTAACATTTGGCCCTCCTTGGATTGCTGATCCTCAAATATTTAATTTACAAAAAAATGAATGGAATGTCAATATTTTGATTTCCTCTGAAAATATGTTTGTGCTACCTTGTCAAAGAAAACATTCACACTGAATACATTCTGTTTTGCGCCTTAAAAAAGAGTAACATGAATTTATAAAGCCTCTGATCTCTCTACCTCTGATCTGATTATTTAAGGGCTAATAAATAAATACAAAGTGAGAGCCAAGACTGTGAAGCAGTTGAGGCTTCAGAATCCACTAGCTATTATTCTCAAGCAGACTTCTTTCCACTTAGCCTTTTAGAATGCGCTGCTTGCTCTAAATTTTGTTAATGACTGCGGAAACTAGAGCCCACACATACATTAGGGAAGAGACTTTGATGTCTCTCTTCGTGTACATTTCACAACGGAGACAAGCAAGATGTGGTGCTAATTCTATTTGGAATGTGTTCATCAGTGTTCAGCCATCCATGGAAATATGTCCTGTTGAAAGAAATGTCATTTGAACCAATAATTGACCATTTCAAATATCAGCATGAAAATTGCATATGACACAGTTACAGCTGGTGACCCTATGAATATCCATCAAAAGGTGGATCATTAATGAATTATACCTACATTAACTACAACAGTCCTAATTGGATTGGTTGTTTTTTTATAACAGATAGCTTCTGTTATCAATGGGTAATTAGCTGAGTATAATATTATCCTTCCTGCAGTGGATTGAGAAGAAAAATAACCATGGGCTATTATTAACTATGGTCTTATTACATGCAAAACACAGTATTACGTATTTCATATATTGTCACTTTTTTATCAAATATTTATGAAATAACTGTGTAGCATTTTTCTATGCTCTAAAATAAGGTAATGAACACAGTCCTTATCCTTAACGGGTAGAATTTATAGCTACAAAGAAAAACAAATAAATAATTCTTGGCTCATTTAGTGTTCACAACAAAAAATGCCCATTATCCTAATGTTCACTGAAGAAACTATTGCTTAGAGAAATTAAATACCTTTTCCAAAGTCAGTGTTGTTAAATGGTCAGGATTTGACCCTAGAGTCATCTGACTCTAATGATTCTGCTCTTAATTACATCATTAAATTGCTAGCCTTTATATAATTGTATTACTGACTGAATACCTTATTACTCTGATTCTGTTATAAATTTTCTGATCCCCCTTCCCTTGTTTCCTTAGTACATTCATTTAACCAGACAGCATCAAATATGTGTTGAATACTCTTCTACATGCTGGGGATACTGGATCCGTTAAAAATATGCCCCATGGTAAACACTGAGCTAGGATTTTTCCTACTTCCTCGGCTGATCTGCCTCTGTCTCCAGGACTTGTTTTGCTCCTTCTCTTACATTAAGTGGAATAAAATCTTTCTGTATCTAAGTTATATACATTTTAGCTTGTGTCAACATACCACAACTTAATAGATGCTTATGAATGATGCTAATGCTATTTAACAGAGGCTTCTAAGAAAGAGTTCTCTCAATTTGATTTTCAACAATTGGACAACATTTCTTAACATGAGAATCTCTTTTAATCAATACCTGCTTTGAGTTAAGAGTCACTTCAAGTACCAAGGGAGAGGGCAAATACTTTAAGATTCTTGGAGATCATCTATTTTATCAGTTCCTTCCTTCTTAGTGTTGACTCAGAGGCAGTTACTTGTTGAGTGAGCTCTCACAGAATTAGAGTTAGGTTTCTTTCAGATCATCAGTCTTAGAGGTTTCAAAATTTAGCTGTACATTAGAATCACTTATAGAGCTTATTAAAAAAACACACCCTTGGTTATACACCAATGGAACAGAATAGAGAGCCAAAAAGTCCTACACATGCATGGTCAACTGATTTCCAAAGTAACTGAATAGGGAAAAGGCAGTCTTTGCAACAAATGGTGCTAGAACAACTGAATATCCACTTGAAACAGAAAATAAACTTCACCTTTAACTCACACCATATACAAAAATTAATTCTCAATAGATTATGAACCTAAAATGTGGAAGCTACAACTATAAAACTTTTAGAAAGTAACACGAGAGAATATTTACAAATTTGAAGTAAGAAAAGATTTCAAAGATAGATCACAACAAACACAAGACATGAAAAACGAAAGTAATAAGCTGGACTTCATCAAAACTGAAAATCTTTGAAAGATACTATGTTAGTTTGCTAGGACTGCCATAACAAAATACCACAGACTGGGGGGCTTAAAAAACAGAAGTTTATTTTTCACAGACATCAGTCAGACTGGAATAGGATCCACCCTAACTGTTGTATTTTAACTTAATCACTTCTTTAAAGACCCTATCTCTAAATAATATCACATTCTGAGGTACTGACAGTTAGCTTCAACATATAAATTTTGGGAGTATTTGATTCAGCCTATAATAAACACTATTAAGAAAGTTTTAAAGGGAAGACAGTGACAGGGATAAAATTTTCTAATACTTACATCTGATAAAGGATTTGTACCCAGAATATACAAAGGACTTTTAAAACTTAACAAGAAGACAATTCAATAAAAAATGGGTGAAAGATTGAATAGATGCATCAGAAAAAAGGTTATGCAAATGGTTAATAAGCACACAAAGAGATGTTCAACAAAATTAGTGATAAGAAAAACAAAAATTAAAACCATAATAAGTTTCCACTACATACTTAATTAAATAGATAAAATTAGAAAGAATGACAAGGCCATGTATTGGCAAGAATGTAGAGCAACTGGAATTGCCACATATTATTGGCAGGAATTGTAACTGATACAACTACTTTGGAAAGCAATCTTACAGTTTTTTAAAGCTATCTAGATATTACCATACAATGTAATAATTCTACTTCCAAGTTTTTCACCAAGTGAGATAAAAATGTCCACACAAAGATGTGCATAGAAATGTTAATAGCAATTTTATTCATCACAGGCAAAAATTCAAAACAATACATATACCTATCAATCAATTAATGCATGAATAAATTCAATACCTATGTGATAGAATATTACACAGTAATGAAAAGAACAAACTACTGATACACCTGGAAATATGAATGGACCTCAAAAACATTGTGCTGAAGGAAAGATGCCAGACACATAAGAGTTCATGAGCCCCTGGGTGGCTCCATCGGTTAAGCATCTGACTTCGGCTCAGGTCATGAGCTCGTGGTTCATGGGTTCGAGCCCTGTGTCAGGCTCTGTGCTGACAGCTCAGAGACTGAAGCCTGCTTCAGATTCTGTCTGGCTGTCTGTCTGGCTGTCTCTCAGCCCCTCCCCCATTTGTACTTTCTCTCTCAAAAAATAAACAAACATTAAAAAAAAAAGAGTTCATACTATAGATGTCACATATCAAATCTAGATCAGGCAAACTCATCTGTAGTGGCAAAAAGCAGATCACTGGAACTGGGATAGGAACAACTGACCACAAGGAATCTAAGGGAAATTTTGAGAGTTATGTAAATGTTCTGTCTTGATTATGATAGGTATGTGCCTGCATGTACGTTAAAATTCATCAACATTTGCACTTTAATGGGTGCTTTTATTGTATGTTAATTAAAACTCAAAGATGCCTGGATACATATCAAATGTATTAAATCAAATTTTCTGGGCCATCTGGGTGGCTCAGTCGGTTAAGTGCCCAACTTCAGCTCAGGTCATGATCTCACAGTTGGTGAGATAATGCAATGACAGCACAGAGCCTACCTGGAATTCTCCCTCTCTCCCTCTCTCTTTGTCCCTCCCTGACTTGCACTTTTACTCTCTCTCAAAATAATAAGATAATTTTTTTTCTTCAAAAAAATCAAAATTTCTGAGTAGAGGGCCTAGGAATGATTTTTCTAAAAAATCTCATCCACAGGTAATTCTGCTTCAGCCAGGGGGGTGGGGATGATGATAGGGTCCAACTCTGACTCTGCAGGCATTCCTCTATTGCATTGTCCTCAAATGGTTATACAACTTCTGCTTGATGCCACCCTACCTCTCTACCTTCCTTGCACCCTGACCACAGCTCACTCTCTTGCATGACAGCCAGGTGTATTTTATTTTATTTTATTTTATTTTATTATTTTATTTTAATTTTTTAAAATATTTTTATTTATTTCTAGGAGAGAGAGAGACCGAGTGAGTAGGGGAGGGTCAGAGAAAGAGGGAGATACAGACTCTGAAATAGGCTCCAGGCTCTGAGCTGGCAGTCAGCAGAGAGCCCGACGTGGGGCTCAAACCCACAAACCGCGAGATCATGACCTAAGCAAAAGTCGGACGCTTAACCAACTAAGCCACCCAGGTGCCCTAAGCCAGGTCTATTTTAGAATAGCTCTTTTTCTCCCCATGGCATGCACTTTACTCTCCGTCATTTTAATGGTTGAAGTGACAAAATCCTATGGTCTTTTGCTTTCCTTTATTGCTTCTGCTCCTGCCATTCAGAGTTGCCCTAGGAATATCTAAGAAACAAGGGGTCCAACCAGAGTGAACACACAATGTCTTATATGTTTAAATTAATGTATTGAATTAGCATGTACTACTGACTCTCCATTTTCTTGGTACTGGGCTGGATGCTAGGGTTAGAATAAAGAATAGCATTTATGATGATGGCCGCAATTCAGGCCCTGGCTGGACACTGGACATCTATATTTGAATGTGTGGTGTTAGAGGAAAACAAGTAGACAAAGGTGTGTAGTAGGGTTCTCTTTCTGTCCATGCCCCAAATTAGGGATCCAAGCTCTTTGCATTGATGCATCAAAAATATTTACACAATCTC
Source organism: Crocuta crocuta (assembly GCF_008692635.1). Lineage (NCBI taxonomy): Eukaryota > Metazoa > Chordata > Mammalia > Carnivora > Hyaenidae > Crocuta > Crocuta crocuta. The sequence goes on along the minus strand of NW_027531873.1, from coordinate 4,336,413 downwards.
ATTGGCCTTTTCCAAAGGCAACACCAACTCATTTTGGAATGTAATCAATTATATAGTCTTATGAGTTCTACTACCTATTTTTGCCCCTCTTTTCTACTATCTCCTAGATGTCTTCAATGGTCCTTGTGCCCCCTGACATGTAGCAAAGTCACACTTACACCTGCTCCCTCCTCTTGAACCACAGTCTGCATCAGAGTCCCGGGCCCACTGGCTGGTAAGGTAAGACCAATCTACCAACTAGATTGTGAAAGAGTCAAAAGTACTTTTTACAGAGGTAGGAAAAAGTGTTCCAAGAGCATAGAGCCAGAGTATTTTCACTTACAAAATATTTTTCACATATATTATCTCATTTGAGCTGACCTATGACTGAAAGTAATAATTAGCCACCATTCATGAAGTTCCTACCATGTCTAGATACTGTGTTAAGTGTGTACTTTTTAAACCTCATTTGAGTCTTGAAACAATTGTAATAATGTACATACCATATCACTCTCATTTTACAGATGTGGAAACAGAGGCTGAAATAAATAAGTAATTTTTCCAAGGTCACACAAACAGTAAGTGACAAAATTCAGATTTGAATCCAGTTATGTGTGACTTCAAAGGCCACACTCCTAACTACTATTGCCATTAATGATTTAAGTTTAATAATGTCCTGCTGAAAGAAAGAAAGAAAGAGAGAGAGAGAGAGAAAGAAAGAAAGAAAGAAAGAAAGAAAGAAAGAAAGAAAGAAAGAAAGAAAGAAAGAGAAAGAAAAAGAAAAGGATAGAAAGAAAGATATATTTTTACTTTCCTATCTGTATTGATCTTTAAATGTTTTTAGACGTACCCCTATTAGAATTTATCTCCTTGTCCTGGCTTTTCTCTGCTCACTGCCCACTCTTTTCCTGTAAAGAGTGACTTTTCAGTTTGGAATTGCATCCTGTATGGCTTAGCCTCCTCTAGGATCTTCTTGATATTATTTGTCTGCCTAGAAAGAGCACATATAGTTGACCCTTGAACAACATGAGATTGAACAGCAAGGTGCACTTTTATATGTATACTTTTCAATAAATATAGTACAGTACTGTATATGTATTTTATCTTCCTTATGATTTTCTTAACATTTTTTCTCTAGCTTTATTGTAAGAATACAGTATATAATACATATAATATACAAAATATGTGTTAGTTAACTATGTTATTGGTAAAGCTTCTGGTCAACATTAGGCTATATCAGTAGTTAAGTGTTTGAAGAGTCAAAAGTTACATGTGGATTTTCTACTGCATGGAGGTTGGGTCCCCTGACCCCCACACTGATTGAAAGTCAACTGTTTTTTTGATCTGCACTCTGGACCATGAATGGATGCATTGGGGGATGTCTTGCTCCTATGAACTAGGCCTATAGTCTTCCAGCTCTGTCCATGACTGAGTAGATAAAGTGACTTTTTAGTTGCAATATTAATAAGACCATGTTTGCTACACACATAAGCCATATGTTCCAATTCAGGATATTTGCACTTCATGTAATTTGCAAAAGGTCAGCATCCTCTATGAAGATAGCTACTACTTTGACTGGTAAGTTTGAAATCAAGGTAGAACAACACAAAAGCAGTTAGTTTCTTACTCATGTAAACTCTAGTCTCTGCTTGGGAGGGGTTTCATTAACTTAGTAATTCAGGAACTCCAGGCTGCAAAAGGCTCTGCTATCTTCAGTATTTGGCTTCTAGGATCTACCTGATCATCAGTGCCTAACTGGCAGATGGATGAAGACAAAGAATAGCAGATCACAAGGATGGTTTTTCTGGGACAGCCCTGACAATTGATATGCCTTGCTTCTTCCTACATGCCATTCATCACAAGTCAGGCACAACCTCATCTAAGTGAGAAGGATGATGGGAATAGTTTAGCTGTATGCCCATTATGGAATAAAAATAGGTTTGATCAACAGCTAGTTTTTTTCTGCCACATATTAAGAATGAACAAAGAAGTGCTACACACAAATAAGAAAAACATTAAAAACATCTAATAAAACATGGGCCATAGATAAAAATAGGCATTTCACATGAAACACAAATAATGGCCAACAAATGTATCCAGAGGGGTCGGCTTCATTAGTAATCAGAGAACTGAGAATTAAAACCACAATAAGATATTGTTTTACAGCCAATAGATTGGCAAGACATGAAAGCTCTGATAATGCCAAACTGCTTTCCCAGATGCTTAGTGCAACGGACACTGTTAGTGCTTGTCCATGTCCTTTGGCTTCCTCCAGAATCTAGCTGTGGTAGGATAAAAGCAGTCGCATAAGTGCTGGCATGAGGCCAAGTATGGGAGTGGCATATTCCGATGTTTTAGAAATACAGATGCTGAGTCAAATAGATTTAGGTTTGAATCCAGCCTAGCTCCCCGATAATTTCATCTCCTTGAACAAATTCTTAGCCTCTCTGAGTTTCACTTTCTTAATCCGTAAAATGCATGAGCAGTTGCACAATATGAAGACTAACGGGCTGATCAGCACAAGTGCTGAGCACAGGCCTATATGTTGTATGCTCAATAAATGTTGACCATCATTAGGGAACAGGCTGAGACAATAATGAGGGAGCATTGTCAGAGGGATGAAGAAAGGCCTCAACAATATACTGCTCAAGGCCATAGGGAATAAAATTGGCTCAACTTTCTGATAATTGGATTTTGCAGTTGCTGAGGCTGTCAATTTGTTTGAGGGAAGTAACTCTTAAGATGTGAAGGTTTTATAAGCCTATAGTTTCTGATATCATAATCAGCCATTGATAATCATTAAAAACTTTAGTTTCTAGACTATGTTATCTGTTGTATGTTAATAATACTCCCTAGTGGGTGGTGTTTAATTTTTGTTTTCATTGTTTTTTTTATTTTTCATTATCCATTTATTCTTCTATTGTCATACTGGGTGATTTTTTTCTTTAAAGTTCTCATAATCACTCAATCTTTCTTACCAACTGCATCAATCACTTACTGTCTACCTGGGTCACAGTAACTCAGTATCCAAGCTAAATTATGCCCTTTTTTAAACAACTAAGTCAGCCAATCATTTCAAATGTTCCACACAAGATCAAGTTCCATATATTACAAGTTTCCATTCCCTTCTTTAGCTCAATGTGTATTACAAAATAGATGTGAAAATACTTCACTTAAACCCTCTCAAGGATAAATGTTGAGAAGTGTTTGTAGAGTAACATATCAAGCCACGTATACATTGTGGATTCTACAGCTCCACAGAATAAATCTTCATGTATTTTAGAGTCATTATCACTACCCACTCCTGTTTTCTTCATGCTAAGAAAGTCTAAGTTTTTCATCCCTCTTTATAGGTCTGGTATCCATTGTTAAAAAACAAAATTCAATTGAATAAATTTGAAGATCTAAATGGCCTTATTAAGCAATTCATGATCAGGTAGCATCCCTTCCAGCAAAAATTATGAATGAGTTTACAGGGCTGTTTTGAGTTGTACAAAATGGAAGGTTTTCATAGGCAGGACAGTGGGGCAAGAAAGCTATTAGCAAGAGAAAAGAAAAGGGTTGCAAGAGAAAAGAAAAGGGTTGTTCAGACATCTCCTTTTGGAGGGGAAGGAAATGACAGCTTTTTTGTTTGTTCCTTTATCACACAGATGACCTCCCTAGTGCAGATCAGGAAATTTCAGATGGACTTTTAAAAGGCTGCATTCCTGAGATAGGTTGAAACTAATTAAATCTTGGTTTGCTATCTTGGGAGGCAAATGACCATCTTGAGCCTGTTTTTCTTCTTCTTTTTTTAACACCATCTTCCACTCCAAAGCTTTCTCAAGTTCTTGTATTCCATAGCCATGTACCCATGCCCAAACCTGTATCTAGTGTTCTTGGAGGCTCTTGTTTGGTACGTTTAGTCATGTGGATTCATCACTACTGTTGCTGGAATTAACTTGTTCATACTGGCCACAGTGTTCTCACTCTACATATTGTATTCAGGAAATGCCAGATCTGAACTAGTAAAGAAAATGAATTAGATTCTGATTCTGTCCCCTACACATACCCATACATTTTATCCTTTGTCATTTGATGTCCATTTTCCAAAGTTCTGGTCATCTCTTCTGCTCCTATCTCCTTTGGATACCTGCTTCCATCCTGGTTGAGTATGCTTCAAGCTAAATTAGCATATTCCTTCCTTTTCATAATTACATCTTGAGGACCAACACAAAGGTGGACATGTCACAATTCCTGCCCTATGAGAGTTTACCCTCTGGTAATGTAGACAAAATAACAATCGGGACACTATGCCATAGCACTACACCACAGAGTGTTGTGGAATAACAATTGGGGAACAGGGAGGACTTCTCCATGATTATGATGCCCCAATGTTTGTTGAATGACAAATGAGCTTACAATGAGAAGGCAGGTCAGTGAGAAAGCTACGACAGTCCTTTCCTCCTCTATAATGTACCTGGTATTCACTCTCTGAGTGTTACCCTAATTCAGTGCACACTCACCCTCAGAGTTTTGTCAGTGAGAACCTCAGTTTCTAGGGTGTTGACAAGCTACTAAAAACAGTGAAACACATGCTAAAGGTTTTTTTTAAAAGTTTTACAAAACATTCCAGATGAATTTCTGGTAATCCTGATAGTGATTGCCAATCAGTCCATGAATCATACACTATTACTTGCTTCTCCTTGGTAATGAGGATATTGCTGGGTCAGGATGGAATCAATTTCCTCAGCCCATTTTTATAATGGTGGAGATGAGGGACTGATGGGGTTCACTAAAATCCCAGGAGCATTATGTAAGCTGTTGAGGCTTGAGGATGTCCAAGTAAATAGGCCTCTGTGAGTTCAGATATAATTGAAAGTAAGGAATAGGGGTACAGATGGTAATTAAACTGTTAGCTTCACTGTTATTTAAAATTGGATAGGAACACATGCCTTATGTGTGTGGCAAAAATGGTCTTATTAATACTGTACCTAAAAAGTCACCTCATACAACTATATGCCTAATTCCCAGGGGCAGGATATTTCCCACTAAACCTGGCCCAGACAGTATACTAAAATGCATGCTCCTTCCAGGAAGACAGACACCAAAAAGATCCTAGTAGGCACTCAGCCACACACAAGCAATTCCAAATCAAACAGTTACCCCTCCTCCCAAGGAAACAGTAGGCAGGGAGCAGAGAGAAGCCAAGACCAGGAGGCTAACTCATAAAGTTTAGTTTGTTTCCACACATTTATTTCCTTGTCATAAACATAAAGCTCTTAGATAAAGGAACTATGCCTTCACCATTTTTTTATCGCCATTGCTCAGCTCTATGCCTGATACATAGTAGACATAAAATACGTGATTGCTCAATTAATTTTATAACCTAAATTGTCTAATTCTAGAAATGGCAATATTCTACTACTTACCCAGTTACTTTGCCTTGACTCTGGTCTTTTATCTTACTCCTCTTTTCCTCTCCTCTCTCTACCCAGGATTCTGAATCTATCCTTGTTAGATCATTTCCTCTTTCACTCTCATATAATTTATAAGCTTATTATATGCACTTTAATATTAGAACAACATGAGCCTTAGAAAGTAGTGTTAATGGGAGTCTAATAGGAAAAAATGAAATCAATTATTGAGATGTCTTGTAGTTTGTATGTATCTTTTTGCTTCTCTCTAAAAAGAAAAGGGAGGGAAGGAGGAAAGGAGAAGGAGAAGTAAGAGGGAAGGAGAGAAGAAAAGGGGACAGAGTACGAGAGGAAGAAAGAGGAGAGGAATGGAAGGAGAAAGAGAGATAGTTATTAAAGTTGGCCCCTTGATGTGTGTGAGGCGACAAGTCCTTTGGAGAGATCAGAATACTTAACTGCACTCATAAGAGAAACAGCATAGAGTAGTGTTTACATGAGGGACCATACTGCCTGTGTTTAAATTCTGAGTCTGTCACATACCAATCCTGACCTCATATAATTTTCTTAAACTTTCTGTGCCTCAGTTTCCTAACCTTTAAAACAGAGGTGATAAAATATTTCACAGGGTTATAGTGAAGAGTAAATGTATATAAAATGCTTAGACCACAATAATACATAATAAGCATTATATAGGTGGTAGCTGTCAAGATTATTCTGGGGAGCTCCTAGTAAGTTTAGGGAACAAACTGAATATAAAATCTGGATGTGAAACTAGATGTAGCATGTACTAGAGGTAATTTCAAAGAGGAACAAGATGTTCCAGGATGGTGAATACTTCGCATCTAAGCTTCCACTACCCCTGACCTGTGTTTATGACAACAAGTTCATATCAACCATGAATTCATTCACTCTGAGCCTGGATGTAGCTTCAGAATTTTTCTCCAAATAACATACTACACAGCCACTCCTAGTCAACTGCAGCCAGAAAATAAGATGAAGCCTATTTGCTAGCCCCATTAGAGCCCAGTATAGGGTCAGGCACCAGGAAGGTGGCCATTATCTGAGTTTGGGCTGGGTCTCTTGCAGGATAGGTGCTGACCAAATGAGCCACCTGGTGGAGGGGACTTTATGTCTATAAGCTAACCCCACTGAAGTTCTTTCTACTAATAAGAAATCATATTGTATCTCAGAGCAAATAACAAGAGAAACTTCCATAATGACAACATGGCTTGACATCAAGAGCCAAAGGCCTACTCACAAGTATGTGAAAACAAGAAAACAGTGAAAGTGTCTCATAGGCTAAGTTACATGTTTACTTTGTTCATTTTGATATGCTTGTGCCATAACCTCAGTGTTTTCCTTTCAAAAATCTTACTTCCTCTTACTAAACTCATTATATTTGGTCCTCTCAGAAGTGTGTATTTGGAAAGAAACAGACGCAGGATGATCACTGAGACTGGTATTAGTCAGAGAATGATACTGGTGTTCATTGTAATTACCTGTGCAGGCTGAGCTGGGAACATTGGGGTATTGAACCTCTTTTTTTAAGAATGAAGGAATCAAGTTGCCTTCTTCCAAGTTGGACAGTTTTATGTATTAAAGTGTTCATGTGTGTATGTGTGTCTGCTTTTCTACATCTAGATCATGATGGTAGAAAAGCACATACTGTAACTAAGCCCTAGACCCAAGGGCAAAAGTTCATCTTCCTGAAGACTTAATGAAACTCTTTTCCAAAACCTTCTACTTAATTCCTATGCCTGGGGTAAATTTTGCATATGGTGGCATTGACACTGGAGGGGGAACCAGACCCTAGAATTGGACAGGGAATTAATAGTATTTTTTCCTTACATGTTGAAATGGGCATACCAGTCTTGTTTACTTTCAGCTTTACATTTCCTGTATCTCCTGCTAACTCATTTGAATCCATGCCCATCAGACACCACTATGGGATACCCCAAAGTTGTTGGAGATGAGGATTCTGCCTTCAGTGGCTCCAATTCTGGTACCTTCCAATCCCCAGCTCACCTCATGGCTCAACATTTTCAAGTGACACCTGTAGAGGGAGCTAACTTTACTGTCTTCATTTATAATGCAATGGGCAAGGAATTGTAAAATATGGGATTTTTTTTCAGTGTCTCCAGAATTTGATAAATTAGGACATTGTTTCCTGTTACCATTTTCAGGGGATCCTATAATTATGCCAGAGGGCACTCATGTGGGAAGGAATAAAACCCATGAAGGAGAAGGAGGAAGAGGAGGAGGAGGAGGAGGAGGAGGAGGAGACTACTTGCAAAAAATAGAGGTTTATACGTTCTAAAAGCCATTTCAAAGGAATACTGTTTTCCTCCTCAAATTTCTCTGATTCTTAATTTAATATATCTGATTCCACCTATATGAAACATTAGCAGTTAATGGTGGCAGAAAAGGGAGACTGTATGAAGAGCAATGAAGAGATGTAGTCTGACTGGAACTTCATACTTTACCAAAAGGTATAGGACATTTTCAAACAAACATTCAAGTTTCCTATGAGACGCAGGCACTTGGGCTTGTGGGCTCTAACCAATGTGAAACTGGGAAACAGCTGTATGGAATCTGCAACTCCTAGATATGTTAACACTTGGCTGATTCCCTGCAATGTCTCAAAGTTTCCACATAACAGTCAGCTAAACAGAACAGCAAATAATGAGCACTGATACAATCAGACAGAGAAGTATAGCTTCAGGCTGCCAGCTGACAGATGAACTGCCATTCTCTGCAGGTAAATGGGGCTCCTGAATTAGCGAAGGAGAGAAACAGGAGGTGATGCTCCCAGCCTGCTGCAGTCTTGAGTCCCCAGAGGCATCCAGTTGATACTATACCAGTTGATACTATATATGCCAGGAAGAGTGGTTGGGTATGGCAGAGGGGCTGCCCAGGACCCAGCCGGCCCCCCAGTGAAAGGAACTGAGCTCTGTTTTACAATTTCCAAGGCAACATAGACACTAGGTCTCAGCCAGAATAGAAAATAACCTCCTTCGGTAGTCCCCAAACACTTCCAACTCCAACTGCTAAGGGCTTATCAGGATGAGGATGAGGGGCTCAGCCTATGCTAAAAAGGAGTCTCTTGTGTTCTAATTAGTGAACTGAACAGGCTTAAAGGATGAGTGGGATCAGGGAATTAAAGCAAAAGACTGACTAAGGGACCGTATTTCACTTGCAGTCACCCTTAGGCCAGAGAACATATTAAAAGAAAACAAAAAATAAAATGAAACAAAAAAAAACTGGAACCCAAGTAGATCCAAAATGGTATGTCTCAGAGTAATATTATCCTTGTGAAAACTGCAGTGACCTCTAAAGAGAAATTGAAAACTGTGTAAAGTAATAAAATGCTTAGCTGAGACCCTTATGGAGTCACAGCTGGATCACAGCCATACCCTCTCCACCTAGCTTTCTTACATCTAGTCACTCTTCCCTCGTCCATCTTGCATAATGGCATGGAACATTCATCTGCCCAGAATGTTCCTTCTATCATGTTATCATCCCCTGCTCAGAAAAAGGTCAATGCATCTTTGCTGCAACTCCCAGAAAGTCAGCTTCATATATCTAACTGTCCTCACTTATAAACACAGAACTCGGCATATTCACTTACTCTTGGACCAACAAGCCATGAGGAAGCCCAGCAAGAGTAAAAAGGATGTGTGCTTCAGTGTCCAACAGGCTTGCTTTTGAGGTCAGTTCCTGTACCTGACCAGTGGAAGATCTTATTCATGTTATTTGATTTTTCTCAGCCCCATCTGTAAAATAAGGATAATACCAAACTTCACAGCAGTTGTCATGACAAAATGGCAAACTGTGTCTAAAGTACCCAGTATTACAGAGCCTGCAATCCACTGCAAATTCATGAGTAATACTTTTTACTTATTAATGATTCCTATTTTCCAAATTGCCTTCGATATTACCTTAATATTTAAAAACGTATAATAAAAACAGAAGTGCAGTATATCACCTTATCAAAACTAGTGAACAATGTCTTAGGAAAACTAGTTAGATTCTGATAAGGGAGAATAGAACCTGGAGAAACTTTGAGGGAGAGAAGTAGCTATATTTGCTGCTTCATCTGCTTTTGTTTGCAAATTCACAAGTTCTTCCTAAGTGTCATTTGCATTTTCCTTGATATCCTAAGCTGTTCTGTGATTTCAAATATAACAATAGTAATAGTAGCTCTATAAAATAGCTCAAATAGACGACACAAGCATCAACAGACATAAAAATTCTCTCTACAGAAAGCTCCAGCATTTAAATGTCAGTGTTAGATCTATAGTCCTTTCTTATACAGTTCATGTTTTTTTCAATCTGTTCTACAATGAGAAACAGCTGACAGAATACAGATGGTTTTGTCCCTTTTAAGTTGTTCATCAGAGGACATATTTTACATGACCACAGCTAAGAGCCATTTTCTGAAGACAGCAGGTGAGCTGTGCATAAGGCTGTGTGGGGAACATATACACACCAAGTGTGCTACTCTGTGTTCCCACATTCTTTTTCCGCTAGGAGTTGAACTCCCATTTGGCTGTTCTAGTTCCTCCAAGGAACTAAGGTAAGTTTCCATCTTTAAAAAAGTAATTAAAAAAGAAAATGAAGTTGAAAAGGAGATTAAATAGTGGTCATCATCTTGCTGCCCAAATTCAAATGTTCACTAACCTTCAGGGCATCAAAAAATTCTTCAGGGCATAATAAATACACAAATGATAACATCTAAGGAATAGACAAGAAAGAGCAAATTTATGATCAGAACAAGAAATAATATTAAGAAAAAAAAAGATGGCCAATAGTGGAAGTGGTAGATTTGTTCTACTAAAAATATAAACTAGTATATTTTGGAAGCAATGGGAGAACAAAAATTTTTTTAAAATGTTTTCATTAATGTACTTTTGCAGAAGGAGAACACCATAATCCAAAAAGAACTCTACTCCTTTCTTAATTGATTTTTTTAATTGAAGTATAATTAATATACAATGTGATGTTAATTTCATGCGTACACCATTTGATTTGACAATTCTATACATTACTCAATGCTTACCACAATAAGTGTAGCTTGCATCTGTCACCATACAGCCTTATAACAATATTTTTGACTATATCCCTATGCCATAGTTATCCTCTATGTGACTTAGTTATTTTATAATGGGAAGTTTGTACCTATTCCCTTTATTTCACCTATCCCCTTACCTACCTCCCTTGAGGCAACCACTAGTTTGTTTTCTGTATTTGTCTGTTTTTTCATTTGTTTGTTTGGAAGAACTCTACTTTTATTTATTTATTTATTTGTTTATTTTTTACAAATAGTTTATTGTCAAATCAGTTTCCACATAACACTCAGTGCTCATCCCCACGAGTGCCCTCCTCCATGACCATCCCCCCTCCCCCCTCTACTTTTAATCTCTTATATGACACAGAAAAATGAACAGCTGCCACAGAGCAATCAAGAATATAATAATTCACTAAAGTGAACTTTTTAGGAGGGAAAAGAGGAAACTTTCACCAGTAGGAAACCCAATGTCGGTTTATGCAGCTGAAAAGACCTGATATCCAAATGGCAAGGGGAAAACGAAAAACCTTATTCAACTTTGTACTCACCATTTTTGTATGTCATGAATTGATCCAATCAGGAAAAAAATACTATGGGTGTTTCTGAGGGCAGTTTCCACTGCATTATAAACACAGGATTGTTTTAAACCAACACTGTGTGGAGCTATTGCCTTAACAGAGCTTGGTGGCCAAGGCCAGAAACCCTGGTGTGACTAAGACTGGGGAGGAAAAAAAGCTTCAGAACATGCCATAGACAGAGAATTAAACAAAACCTCGAGAGGTTCAAAACTTCAAAAAGAAATAGCTTCAGTAATCTGAATCATTAGTTCACTGAAGCCTAAGAGAAAAGGCTTTTAGTCAGTTTCCAAATAAACTTTATAGACCCAAATTAAATAGGCTGTTATTGGAGCCCTGGGAAAGATTCAGAATATCCTACCTTTCACCGTAGTTCTGCCAACACTTTTTATTCACCTCTCGCTGCTTCTTTAATGCCTCTGTTTTCTCATATACCCATACCAAGCACTCCTGACTCTTCTCTCAGACAAGAAGTGCATCCATTCTTTTAAATACTCATTTTATATAATGGTTGTTGCATATCTCTTCCTCTCCAATAAATTTTTGCTTTTTCCAAGTCAGAAAGGCAAACTCCTATGTTTGCTTGAGAAGCTTTATAATTTTAGCTTTTACATTTCATGATCCATCTTGAATTAATTTGTGTGTAGAGTGAGAGGTAGGGGTGGATGTTACTTTTTTCCATGTGTTTAGCCCAACTGTTCAAGTACCATTTGTTGAAAAGATTTTCCTCTCCCCATTGTACTGTCTTGCCACATTTGTTGAAAGCCAGTTGACCGTATATGTGTGGTTTAATTTCTGGATTCTATTTTGTTCTGTTGATATATTTGTCAGTTTTTAAGCCAGCAGCATACTGCCTTGATTATCACAAAATCTATAGTAATCAACTTTTACATTTCATACATATCTTGATGCAACAGCCTAAGACTTAAGTTCTAGGGATGACTTTGGCACTACCTAGCTGTGAAATTTTGAACAAGTCATCCAAATTTCTCCATGACTTAATTTATTCATCTATAAAAGGTCATAGATCAGAGTTGCAAATTAAAATACCTGGCAGATAATTTCAATCAATTAATATGGAAGTCACAGCACAAATAGGGAGTGGTGGGCAATGTACCAAAGTTCATCTCCAATCTAAAGAGTAAAGTCCCCATACAATTCTAGGTTGCAGGTATGTAAGTTTGCTATTATTGCCAGATCTTCTGATTTTTCTAGAGAAGCCAGAAACCTGTATTTTTATGTGAAATTCTCTGACTTCTAAAGCACCATGCAGGCCAAAGAAAACACAGATGTTTAGCCCCTGAACTGCCCAGGGGTTTGAGACCCGTGAACCAGTAAATCTCTGAGAATGTTAATTCTTCTTTTACAGAGTTATGGTGAAGAATAAATGAGGTAACATATGAAAATGCCTAGTACTATGACCAGTACATAATAAATATTTAGTAAAAATTCTGTCTTTTCTTCCTGATTAGACATTCTATAAGTTGTATCCCAAATCTCTACCATTAAGCCAGCTCTTCTTTTTTTGAAAAAGTTTATTTATTTTGAGAGACAGAGACAGTGCAAGTTGGGGAGGGCAGAGAGAGAGGGAGACAGAGAATCCCAAGCAGGCTCTGCACTCTCAGCATGGAGCCTGATGTGGGGCTCAAACTCATGAAACCATGAGATCATGACCTAAGTTGAAACCAAGAGTCAGACGCTTAACCAACTCAGCCATCTAGGCACCTTGCTAAGCTTGGTCTTCTTATTAGCTGAGAGATGTTTTCAATTATTAGCTCCTTCACCATTTAGTTCACAATCTATCCTAGATTATAAACTTCCAAAACAAATATATGGGGCACCTGGGTGGCTCAGTTGGCTAAGTGTCCGACTTTAGCACAGGTCATGATTTCATGGTTTGTGAGTTCTAGCCCCACATCAGGCTCTGTACTGACAGTTCAAAGCCTCAGCCTGTTTCAGAGTCTGTGTGTCTCTTTTTCTCTCTGCCCCTCCCCTTCTCATGTTCTGTCTTTCTCTCTCTCAAAAGTAAATAAACATTAAAAAGTTTAATAAAAAAAGAAACTTTTGGTTGCGCCTCTAGAACCTTCCTCCACCCTTTACTGTGCCCATATAGGCTGACTTATGTGAACTTCATAAACAGGCATTTTATGGTCAGTGGCCAATGGAGACATCAACAAAAGATTCAAGTGTGGGGGAAGAGTGAGGTTGGAGTGCATATTCCTCCAGTGCCCTACCTGTTGAATCACCAAGGTTGACTACGGCCTAAAGCCATAATTCTCTTCAGCCTGCACTCTCCATAGTGCCCACCACCCTTCTTGGAATCTACTATTTTCTTCTTCTGACCTTTAAAGACAAGAAGTGGTTAATAGGTCTCATGTTCTTTAAACCCTGTCCACTCTCTTAAAAAGTCATTCAATTTGAGTGTACTATGTCATCTTGTTCCTAGATGTTGTCTATTATGCCAACCTCCCACTCCAAACAGAATTCCATCCTTTGCTCTTTTTAATCAATATTGCCACTATCTTGCCAATTAACCAGCCTTAAAATGATGCTCCTCTAGTGGAAAGGAAGGTTCTCATGGCATCCCTAAACCTCACTTATCCCTAAGGATGAGGCAAGAAAAAAGGCAAGAAATGCCACTCACCAAAAAATGGTGGAATTGGTTACATTCAAGGATGAGTTGGCCACATTTTCTAGGACTGGAGTTTCTAATGAAATAACATTAACTGCTTTTGAAGCTGCCATTTCTTTTCCTTTATTTAACCAGACCAAAAGGGTGAAGGCTCAGAGATGTTCTGTGTAAGTTTTTTTTCTCCTTTGTGAATATTTTCTTTCCATTCATGCCTGGAGCCACAAGCCCTTTTCCCCTCGCACTGGGTATACTCTGAATTGGTCTTTCCACACCATCGGTGTAAGACCTCCTATCCAGGCTGAACTTAATACACATAGAAAGTGTTTGGTTTGCATTGGATCTAAGCTATATATAGCCTGCTTCTGTGCCTTACAAAGTTTTTCATGTGGTTCATCCTAGCTTATTTTGCACTGGAATTACAAGCTGAAGTCTCTGCTAATAGGATTACTCTGCTAATAGCTTGCTCTTAATTTCTTTTCATGTATCTTACTTAGTGGCCTTCGAAGCAGGAGACCTGGATGGATTAAGGCAGAACTTATGGACTTATGATTATACTAGCATAAAATTCTAACCCAACTTATAATCATAATGAAATACTTGGCTTAGATTTTTACTCATGTCATTTCTTCAACACCAATGTTTATTCTATCACATGCCCTTTGTTTCTTGCTTCAAAATGTCATTTGTATCTGCATCCTATTCTGCATTCTTGTCTCCATTACATTTGTCTTGGTTCCTGACCTATCATGCCAGTCCAATTATAAGAACCTCTGCCCTTTCATTTCATGTCCATTTTACCCATCTCTGCCATATTCACCTTTCTTGTAGAATGCTTCCATCATGACTCCTTATTACAAATCACTTCAAATATAAATTCCATGGCACAAGCTTTAATGCTGCCCATAATATGCATAGTCAATCTCAATTGTCCTGAAGATAAAGGTGAGAGAGAACAACCTTCTCAGTGATTCTTCTACATACTATGCTTCTTTCTACCTTCAAGCTGTTCCTTTGCTTGATATGCCATGTCATCTTCCTTCTTCCTAAAACCAAGCCCTGTTAGGTCACATTCTACTTTCTCAATTAATCTTTTCCTTCTAAATTTAATCAACAATTAATTCTTCCTATGAACTCACATGAGAAGTTCAGTCTTTTCCATACAATATAACCATTAAACACACATTATCTTATATCATTTTCTAATTGCTTTAAGTATATTTGCATTAAATATATTGCTTAGTGTTAATGGTGAGGGTTTTAATGATACCATGATTAGAGGGACATAGGAAATGTTCCCATCTTACTTTTGGTCCAGACATTTGTTCCTCTTCTTCAGGACCCTAAACGATATATTGCTAACAAGGGATAGTGACAAATGGATACACATCTTATTTACAACTCAGCTTGGTTCCTTACACCAAATGTAAGCCCATCTAGTAACCCGGTCTTGGCTTGAAACTTAAACCTGAGGGGAAGGCTTCCAAAGAGGAAGCTCTCCTAAAGCGAAGTTTACTATTAGCTTCCCAAGACTGAGTCAATGAGAGTTTCATATGCATATAAGAGAAGGGGGAGAGAGATCGACAGAAAGAGAAAATACCAAGCATTCTGTAATGTAGACTTACCTTTAACTTCTGCTACATGGAAATAAAGAGAATGAGAAAGTCACATTTATAAGTTCATGAGTTCTAACCTATACTGAGGCAGTGACTGCACCCACTATTAAATAAAGCCCAATCAGAATCCTAAATTCTGATCTAGTCAGATTAGTATTAAAAATAATAGTTAAAATCTTTGGATTTAGAGTCAGGCTGTGTGGTTTTGAACCCCAACTTACCACTGTGACTTAAAGCAAGATACTTTAACTTCATTGTGCTAAAGTTTTCTCATCTGCAAAATCACAATAGCAACTGTACCTTCCTTACAGGATAATTTTGAGAAAAGATCTGCAATGAGATTGGAACAGTGTTTACCACTGTTAGGGAGGATAGAGGAGAAGAAAGAAAGAAATGTACACAT